>NW_020697273.1:1149581-1538830 GCF_002925995.2 Terrapene triunguis
CGGCGCTCGGGGGGGGGGTTTCCGGTGGCGCTCGGCGGGGGGGGCAGGCTCCGGCGGCACGGTGCTCGGCGGGGGGGTGGCGCGGCGCTCGGGGGGGGTTCCGGCGGCGCGGCACTCGCCGGGGGGGGGCTCGGGGGGTGGCCCTTTTTTTTGCTGCTTGGGGCAGCAAAAAAGTTAGAGCCGTCCCTGTTTAGGATCCCCAATTTCTGTTCTCCTGGGATTCTATACCACCCCTGTCACTGGAGTATCTGAACCCCTGATCTGTCTTTGTATTGGGGTCGCTCTGGGGAAACAGCCTACCCAGCGCACAGACTTATCTCTGCCCCCAGTATAACCAGCCTCCATATCCTCTATATGCGTTGTTTCTAATTCTTCCTTCATTTAGGGACAGATTCTGTTCTCATTAATTCAAGAAGTAGTTCCAATTAACTCTACTCCCATGAGTAAAACAAGAGAGATTTAGATCTCAGTTAGTACGTTCTTTGGGGCAAGAATGGTGTCCTTTCATATTCCTGTAAAGCATTGTGCACACCAGCGATATTTTATAGGATATAAAATTAATAATAATAATCGTTTAGGGAAGGCCCCAACCATGAGGTTTTGTAAATGTGTGACAGACCAAAAACATGGGTATGATTCCGAAATTCTGCAAACCCCTGTGTTCAGTAGAAATATTTCCATTATTTTAATTTCAGTGAAAACAGTTTTTATGGATGTAATTTTCCTCTGTTCTGTTTGTAACCCAGCTATTGCAGTATTGTGCTGCTGCATGAGAACCTGAACATGACAAGAATCCAAAGGAATCATAGAATATCAGGGTTGGAAGGGACCTCAGGAGGTCATCTAGTCCAAGCCCCTGCTCAAAGCAGGACCAATCCCCAGACAGATTTTTGCCCCAAATCCCTTAAATGGCCCCCTCAAGGATTGAACTCCCAACCCTGGGTTTAGCAGGCCAATGCTCAAACCACTGAGCTATCTCTTCCCCCCGCTGATAAGTCTACTTTCATTTTGCAAACCGCGGAAATACAGAAAGGACTAAGCAGCATTACTGGGGAAAATATTTTTTTTTATTCTTTCAGTTTTAATGATTGAAATTGTGGTTGAGTGTTTAAAGCACTGGACTGGGTCTCAGGAGACCTGGCTTTGGTTCTGCCACTGGCCTGAGTGACCTTGAGCAAGTCACTTCACTTCTCTCTGCCTTAATTCCCCCATCTGTAAAATGGGGATTAATAATAGTGACCTCCTTTGTAAAGCGCTCTGAGATCTACAGATAAAAAGAGCTAGATAAGAGCTAGATTTTATTTATTAATAATATGCTCTTGCTCTGCTTTGAAACTGTAAAGCATCATAATTGCAAGGTAAATAGATGTCTTGTTTTTTCTTAGGGAATATGATCTTTATCTGGCGTGTCCCTTTACAAAACCCCTGTATGTTCACAAGGTACGAACCCAGGAGAAAAATGCAATGTAATCAAATGCTGGATTTACTTACCAGGAGATTTTATATGTATTTTTGTACCCTTAATGCTACTATTTTTTTTTCACAAAAGAGAAACTAATATAGGAAATCCCTAAGCAGAATTTAAAAAAACAGGTTCTGGTTTAGTCACAAAAGGTGAAGTTTGAAATTTTTTTTAAAGTGGACATTTTGTGCAATCCATGTGAAATCACCAAAGAAGCTTTAATCCGAGGAGGTCAGACATGAAGTTGAAGCTCCACCCTAGTTCAGATTGTTATGCCTGGATGAGGCAGAAATCTCCAACCACTGAGTGATCATACATTTAGGTCCAATCGAGCAAGATGCTGAGCGCTCCCCATGAGCGCCTAAGCACTGAAATCAATTGTACACAGTGTCTAATAGGTAGGGCCCTACCAAATTCACCGTCCATTTTGGTCAATTTCATGGCCACAGGATTTTAAAAATGGTAAATTTCATGATTTCAGCTATTTCAATCTGAAATGTCACGTGTTGTAATTGTAGGGGTCATGACCCAAAAAGGAGTTATGGGGATGGGGTTGCAAGGTTATTGGGGGTCGGGGGGGGGCGCTGTGGTAGTACTATCCTTACTTCTGCGCTGCTTCTGGCAGTGGTGCTGCCTTCAGAGCTGGGCAGCTGGAGGGTGGCAGCTGCTGGCTGGGAGCCCAGCTCTGAAGGCAGCAGCAGGGAAGGATGGCATGGGATGGTATTGCCACCCTTACTTCTGCGCTGATGCTGCTGGCAGGGCACTGCCTTTAGAGTTGGGTGCCCGGCCAACAGCATCCGCTGTCCGGCCGCCCAGCTCTCAAGGCAGCACAGAAGTAAGGGTGGCGATACCATGACCCCCCTGCAACTCACTTTTGGGTCAGGATCCCCAATTTGAGAACCACTGGTCTCTCCCGTGAAAGCTGTATAGTATAGGGTAAAAGCACACAAAAGACCAGATTTTACAGGAGGAGACCAGATCTCACGGTCCGTGATGTGTTTTTCATGGCTGTGAATTTGGTAGGGCCCTACCAATAGGAGTGGGGCCAAATGATGCAGGGCATCTGGCACACACATATATTGTAGCCTTTAGTTTATAACCTTCCCTGTGGATAACATCATTTTATAGATATATACGCTAAGAATAATGAGGTTTCATAAATAATTATATGTGCCATGAATATATTGGATGTATATAATACATTTCTAAGTAGTAGTAAGTATGTATGCACAACAAAGACATGGAGTACATGAATATCATACAACAAATCATTGTTAGCCCGGCTACATCAACTGCACAGGGAAACCTGAGCTGCATTTGTGGCTGGGGACTTCTTACTGTGACCTGCTGCTAAATTGGATCAGGCTTTTCTCCAGCAGCAGTGTTAAACTTGCACCTTTGATGAAATGTGCACGTGGAGCTGGCATATTTGACTGCTTATTTTTCGGAGGCTAGATTCTTTATTGTCTCCTGAATTCATTTCACTCTGCCAATTTTATATAAAGAAATGATGGACATTCTATAATTTTGTTTTTCATATCAATTTATAATTCTTGGTGTTCTTCCCCATCTCCCACCCTGAGCAGAAGCTGGGCTGGTGGCAGCTGTGTTTTTCCTTATTGCCTTAGAAAACTGCAGCCTTTTTTCATATTATCCTACAAGATCTGCAATGAAATTCAGATTTATCGCTCGAAATAGCCCTATTTGTAATATGAAATGTAAACAGTGCAGCAGTTTGAAGAAGCAGAGGGAATGTTTTCTGTGTATTTTTCTCTCTCTGAACTTCACTACTTGGGTTACCTACAAGTGCTCTTTTAAAATTTTCTGGCAACATGTTATAATTGATAATGGTATTTAAGCAGCATCTATTACCATCCGGTGTGGTGCAAAGTGAGCCATCATAGAAGATGAGCTTAAAAAAATTGCATTAACACTTAGAGAAAATGAAATTTTTATACTTGATTTGCTCATGGTTGGACAGATGCAACTAAACACAATTTGAGCTGTCACTTCACAACAGAAAAAAAATGCAATTTTGGAATGTTTCAAATGAGCCTGATATTAGATTCTATAACTCAGAATGACACAGGAAATAGTATTTGCAACATGATTGGTTCATTAATATTTGGTAATTGTAGTCCATCATTTTAAAAGGGGAACTAAAACACAAACAAATGATCTCAGCACCCAGCAGTCGCGGTATCCGAGCTGTCATTTCTGGGAAGGGTTTTAGGAGAGATACAAGTTGTGTATATTTGGAGACTTATATTTTTTCCTATCTCCTTCATCATTTCAGGAGACTGATTTTCATCATAAACTAACATGTCAGACAAAGCATCTACATTTAAAAAAAATTATTTCATGATTTTCCACATGCACATTTGATGTAAACCCTGGAGGTGTATTCCCTGAGTGCCTATTACCTCCATTTTAGGGAAATTACGTTAAATTATTAGTGACAAATTTACTTGTCTGCCAATGTGTTTTTCTGGAATTTTACTACAACATCAATACTTGGCTGTTTTATATGGGCCCTCATTTACCTGTCTTTGAAGGCAGTCACCCCTCTGGGAGTGCTGCCTGTCACTAGCAGGCGCTAGGAAGAGTCTTTAAGTTTAATATTCACTGTTTTGAATTAGAGAAAAAATATGTTGCACTTTTAAAATATAATATGCATTTCCGACAAGTCAATTTAATGTCTGTCTCCTTTCATAGAGCGCGAACCCAGTCAAGCCACGGCATAGTCAACAGGGACGTTGTTTGTGAACACAAAGACCCCCGCAAGGACCTAATGCCCAAGAAAAGGGGTTTCATGCCCCTTGTCCTTGGTTTTGGGAAACGAATGTTTTGCCTACGTTTGCCTCTGCCTGAGAACTCCTTTTCAGGTCAATATAAAATACAGGCAAACGGAGGAAAATGTCAGACTGGGAGCAAAGGTCAAGTACTAGGCTTTAGATCCCCATTAAATTCATATAAAGAGGGGCAGTTACGAGTCAAATGAAAGAGACGGCCTCCTTAGAGCAGACACACTGAGAGAAAGTAGGACTTGCTTAATTTTTTTACAAAATCCATAATCTCTCTATTCAAATGCAATTAACATAAAACGCAGAGCAGAGAGGTGTTTGTCTTTCTGGTGCTCTGGGGATGGTTGCAGAGGAGGCTGTATCCTTCATAATTTTTTTCTGCTCATTAAATCTTGAGATCATGGCCGTCGTTGGAGTCTCTCTGTTCCTCCCATTTTTCACTTGAAGAGAAGGTACGATAGGCTTTCGGTGTGTTACTCTGGTAGTGAGATGTGCCTGCAACTGTACTACTGTCTACTTTGATCCTGTCAAATCATAGCAGTCAACAAGCGTGTATCAGCTTAGTAATTAGATGGGAGACCCCCAATACATAGGTCTCCAGGAAGTGGTATTGGATATGGGTAGGGTCCTACCAAATTCATGGTCCATTTTGGTCAATTTCACGGTCTTAGGATTTAAAAAATCATAAATTTCATGATTTCAGCTATTTAATTCTGAATTTCAGGGTGTTGTAATTGTAGGGGTCCTAACCCACAGAGGAGTTGTGTGGAGGGGTCGCAAGGTTATTGTAGGGGGGGTGGCGGTACTGCTACCCATACTTCTGCGCTGCTGCTGGCGGCAGCGCTGCCTTCAGAGTTGGGCAGCTGGAGAGCGGCGGTTGCAGAGCTGGGCCCTCAGTCAGCAGCCATCAGTCTCTGGCCACCCAGCTCTGAAAGCAACAAAGCAGAAGTAAAAATGGCATGGTATGGTATTGCCACCCTTACTTCTGCGCTGCTGGTGGGGAACTGCCTTCAGAGCTGGGCACCTGGCCAACAGCCGCTGCTTTCCAGCCGCCCAGCTCTGAAGGCAATGCAGAAGTAAGGGTGGCAATACCGTGACCCCCCTAAAATAACCTTGCGACCCCCCCCCACAATTTTGGGTCAGGACCCCCAATTTGAGAAACCCTGGTCTTCCCCATGAAATTTGTATAGTATAGGGTAAAATCACACATAAGACCAGATTTTACAGGAGGAGACCAGATTTCACGGTCCGTGACACATTTTTCATGGCTGTGAATTTGATAGGGCCCTAGATATGGGATCACCTTTAATTTTGTGTCCTGAAGTGTTGCTCTTTGCTATTAAGTAGCTGCTGCCTTCCATCCCAGAAGTGGGTGCATTTTAATAATGGGGGATGTGATCTCTAGTGTTTACTCACTTAACAGGGGTATTATGAGTTATAACTAACTAACGTCTGTAAAGTTCTTTTGAGATCTTGGATGGACATAGCAATATGACTGAAGATAATTATTTTAATATTTACTAATCCTTTTGTTTAAGTATTGTTTTGGGAGGCTACATGAAAATTGAGCCTTTATCCAGCTGTACTGTTGATTTCAATAATTTGAAGCTGCCAGCTAATGTTGGTACATTTGCTATACCTCTTACTGAGTCAGACTCATCAGCCTATGTAACCACTATAATGTTACTACTATCCTCGCCCTTCCCAATCTCGGTTGTTACAATCACTTATGAGAGACAAGGTGGGTGAGGTAATATCTTTTATTGGAACAACTTCTGTTGGTGGAAGGGACAAACCTTTGGCTTCACAGAGGTCTTCTTCAGATCTGGAGAAGATAACCATGGTGTCCAATCTAAATACCAGATGGGACAGATTGTTAAGCCTAAGAGGAACACACTGCTAAAAGAGACCACTTAAAATTCAGTGAGCAATTAAGAATTAGCAAGCAGCAGGGTGTTTTACAAATTGTTAATAAGCATAAAACCAGTGTCTCTGTTAAGTCCATGTTTTTTAGTGTTCAGGAGAGTTAAGAATTTAAATTCCCAGGCTTGTCTTTTGAAGGTGTTGTGTAGGTTTCCTTTGAGGATGAAGACTCAGAGGTCACAGAATATCAGGGTTAGAAGGGACCTCAGGAGGTCATCTAGTCCAACCCCCTGCTCAAAGCAGGACCAATCCCCAACTAAATCATCCCAGCCAGGGCTTTGTTAAGCCTGACCTTAAAAACCTCTAAGGAAGGAGATTCCACCACCTCCCTAGGTAACCCATTCCAGTGATTCACCACCCTCCTAGTGAAAACGTTTTTCCTATTATCCAACCTAAACCTCCCCCATTGCAACTTGAGACCATTACTCCTTGTTCTGTCATCTGGTACCACTGAGAACAGTCTAGATCCATCCTCTTTGGAACCCCCTTCAGGTAGTTGAAAGTATCTATCAAATTCCCCCTCATTCTTCTCTTCTGCAGACTAAACAATCCCAGTTCCCTCAGCCTCTCCTCATAAGTCATGTGCTCCAGTCCCCTAATCATTTTTGTTGCCCTCCGCTGGACTCTTTCCAATTTTTCCACATCCTTCTTGTAGTGTGGGGCCCAAAACTGGACACAGTACTCCAGATGAGGCCTCACCAATGTCGAATAGAGGGGAATGATCAGGTCCCTCGATCTGCTGGCAATGCCCCTACTTATACAGCCCAAAATGCCGTTAGCCTTCTTGTCAACAAGGGCACACTGTTGACTCATATCCAGCTTCTCGTGCACTGTAACCCCTAGGTCCTTTTCTGCAGAACTGCTGCCTAGCCATTCGGTCCCTAGTTTGTAACAGTGCATGGGATTCTTCTGTCCTAAGTGCAGGACTCTGCACTTGTCCTTATTGAACCTCATCAGATTTCTTTTAGCCCAGTCCTCTAATTTGTCTGAGTCCCTCTGTATCTGAGCCCTACCCTCCAGCGTATCTACCACTCCTCCCAGTTTAGTGTCATCTGCAAACTTGCTGAGGGTGCAGTCCACACCATCCTGCAGATCATTAATGAAGATATTGAACAAAACCGGCCCCAGGACTGACCCTTGGGGCACTCTGCTTGATACCGGCTGCCAACTAGACATGGAGCCATTGATCACTATCCACTGAACCCGACGATCTAGCCAACTTTCTATCCACCTTATAGTCCATTCATCCAGCCCATACTTCTTTAACTTGCTGGCAAGAATACTGTGGGAGACTGTATCAAAAGCTTTGCCAAAGTCAAGGTATATCATGTCCACTGCTTTCCCCATATCCACAGAAACAGTTATCTCATCATAGAAGGCAATCAGATTGTCCAGGCATGATTTGCCCTTGGTGAATTCATGTTGACTGTTCCCGATCACCTTCCTTCCCTCCAAGTGCTTCAAAATGGATTCCTTGAGGACCTGCTCCATGATTTTTCCTGGGACAGGGGTGAGGCCGACTGGTCTGTAGTTCCCCAGATTCTCCTCTTCCCTTTTTTAAAGATGGGCACTATATTTGCCTTTTTCCAGTCATCTTGGACCACCCCTGATCACCACAAGTTTTCAAAGATAATGGCCAATGGCTCTGCAATCACATTAGGCAACTCACTCAGCACCCTTGGATGAATTAGATCCAGCCCCATGGACTTGTGCATGTCCAGCTTTTCTAAATAGTCCTGAACCACTTCCTTCTCCACAGCGGGCTGGTCACCTCCTCCCCATGCTGTGCTACCCAGTGCAGCAGTCTGTGAGCTGACCTTGTTCATGAAGACAGAAGCAAAAAAAAAAAGCATTGAGTACATTAGCTTTTTCCACATCCTCTGTCACTAGGTTGCCTCCCTCATTCAGTAAGGGGCCCACACTTCCCTTGACTTTCTTCTTGTTGGTAACATACCTGAAGAAACCCTTCTTGTTACTCTTAACGTCTCTTGCTAGCTGCAACTCCAAGTGTGATTTGGCCTTCCTGATTTCACTCCTTCATGCCTGAGCAATATTTTTATACTCCTCCCTGGTCATTTGTCCAATCTTCCACTTCTTGTAAGCTTCTTTTTTGTGTTTAAGATCAGCAAGTATTTAACTGTTAAGCCAAGCTGGTCGCTTGCCATATTTACTATTCTTTCTACACATCGGGATGGTTTGTTCCTGCAACCTCAATAAGGATTCTTTAAAATACAGCCAGCTCTCCTGGACTCCTTTCCCCCTCATGTTATTCTCCCAGGGGATCCTGCCCATCTGTTCCCTGAGGGAGTCAAAGTCTGCTTTTCTGAAGTCCAGGGTCCATATTCTGCTGCTTTCCTTTCTTCCTTGTGTCAGTATCCTGAACTCGACCATCTCATGGTCACTGCCTCCCAGGTTCCCATCCACTTTTGCTTCCCCTACTAACTCTTCTCTGTTTGTGAGCAGCAGGTCAAGAAGAGCTCTGCCCCTAGTTAGTTCCTCCAGCACTTGCACCAGGAAATTGTCCCCAACATTTTCCAAACACTTCCTGGATTGTCTGTGCACCGCTGTATTGCTCTCCCAGCAGATATCAGGGTGATTGAAGTCTCCAATGAGAACCAGGGCCTGTGGTCTAGTAACTTCTGTTAGTTGCCAGAAGAAAGCCTCATCCACCTCATCCCCCTGGTCTGGTGGTCTATAGCAGACTCTGACCACGACATCACCCTTGTTGCTCACACTTCTAAACTTAATCCAGAGACTCTCAGGTTTTTCTGCAGTTTCATACTGGAGCTCTGAGCAGTCATACTGCTCTCTTACATACAGTGCAACTCCCCCACCTTTTCTGCCCTGCCTGTCCTTCTTGAACAGTTTATATTCATGCATGACAGTACTCCAGTCATGTGAGTTATCCCACCAAGCCTCTGTTATTCCAATCACATCATAATTCCTTGACTGTGCCAGGACTTCCAGTTCTCCCTGCTTGTTTCCCAGGCTTCTTGCATTTGTGTATAGGCACTTAAGATAACTCATCGATCGTCCCTCTTTCTCACTATGAGGCAGGAGTCCTCCCCTCTTGCGCTCTCCTGCTCGTGCTTCCTCCCGGTATCCCACTTCCCCACTTACCTCAGGAAGGATAGTCTCCTTCCCCCAGTGAACCTAGTTTAAAGCCCTCCCCACTAGGTTAGCCAGCCTGCTTGCGAAGATGCTCTTCCCTCTCTTCGTTAGGTGGAGCCCGTCTCTGCCTAGCACTCCTCCTTCTTGGAACACCATCCCATGTTCAAAGAATCCAAAGCCTTCTCTCCGACACCAACTGCGTAGCCATTCGTTGACTTCCATGATTCGATGATCTCTACCCAGGCCTTTTCCTTCCACAGGGAGGATGGATGAGAACACCACTTGCACCTCAAACTCCTTTATTCTTCTTCCCAGAGCCACGTAGTCTGCAGTGATCCGCTCAAGGTCATTCTTGGCAGTATCATTGGCGCCCGTGTGGAGAAGCAGGAAGGGGTAGCGATCCGAGGGCTTGATGAGTCTCGGCAGTCTCTCCGTCACATTGTGAATCCTAGCTCCTGGGAAGCAGGTCAGGTATGGAATGATTGCTCTGTGAAAAAGTGTTTGCCCACAGGTGATAGGTTTTTTTTTTTTGTCTTTTATCATTTGTCTGTGTGAGTTCATTCAAGAGCGTAGTGATTGGTTTCACATATATAGTCGTTGTTGGGACATTTGATGCACTGGATGAGGTACACCACATGCTGTGATAGGCATGTGTGGGACCCAGGGATCTTGAAAGGTGTGTTGTGGGGGATATTGATCATCAGAGCAGTGGAGATATGTCTGCAGGTTTTGCATCCATTGTTCCCAGACTTTCTCCTCAGAGTAAATATCTGATTACCGGGTTGTAAATAACAGATTTCTTGGTGTGATTGCTGGATCTATGAAGGTAAGTGGGGTGATCCATGCATTTCTTGTATATATTCATCTGTAAGGTTCCATTGCTGAAGCTGATTGTGGTGTCCAAGAAGCTGATGCTGGTGTGGGAGCATTCTAGAGAGAGTTTGATGGATGGGTGGTGGTTGTTGAAGTTGAGATAGAAATCTGTGAGGAAGCTTAGGTCATCTGTCCAGAGGATGAAAATATCATCAATGTATCTCAGTATATCATTGGTTTGGTGGTGCATTTTTCCAGAAATTCTTCCTTGATGTGGCTCATGAAGAGGTTGGCATTTTGGGGACCCATCCTAGTAACCATGGCTGTTCCCATGGTTTGGACAAAGTGTTTGTTGTTGAATGTAAAGCTGTTATGGATGAAGATGAAATTGATGAGTTTGGCAATGTGTTTTGGGTGGATTTCCAAGTGTTGTCCATCGTCTTTTAGATGTTTGAGGCAGGCTGCAATGCTGTTATTGTGAGGGATGCTGATGTATAGGGAGATGATATCCTTGGTGGTAAGGATGGTGTTCTGGGGGGAGGTTGTTAATGTTGCAGAGTTTCTGGAGGAAGTTGGTGGTGTCTTGGAGGAAGCTGGCTCTTTGTGTGCTGAGACGTTTGAGGATGGTTTCTATTAGTCCTGATATTCCTTCAGTGAAAATGCCATGGCCAAATATGATGGGTCTGCCAGGATTCTCTTGTTTGTGTATCTTGGGAAGCATGTAGAAGTTCCCTGGGATGAGTACATTGGGATGAAGTTGTAAAGTTTTTCTTGAGTTGTTTGGGGAAGGATTTGATGAAATCCCTATATTCCTGGGTGAAGTGTGGTGTGGGGTCTTCTTTGAGTTCTTTATAGTTGGTAGTGTTGGAGTGCTGGCATCATCGATGTAGTCTTCACCATTAAGGACTGCGATGGTGCCCCCTTTGTCTGCTGGTTTGATCACTATCTGATGGTTGTATTTCAGGGACTTTATAGCTGTCCTCTTGGTGGCGGAGAGATTGTGGTGAATGTAAAATTTGTTGAGGATTTCACACTTGGTTTCTTTCCTGAAGCAATCCATGTAATGATCCAGTGTGGATTTCATCCACTGAGGAGAGAGAGTGTCCAGTTGGTATGGTATCAGATTGTGTGGTATGGCAGGAGTTCAGTCCCTTGAAGAGTATAGATACTTCGGATCCAGTGAGGGATAGTCTTGATATGTTGAAGATGTTGGGTCCAGGCAAAGAGATTCTTGCTGGGGGCGGTATTCTGTTGGTTGTAGAGTTTTTGTAGTTGGTTCCACTTTCTGTTTTTCTGTTGGATGGCTGTCCGCGGCGGTTTTTTTGATAGCTGTTTTGGGTTTCCTGCGTGATCTCCAGGTTGGTTTTCTGATTTTTTTTTTTTTTTTTTTAGTCCAGTGTGTGGGAACATATGGTGATTTCTTGTCTGAGGTGGTCCCTTCTAGCGTATGTAAGCTCAGGAGATGGTTCCTCAATTTTTCTGAGTCCTTCTGCAGAGCTGTTCAGCATATTTGGAGTTGTATGTGGTTGTCAGAGGGTTATCGTCGGTGAATCCTCTGGAGATGATGATGTGTTTCTTATAGGACTCACCCAATTCTGATTGGGCCCTCCAGGTGCTACCACATTTTAAATGATAAGGGATTATAAGTACTGTGCCAGGATTCCAGCCCTTGGGATTTCCAAAGCAGGAGCATCAGGTTTCTGAGAGTTGGCAGGCCCAGGAAACTTGAAGAGAATCAGAGCTGATGGTGAGGGATGGTAATCTGGAGACACACAGAACTCTTTAGCCAAATTTCAGCAGGCCACCCGTGTTTAGTAAAGCATTTAAGTACATGATTGAGTCTCATTGATTTCCGTGGGACTTAAGCATGTGCAACATGCTTAAATGCTTTGGTGACATGGGGCTGTCAAAACTGAAAGTGGGGACACGGGGAACACTGAAGAGAGTAGAGGGAGGAGGAGGAAAATGGCAGCAAAAGTGTTATAATCAGAATTTCAGTTTTAGATAATGGTGACTCTGAAAAACTGTGAAACATACACAGTACCAGGAATAGTGTTTTATCATCATTATTATTTATCGTTTGTATTGCAGTAGTGCCTGGAGGCACAGATCAGGGCCCTGTTTGCTAGGTACTGCACTGGCACAGGGAGGCTGGCCCCTGGGAATGAAGTAGATCCAGAGCCCCTGTGCCAAAACAGGTGCTCCCAGTCTGGCCAGTTCAGAGGGCAGGGTGTCATCTGAGGGATATAAAGGTCCAGGGGAATCTGAAAGCCAGGGGCCCTGGTGAGAATAAGGCAGGAGAAGGTCTCTGGGCATCTTCCTGGAAAGAGGGTGGATTTATCAGGAAACCAATTGAGGTGGTAGCCCACTGACCTTCCTGAGTCAAAGTCAGTGCTGGGAGGCCAAAAAGGGCTGAGAACCTAAGAGCCAGCAGAGGACCTAGTCAGGTGTCCTTCCTGAGCAAGAGAGACCCAAGGCCAGAGAAGGCTGGAGGGGGCTGAAGGCTGAGATCAACAGGGGGAGATGCCTCCTGACTCTCAGAGATGGAGAGCTGAAGCCATAAGGCCAAAGAGGCTGCCTCTGGAGAACCAGGGCATGGTAAGGGATACCAGGGCTGTATTTGATGTATTGCCTGAATTATGGTGTTGGATCTTATGTGCACGGGGCTTTTTCTTGTATAAATTATCCTCGCAAGGACTAAGTTTGTACTCAGATAGATTGGTTGGACTATTACTGGGCACTTTGCTGAAGGGGTGACTGCGGCAGGTGTGCGTGTCATGCCACAGTCTGCAGCAGGAGGGCACTTTCGGCAGACTGCCCCATGACATGCACAAACACATGCACAACTAAAAAGACAATCCCTGACCCACTGAGCCTACAATCAAGACACAACAAACACAACAGGTGACAAGACACAACAGGTGGAGAAAAGCCGAGCTGGGCAGAGGGGAAGACAAGGTAATAGTGCCAGGACTGTAGGCAGCAGGTTTAAAACAAATAAAAGGAAGTATTTCTTCACACGACACACAGTCAACCTGTGGAGCTCCTTGCCAGAGGATGTTGTGAAGGCCAAGACCATAACAGGGTTCAAAAAATTAGATAAATTTATAGGTCCATCAATGGCTATTAGCCAGGATGGGCAGGAATGGTGTCCCTAGCCTCTGTGTGCCAGAGCCTGGGAATGAGCGACGGGATGGATCACTTGATGATTCCCTGTTCTGTTCATTCCCTCTAGGGCACCTGGCACTGGCCACTGTCGGCAGACAGGACACTGGGCTAGATGGACCTTTGGTCTGACCCAGTCTGGCCGTTCTTATGTTCTTATGAAACACAGTTTCTACCCAAATTCCGCTTCCCCTTTAACTGTCAGTATTTTTGCTAAGAAAGTATCTTGATCACTTGGCCCAGGCAGCTCTGCAACATCTTTGCTCTCCAGCTAGCTGTGTAATGTGTAAGGCTGCTTCTCTTGCCTGCATCATGTCCAGTCCCCTGACCAAGCAGCAGCAGGGGACATGGATTCAAGATGTACCTAATCATTCATTTCAACTCACTCCATCCCTGAATCAAAGTCACTGACTCCATCCATTCCATGTTAACTGATTTAACCCAAAATATTTTAATTTTAAAAATACCGGCTCAACTTTTCACCTGGGGGAAAACCCAACATAATTGCATAATTTTGTCCCAATTTTTATCCAAGTCTAGAAAAGAACAGACCCAGAGCACTGTCACTGGATAGTATTTGATGAGGAAATTACCTCCCTTTTGTCACTCTCCAGATTCCCTGATAGAAGTTCTCTGCCCAGGTGTTATTGAGGTTCAAGCTGGGTAGTCTGTGAAATATATTTTGGCCGAAAGAGCAATTCAGAAAGGGAGAGAGGCCTTGGCTGCTTCTCGCAGGCGCTCCTTTCTATGCAACAGACTTCAACTGTTAAAAGAGAGTGATGCCCTTTTTTTTGGAGAGTCTAGTAGAATTCTGAAGGATCACTTAAAAATGTTCCTGAGAGTATCTGGGAGGAGTTCTTCACTCCTGAGTGAGGCCCCTTGTAGAAAAGCTATTCATTTCTCTTCTTTTCTTTTCATTACATCTCCCATCCGTGCACACGTGTAAGGTAACTCCACAGTCCACACATCAGCTCAAAGCACGCAACTCTACCAACAGAGTGACAGTGGCTACAGTTTTGCTTTCCTTATTGTAAAACCTGCCCCAGAGAGAGAACAAGAGACAGAGAAGCGGATAACATTCCTGACTCCTACACTGCTTTAGATATGTAAGTAGCTCTAACGTGGGAGGGGGTGGGGGAAGCATTGGATTGCCAGTTACTCTAGGTTTACAGGACATCACCCCACAATTTAAGCCAACTTTGTATGTTAATTTTCAGTGAAATATGCAGGAACACCTTAAAATCATCTTTCCTTTCTGTGCCTATTAGTAATTCTTATTATGGCCAAAGCGTGGTCAAGTGGACAGAGAATCAGGACACCTGGATTCTGTTGCATTTAGGATCATGCACCACATACATCACCATCTATCTGTTCCTAGCACTGCCACTGACTCGTGATCTTGGTTAAATTCACTGCACTGGACTGTAGTTTACTCATCAGTAAAATGGTGCTAATAATAGTCCTTGTCTCTCATATGTGGGTTATGAGACTTGATTATGTTTGTAAGGTGCTTTGAGAGTTTCAGGTGACATGTACTAAATAAGTGCATCTTATTGTATAATCTGTGTAATATATATTATTTATATAAGGAATTCATCTGGTTAACATGCTGTGGTCCTCTGGGCTTCCTGAGGTCCTTTCTGGGCCGATTTAATGGTACCATACAGAAGCATCAGTTAACAAACATTTGAAAGTGCTACCAGCATATTACAAGCCAATGCATATATGCCTCAGTTCAGCAAGTGTTTAGGCATGTGAGCAATTTCATCCCTTTTCAACAAAGCACCTAAACTCATACTTGACTTTAAGCGTATGCTTAAGTCCCCCCTGAAATCAATATTTTGCTGAATTGGGGCCACTGTCAGTGAAAGTTAATTTGCAATGTGGCCCAGGATACAGTACTACAAAAAAGCATTTAAAACCTTATAAAAGACAGACAGTATTGAATGGGAAGAGTTTAGAGCAACCACACAAAGTAAAATCTGGGCAGCTTGTTGAGATTCTGTTCCTTGTCCACTCAAAACTTATAACTGATTCTGGGATTGTTTTGTTTCTTGGTAATACGTTCTTGTTCTTACAAACCTAGCATGCTATGCCTATACACAAGATGTCTCCTTAATCAGTTAAGTCTAGTAAATATTTTGAACAAATAAGTAATAATTCAATAAATCATTTCACTCTTGTTACAAATTATTTCAAATGCAGAGTATAACTATATTCAAGAAAACATACAGATTGAATACACCTCCCATCTTAATAAATTACCTAAACATCAGGTGTTATTTGTTTAAATTCCAAATAAAAATTGCTTACAGAAATATATGAAGTCTATCTGAACAGTCCTGTTAAGGTGTTTAATGTAATTCTGAGCCCAACACAGAGAGCAGATATTAGAGTAACTTGGTATTCTTTTTTCATTTTTAATTCTCTTTTGGTATTTTTACTACTGTGGCTAAAATACAATATATTTACTATTGCTTGCAATTTCTTTCTTATCTATGCAGAGACAACATTGTGTTGTCCATGTGCAATGTATGTAGATATGATATATATAATACCCTGTCCAGCAGCATTCTCATTCAATATCTTCAATTTTCCGTTCATTTCACCTGGGTTTGCAATATGCCTTCTCGTTGTCTGTCCCGGACACAGGTCTCAATTGTCCAATTAGATCTGTAGCTAGATTCCTGTTTCCTAGGCAGTCTACCTTATAAATTATAGCTAATATTATTACCCCCTTCTCACAGTACAAGGAATGTGTCTGAAACAGGGAAAGGATGTATTCAGTTTTGAGCAGGGAAAGAACTTCCGCTGCGTATTCCTGTGCACCTAATCTCTCGTTTCAGCTCAAGATGGAGGGTTTATGATTAATACAGTTGATGCAGAAAATGGCCGATTGCTTGGCTTCTTTTAAATATATCATGCTCAATGCACACAGGCTCTGAGCATCAGTTAGAGAGAAGTGACAGCAGACTTGACCTTTCTCTCCAAATCATATATGGAAAAAAATTTGCATGATACAACAGCACTTTAACTTGTTTTAACTTACCGCTTTCTTATTTAGAGATGCTGATGCACCCTGGAAATGTAAAATCAGATGCTAGCAAATGTGGCCACATGTTAGATTTTAACTTTAGTTTCTATGTGCAATGTAAGGTGACTTTTAAGGAATTTAACACAGTTATTGTTCTTAATAGGTCAACAAAAATATTGAGGGTTTTTGGGGAGTTTTTTTTGTATCTTTACTGTTCCAAAGAATGGACCAATACTTGAGAATATTGTAGGGGATATTTAGATTGCTCATAATAAGGCATGACCAATAGGTCTTACACATGGGAAGGTATTAGTTATAAAAGGGTTTAAATTGGCTTTAGTGTAACTGGAAACCAAATAAATGGTTCTGGAAACTACATGAAGAGAGTTAGCAGGTTTTTTCTATAGTTGCCAATTACTGCCATTAGAAAGTCTAAAAATGCACAGTGTGTACCTGCAACAGCTGTGATTGGTACAGAGTTCACCAATAAGATTGTTTCCTTGTCAGCTCTCATTATCCTGTGATCAATTACCAGGATTTTAGGCCATCTTGAATGAAAAGTAAAAACACATTGTTACCACAAATTTCATCAAGTAAATATGCTGTATAAGGAAATAGATCAGCTATGACCTCTTTGACATTTTCAAAATATTTAAAAGCTGAAGTTAATTCTTTGTGATGTCCTTTCATCTTTAGTTGACAACAGAGAGACCTGGAGTGGTGACAGGCCTTGTCAAGTGGGTCTGTCTTATCAAAAACAATACCCTCAAGATCTTTCAAGCCAAATATTCTAATCTAAGATAATTGCATTTAAAATTTCATGTAGCTTTTGCGTTTTTCACTGAATGTTTCTTATATTAACTAACAAATCTTTTCATTCAATGCTTTTTTACTTTAAAATTTAAGATTGTATTAGTGAAAAATATTTAAATTATTATAATTAAGTATAAGAGATGAAGTTCAATGGTATGTTTCACTTCTAGGATTTTGAATAAAGTTCTGACTTGATTTTATTTTATTTTTTTGGTGAAGTTCTTATATGGGCTTTTCCAGATTTCACTAGTCCTCTGTCCATCTGTCATGACAGCACTCTGTTTGTTTGGTTTGTTTGTTTGTTTTGGGGGGGGACGAGGTATTTTACTCTTCTTGTGTTCAGATTAGGCTGCATAGAAATCTCTGGTGTTGGTGGGCATTCTCTCTGGGATTCCGTTCTGAGTATTTGAATAAAAGATTCTTGTAACTTTGCATTTTAACAATTGTTTTGGAATCTCAATACTCACCGTTTGTGCCATGGAAGAGTATAGTGGGTTAAACAAAGAGAGGGTTTATCACAATTCTGCTTCAGTATTGATAGAAGGCGGTTACTGGTTATTGGATTAGAAATTATCTACCCAACAGCCAGTCTTTGGCCCCTTTTATCCAAGCAGAGCACTTTTAAAGAAATATATTTTGGTCTTTGTTTAGGGGAATTTTAGCTCTCATGAAAGCGGGGGCTGGTAACTGGTTGTTGGACAGGACTGTGTATGAAAAAGGCGCCTTGTGGCTGCGTATCACCCCTTTTGCTATTCCAGTCCTAGGGCTCCATATTATTGTATTCTGCCAACGCACTGCAGTCCCAGCCAGCCTGCAGCAATTCCTGCTATGGGAGATCTCAGTCATTGCACTCCTGATCTGCACTTCTCCTCCTCTCCTCACCCCCGCCCCCGCGATTCATATTTAAAATTTGCTCTCTCCATTGTATTGTATTGTTGGGATCGTTTTATGATTGGAGACTCGTTTAACTAAGACTGAAGACAAGATAAAAGGTAATGAGTTCAAGTTCATCCCCCCCCCCCCCGCACCCTGACAAATTTCTTCTTAGTAATTTGCTCTTTATAACTTCATTTTTAAATTACAAACCCTGCAAAAAAAGAGAAGAAAGTTGTATTTGTAATAAAAGATGATGCTTTGGAGCAGATTTGACAACGAGGGGGTCTGAAGCTGAGAAAACATTAGCTGAGATGCTGATTATGGGATAGTTTATCCATTCATGGGAAGCCTTTTATTGTTTTATATGCTATTTAGATTAAACCTTTTCTCCTCTATATCAGTGAGCTCTCCACTATTTCGGGGTGTGTATTTACATGCTGTGTCAATACACTCTGACACTGAACTTCGCAACATCAGGAGACATTACTGAAAATAAGATTTTCAGGGCTGAATTATTTATAATGTATGATTAGCAGATTGTTGAAATTCAATACCAGTTCATAAGTAACTATTTCTCCCTGTCCTCTACTCCAGCCATCACTTTGTTGGAAAGAGCACTTCATTCTTTCCTGACACATTCACAACTAAAGACAGCGTGTAAAGCTAAGATGCTGTTCACTTCAAGCTGCACAAAATGGAGGCAGTAGAAAGCTAAAACTCATTGTATTCCTTGATCTTATTATCTAAGAGAAAGTTTTAATGGAAAACAGCAATGCACTGAGGGTGTTGGAAAAATTAGGGATCTGATTGCAAAGGCTCATTTTATTACAGCATTAGCAATAGAGTTCCCACACCCTCCCCGGCCATACTGACACCACACAGCCCTGCAGAATTAACAGATTCAGTGGTGTTTACACAACACCAGTCACAAATTGCAAAAAAAATCAGGTTTTAGTTATGAAAGCTGCACTCAAATCCAGAGGTACTACTGAGAGTTTGGATTTTGCTGAAATGCAGAAATCTCCATTCAGGAATATAGGCATGTTGCTGCTTCTCCAAACATTATCTGAACCTCTTGAATCCACAGAATTGGACTGTACATCTGATGGAACTGGCTTTCTCGTAAGATTTATGGTACTTCCAGTTTATGAGCAGGCAGAATTAGCACAGGAAGAGCCTGCAGCGCTACAGCACCTCCACTTCTAGTCCCTGCCAGAACCAGAAAGTACAGTTACTATCCAAAAAGGAGAAGTAATGATGGGGGAAGCGACCAACACTGTTTCCTATCTCGTGGAAGTTTTGGATTATTAGGCCAATTCTTATCTCAGAAACCCCTCCCCTCTGCCTCTGTTTCTTCACGTTTCACCAATAGGTACCTGAATATCATGAGGGATGTTGAATACATTTGTTCAGCTGAGGTTTAGGATCATCCAAATTGTGCTATCACCTAAGCAAGTTTTCCTCTTTATCATCTAAACAAATCTAGTTTTGCTAATAACTGGAATTCGTTTGAAATCACTTTCCTGATATTTTACATTTCCCACATTTATTTTAATTTATTTTAATGGTTTCCTTTTCTTTCTATTTTCTTGTAGTTTTTCTGTCTATTGTCTTTTCAAAATTAGCAAAATATTTGTTTGAAATCCCCTTCTCTGTATCTCAGCCGCTTTCCCTTTCCTTCTAAATGTATTAATCTCTTTCCTATTCAGTCTTCTCACATTCACACTCGTAGAGTTTTCTTGTCTTTCTTTTTGCCATGTTTGGTATTTTCATCTTACCCGTTTAGAACGTTTTTATCCTTCTATTTCTGTCATGTTTGTTTATTTACAGTGGCTCTTGGACTCTACCTGCATTTCGGTTCAAATGCTGCAGTTAATAACAACGGGCTCATTTTCATTCATTTGAAAAGCAGAATTGAACAGAACGTTTACGTTTTGTGTCTGTGGTGTTTCTCTTCTTGGCCAGCCCCCCCGATATTAGTTGTTTTAATTTTAGTCGCTAAGCTTTGTTTTAAAAGGTGGATTCTGTGGCAGAAAAGGTCAGTAACCCTACGCTGTGATGGAAAACAAATTCAAAGGACGCTGCTGCAACCTCCACTATTCAAAAAGCCTCCAAAAGACAAAAATAAATCTACAGTTTAGGTATAGGAAGCAGAACCTTACTTTTTACTTATCTCATCTATAGTCTTTTATTTATTATATGAAACTGAGAAGGTTACTGAACATGGTCAAACAAATCTTAAAATATTCTGGTTAATATACAACTTTCCTATTAGAGCAGCACGTTTGTACCTGTAGAGTTAAGACTGTGGTAGCATGTCACTATACATCTCATTGAAAAATGCAGCTGCTTTTTGGTTATGCAACATTGAAGGGTGGCTCTGAAGTGCCGGTGTAGAATGAGGCTTTGGGGTGGTTGATTTTCCAACAAAATTTAAAATACACGTTATTTACCATTTTCAAAATTAGGCTGAGACCAAAAACACCTCAAGAAGTTGAACAATTGTAATTTTTTTGTATATATGTAAAAAGATTTCACTATACAAAGGAATTTGGCGCATTATCCGTATAAAACAAATGCTAATTCCTTTTGGCATTTTGAAGTCAAACACTAGAACATCTTAGTTACTAAACGTAGAATATCTGAATCCTTTTGATCATGATTATTAAGAGGATTTTCAATATATACATTATCGATACTAAATATTTATTGATGACCCTTTGAAAAATACTTAATACCTTTAGCAAAAGAGAGTGAAAATGCTGCTTCAGTCTCCAAGGCAGGGAAGGGGAGGCCTCGCTTCCGCTACAGACTGAAGTCGACGTAAGGCAGCTTACGGCAACGTAATGATGCCAGTGACCCACGGCAGCCTTGTTCCCACCAGTGTCAGTGCATCACAACTCCACCTCCAGGAGAGGGGCAGGGCTCACGTCAGTGCCGTTAGGCGGCGCAGTGACCGTGTAGACATTGTGGGTTACTTAATCAGATGGTGGCTGTTGTTCCAGCATGGAGCTGTGAAATTGGGAAGCAAGCCGGGCTGTCACCCCAGGGCGAGTGGGGGGGCTCTAGTGAGAGCCCGGCTGCCCCCTGGGTTCCCTGCTCCCAGCAAGGCTGCACATGCCCCGCTCAGAGCCAGGCTTCCCCCCCAAGTCCCGGCTCCCCCAGCCTGGCTGCTGCCAAGGCTCCCCGCTCCGAGCCAGGCTGTGCCTGCCTCAGCCCTGATTCCCCTCCGAACCCCTCAATCCCAGCCCGGAGCCCCCTTCCTGCACCCCAAACCCCTCATCCCCAGCCCCACCCCAGAGTCTGCACTCCCAGCTGGAGCCCTCATCCTGCCCATCCAACCCCCTGCCCCAGCCCTGATCCCCCTCCTGCCCTCCGAACCCCTCGATCCCAGCCCGGAACACCCCCCTGCACCCAAACCCCCTGCCCCAGCCCGGTGAAAATGAGCGAGTGAGTGAGGGTGGGGAGAGCGAGTGACACAGGAAGGGGGGATGGAGTGAGAAGGGGTGGGGCCTCAGAGGAGGGGCGGGGCAAGGGTGTTTGGTTTTGTGCCAGTGAAAAGTTGGCAGCCCTGGCCCAGACTCCAGGCACAGAGCTCCCCGCCAGGAACCAGGCTGCGGCGGAGAGAGAGGCGGGGGAGTGGGGGGAAGCTGGTCTCCCGGTGTTGGGGAGCTGAGAGCCAAGAGCCCAGGCTGGAGCCAGGCTCCCAGTGGGGAGCTGCGTGTGGAGCTGAGACCCCGGGCTCTCAGTCGCTCTTGGTGAGGACGTGCACCACTGACTGTAGGACGGTCATGTGGCATGCACCGCTGCAGTAATTACTGTGGTGGCTGTAAGTCAACCGAAGTCGACTTCAGTTTCTAGTGTAGCCATGCCCAGAGTTTGAGGACTTTTCAGGAACGCTGTTTACCTTCTTTATGTTTTAGAAGCAAAATCATTATGGAAACTTTTGAAATACCTCTAAGTTAATTGAAATAAAGAAATCCCCAAAAATGTAAAGTTAAAGCTGAAGTTCCAGTCATAACACAAACTGTACGTCTGACCTACTTTTAGGGATGAGATTTTGCAGGATTGGCCCCCAATTTGTGAGATTTTTTTCTTCCCAATGTATCTGTTAGAGCCAGACCCTACCAACCACAGGTGTGCATAGCCTTGACTGAAGTCAGAGGGAATCTTGCATATGTAAGAGCTGCAGGATCACATCGTGCATTGGCCCTAACTTTGAACTTTCTGTTTCGGGTTGATTTGTATCCCTCCAAGCCTCAGTTTTATCTAAGCACACTTTGCTATATTTTTCCTAAACAAATGCACTTTTCAGTTTTACCTGACAGTGAAATCCTGAGTTACATGTACTGCACAACTCACATGCTTATCAAACCAGCATATATGAAGTCTTGGTTGCGAGTTGGGGGTGAGAGGCAGCTGGAAAGCAAGTCTGTGTGGAGGTTCTAAGTGGATAAGTGGATATTGTTTACACAGGAAATGTGAGCTGGCCTGGATGTAGATTACTTATTGTTTGGAAAATGCCTGTGAATATGTGTAGGTAAAATACACATATAGGGCCAGATACTGTACTTGGCTCTGGTTAAATCCCCTTTGTGCTACTAAGCTACCTTAAGCAGGCAGATTTATCCCACTGGCTTCTCCCCCTCTGTCCCCCTCCCCCCAAAGGGAGAAGCGGCTTGTTGGGAAGGGACATGCAAAGGGCATGCCAGGGCAGAAGAGGACAAGGCTGGAATGCCTTGTGCTATAGTAATCCACAGCCAAGGGAGCAAGCCCTAGGAGCCCTTCCTTCCAGTGTAATTCAGTGCACCCCTCAGGCTGCTTTTAAGTTATTCAGGGGGCCAAACCAACCCCCATCTAGCCTCAGTATTAGGGGACTGGAAATTCTTTGTATTTTCACACACATCCCAGATTATTCATCCAAGTGAAGCTCTGTGTCTATAGGTCTAGTAGTGCACACTTCTGGAATTTAAAAAAGCTAAACTGTCCTCCCCCTCTCCCCAAACCCTTTAAATCCTGAGTTATTTAGACTCAGTGTTTGGAACGTCATATAAATAAATGTGATCTAATGCATTCTCATTGACACGTGGCCAGGGTGAGGTGAGAACTTGGGTCAGAGAGGATTTTTCTCTTAAGTGTAACCCTCCAGAGCTTTCCCCATGACTGAAAAAATCTTCAGTGCCAGGCCTTGACATTCCTGGATTTCTCTCCTTCTCCCACCCCAACTAGAGAATTTCTTTATCGGGTATTGGTATGAGGAAGAGTTCTTCTTACAGAAATAAACCTTGACATAAACAAGTGGCCAGAAAATGTATTTATTTCAGAGCTGTGTTCTGTTAAGAGATCTAACAATCAAGTGTGTACCAAACAGACTGGTGTTTTACTTGGAGAATTCTTTAACAAAGGTCTGCTTAACCCAGTTGAACCATAAATTTAGCAGTTGTAGAGCAATGGGCACAATAATTTAGTACTCATGGATTTATTCTTCTATTAGATGTTCCTCTTAGAGGGCTGAAGGTACCAAGAGTTTGTTTTTCCTGTGTGTAAACAGAAAAAGGCTACAAGCAATTTCATTTATACTAAAGTGAGACATTTCTAGGGCAAGAGAAACCTCAAGAAGGGAAAAGAAACATATTCATATATATGTCATGTGCACATTCTGCATTTATGGGTTATGTATAAAATATGTGCATTTTTAAATTAATAGTCAAACTGTTTTCATGAGTGAATATTTAGCTTTTCATTCACGAGTGAAAATGAACAATCCCGTCTCTGGCACCAGAATTAGATGTTATCGTGAATTATTTAAAATGTAATTTGATGGAAGTTGATGTAATTAATAAATACAGGGATCGTCTTTCTCTAGCCTGCCAATGTGCTCGTGGCCATTTGCTAGCTAAACTAGACCCTCGCACTCCAGTCGATTCCCGTTTTCAATCGCTGGGCTGCAAAGTAGCTCAATGGTCCTTGGACCAGTGTAAGCACCTTTGAAAAAGCTGCCCCACTCCACAACAGTAGCCACTCTCCACATGCTGTAACTAATGTACATACATACAACATTTAAATACATATTTACATATTTCAGATTGACCCAGCTGAATGCAATGACTCCCTGGGCGCCTTTTATAGTCTATTAGGTTAATAGTAAGCATCTTCAAAACTGTCTCTCTCTTCTTTACACAGTAGACTGTAATGTACATAGGATTTGAGCTGAGTTTGTAGTGAGTATGTGCACTGTAGTTTGCTTTTCATGTTACTGCAAACAGTTATTCCTTCTTCTCCATTCCAGATATAGTTCTGATGTTTTTTCCATTTTTTTAATGGAGACCTCTAGATTCTCAAATGCTAAATAAAAAAGCACTATTTGTTTTCAAGTTCTTCCCACAATTTCTGAGGCAGTTTATGTTATTACATATACATATCGTTTGGCTGCCATGAATATGCACAGTCTTAATTTGGATGGTAAATCACATTTCTTAATTCCTACTCATCTTTTAGACTACTTTGAAGATGACCTGCAAAGGATATTTCAAAAATGGACCGTAGGCCTTTTTTGTTGCTTTATGAGAAAGGGCTTGTTGTGAAAATTTTTTGTTTTCTTTTGAGAGATTTTTCTTTTGCTTGTTTTTTTTTTTTTTAACAGTACCAGCAGTGTTAAGTTTGGTTTTCCATGGCTTTATTGAAAGACCTTTAGGATGATTTAAAGGATATATGCTGTGTGTGCCTTAAATGAAGAGTTACTAAGTCTTTAATAAAGATGTTCTTTCTTCAACTTGTTCGCTAGTTATTGATATTAGGTTAAAAAAAACCCTAAAACTACATTTAAAAAAAAAAATCTCTTCCTTTCTCAATTGCTGAAGCTTGCACTTTCTTGATTTTTCATGTCATTATTTCAGTAGTTCTCCAGTTATCACACTGTCTTCCAGCACAGATAAGACTTGAATGTCTAATGTATATAACAAGCTGAAACAAAACGGTTTAGAAAACAACAACAACAATTCTTTTCTGGCCCGTCTTATAAATATTAAAGAAACGAAAAAGAGTTATAGTCCCAATTTTATTTTGCAAGTCAGCTTTTGGTCTCAGATTTTTAAAAATGGAGCCCAAATAAACACTGTTCCTTTGGACATGAGTAAAAGATGCATTTGAGATTTTTGAACCAAAAGGAAAAAGGGCTCCCTCCAGATTTAACACAAGCCAATAAAGGAGATTATATTGGCGATATCTCACAGCAGCTGTTTAAAAGTCACTAAGAATTAGATGTGCTGTGCAAGTCCAATATCTGAGGGAAAATCAATTTAATACTATTAAATAACAAGAAATAAAGGATATAATCAGACTAGTTATAGACTCAGTAATATGGGGCGTACAACTGTGAAGTTCTAAGATAGAGTCCTTCCCCTGTTTCTTCTATCATCTTATTGAATCACTTTTTTGTTAATTCATCCTTTAGAGATTTCTTGCTGATTTTACACCTACCTGTGCAATGGCAAGGCGGAAATGTTTTCTTCGTAGTCATTGGCTAAGGACAGGCTCAGTGGCAGGGTGGTTGAAGTGCAGAAGATTGATTTCTACAAGTAGCTGCCTTCATCTTTAATAGGAAGGTGTAATCTACAGACTGTATAGATTCCAGCACACCGTGATCTGTTCTGTTTCGAGTGGGTAGGACAGATTGCATGCTGGGACCTGTCGTGTACCTTGCACATGCTTCCAAATTGAAGATGAGACTGATTGCAGTTGGATTCATGATGCAAACAGTTTGGCCTTCAGTCTGCTCTCCAGTCGTCAGTGGCCACAAGGTTGGACAAAAGTTGGTGTCAGTGGTTCATCTGCCCTTCTCATTATGGGGAGCAGGAAGTTTATGGAGCGAACCAAACTTCTCCTGGCCCAGCACTACACAGAAGGAAGATGCCAGGGGAATGCTTGTCTGTTCAATATGTATAGCGGATGGATCACTTGCTGGGCAGTTTTCTGTTCATATTATAATAATAAATATAAAGGTTTCTGTGCACCTCAACAAAAAAAGCCTAAAAGCCCGAAAGGGGAAATTACCCCCATTAACCATAGACTTCATAGCAATGTGGTAAAGGGAACCCAAATAATGCAACCCAGGAGGACTACACAGCCAAACATCAAGAGAAACCGAATAGTTTTGAGTCTCTTTGTGAAGAGCGCCACCAAGGCCCTTCGGTATTTGTTGCCAGGAAAAGAACTCCTGTTCTTAAGATTGTAAATTGGTTCCCACTCCTCCCACCTCAGCTGCTTCAGTGGGACACAGGTTTGGAGGGCGTTCGTCAGAAATGCTAGCCCTATATTAATTAAGGCTTTAAATATATAAAGTAAAACCACTTGCTGGATACAAAAAACCAGGGCAGATCACAGAGCAGAGGTGTCAGTTTATTGATGAAGACCTGTGAGCTGACCTGCGGCCATGTTCCACAATAGCTACAGCCTGCAAGCGGATTTCCAGGGCATACGTGGACTGAAGCACATGGTGCGAGCTCTGCTTAGAGGACATTGAAATGTGGATCACTGGGACTAGGTCCGTGCCAAGAGGAAAGGTCCAGGATCACAGAGGGGGCAGTGGAAGAATTAAGAACAGAGCCCTGAACTCTTGACTGCAAGTCCCGTGCTGTTAGCCACAGTGACACTTAGTTCTCATGTACAGCTTGTCACCACAGTTGCCAACGTTCGCGCGGTAAATAAGCTCCCCGACTTTCACAACAAGCCAAAAATCAAGCTAATCCCCTTTCAAAACTAGGCCAAAACAAGCCAGTCCCTAAGAACCCCAAAACTCTATGTGACTAGATCCCCCCAGCGTGCAGTCTGGGACTGGGGTGGGCCCGCTGTGCACCCCCGGCTACAAGTCAAACAAGCAACAAGCTACAAGCCAAAACCTAGCCAACAAGCAACTCACAAGCCAATTAAGCCAAAACCAATCCCAATTTCTGCATTTTTTTCATGGGTTTGGCATGTCTGCTTTTTAGCTATAGAGTTGAGCATTTTCCAAAGGAAGAAAAGCATTGACTCAATTTTATGAATGAGGAGACTGAGCCACAGAAAAATGAAGTGACTTGCCCATAGTCCCGCAAATGGTCAGAGGCAGAGAACTGAAGTCTTCTGTGTCCCAGTCTAATGCAACATCACTAAAGGATATTGCTGCCCATTCCTCTGCTCTAGCTGAGCCTCCAGGTTAAGTTTCTAGCTTGAAATGGCCCCTGAATTTTGTATTTGATCAGCCTGACTAGCACAAACCTCCTCAGGGCACCCATAGAATGGCAAAGATCTCCCCGGTGCTAGCTCTGTCTCATCACATTGACTACTGCCTACAACCTCAGTCAGACTGAATCGCTATACCGTGGTAACTTAAACCTGCAGAGAATCAGGGTAAAGAGATGCTTTGGACATGCCGGTTTCTCATAGCTCCACGTTAAACTTTTATGGTGATAGAACTTGACCCTCAAAAGGCTCGGTGTGGAAGGGACCACCGTGCTAATGGCTCCAGTGCACTTCACTGCAATCCCCCACCTTATCTCTAGGCAAATGGGTTAGGTCCACTTATGATCAATAGTGTCATAAACATAGTGCCGGGTCTGTTTGTTTCATTTAGAGTTTGGGTGGCTGTTTTCGTTCGATTTGGGGTCTCTTTTCATGCTTTGTTCTGGTTTTTCTTACACTTCTTTGGTTTGGTCTCCAAGTTCTGGTGATGGTAGTTTTACTATTTAAGTTGGCTCCTGTGTGTACAGGGTGACATCAGCGCCTTATTATTGCCTAGGCCGACAAAGCCTAGGCCTAGGGTGGCAAATTTTCAGGGGCGGAAGCTCCCCTCCCCGCCCCCCTGCTCCAGTTCACCTCCGCCTCCTCTGCAAGCGTGCCGCGGTGTCCTGTTTCTCTCCCCTCCCAGCGCTTGTGCCGCGAAACAGCTGTTTCGTGGGGCAGGGAGGGAGGGGGGAGGAGGGGGAACGCCACGCGCTGGGGGAAGAGGCAGGGCCGGGGGCGGGGATTTGGGGAAGGGATCCAATAGGGGAAGGGAGCGGGCGGAGTTGGGGCGGGGACTTTGGGAAGGGGGTTGGAATGAGGGCGGGAAAAGGGCGGAGTCGGGGCAGGGCCAGGGTGGCAATTATTTCCCGGCCTAGGGGCGGCAAAATTATTAATCCGCCACTGGGTGACATGGATAATTTTTGTAACTGAAGCAGTTATTCCCATGCTATATAATAATTTCACACTTAAAATCATTCACTCAAAGAAGATAAGCCACTAAACAAACTAATGCCGCTTCCATGCACTTGTGTAAAGCACTTCCAACATTTCTTGCATTGTTTTAGATCTGCATGTTTAGGTTTGTTCTTCTGACACATCAAAATCCGAGATCTGCGCTCCTGCTCGAAAGGCACAGAGTCACTGAACTCGAAATGTCAGCAGTTTGATGACAGAGACTGCACTGCTTTATATAACCTGAGCCGATTCTTCCCCTAGTGTAAAACCGTGTAGCTCCATTGTCTTCACTGGGATATGCTGACTGATGCCAGGTGAGGATTTAGCCAAAGGTCTCTACTTTCACCTTTTCGGATTTCTGAATTCTGGTGAGCAGTTAGAATACCGTCACATTTATTGGATTTTTATTCTTTTTACGGTGTGCTAGCTGGTTAACAGAAAGATGGGGAAAGCCAAGGCCTGTGCCCCAGAGAGCTTACAGTTTAATTTTAGACATGATGCAAAGAGAAGGGTGATCTAGGACAAGGATTACAGTAATAAGATCATAGATTCTCAGTTTTGGTATGTGCCCTTTGTGGGGTTCCATTGCAAATTAAATTTTGTAGGGTTTCTTTTTAAGTGAAGTACTTTTTGTGGGCAATGATGCAGAAGTGAGTTTAAAGGCGAAGAGGTTTCAGCAAGAATTTCTGCTATAAAACCCAGGATGGATGTCACAGGAAATCAGGTCGAGGCGAGAGATCTGATGATCACGGATGCAGGATGAAGTGAGAGGTGCAGTGACTGGGGACATAAGCTATGTTGAGAGGTATGGTGACAGGGCTACAGGATAAGGTGACAACTGTGGTAACGGGCACATGCCGATGTGACACTTCTAGTGACCCTGGGCTACAGAGTGAGGTGACACATACTGTGACCAGGGGTGAGGTAGGGCCAGGGATCAGGTGTAGCGTCTGGGTGTGTGTGAATGCAAGGCCCGGTAACAGGTCTGGTGAGCTGGTGGGTATAGAGTGAGGGGACGGGTGGCGTTACTGGAGGGATACGGGACATAGTGTCAGATTGAGTGTCTGGAGTAGACCTGGGGCTGATGCAAGACAATGCCAGGAGTATCTGGGACCTGCTGTAGTGCATTGTGAATGGAACGGCACCGTACATTGATTTGCTAGAATGAAAGACAGGAGAGGAACAGTTTGATCCTAGGCTCACACGTTGCAGTAAAAACATGATGTGAAGAGGTCTTTGCTGCTGGGAACATTCGTCACCTCCAGAGGATCTGTGTTTTCTTGCTTCCAATAATCACTAAATTGAAATAATACTGAAAAAAAAATAACGTCAGGAACTGGAGCCGCAATGTGCGAGGTGACATTTCTGTTAACAATGTGCATACTTGGTGAGATCATCTTGGCTTTTACTAAGGTTTGTGTTTGTACTGGAACTTTAAGTTTAAAGATAAAATCTCTCCACTGGACTGCTACGTGCCTCCCCCCCTCCCCCGCAGAGGAATAGTTCACTTTGGTTAGCAAGACTCTGCATATGGGAAACCACATAGGAAGAGAACGGTCCTTGAATTTGCTTAAGAAATCAGTAGTTACCAACAATTAAGCGCCCGTGCTAGGTTAGCATCTGAGACAGGAAGCTGTAACACATCAGGTATTAAACCCCAGGAGAAAAGCTTTGTGTTCTTGCTATTAAAAGCCATTTTTAAGAGCAATGAGTTGTGTGTCTGTGCTGTGGAGCTAAATGGCAGGAGCCTCGTTCTTGGGGGTCCCTGCCGCTTTGCACCTATTCGAATGCAGGACACACTTGGCTGGACTGATAATATTTATTCAAGGGCTTGTTAAGGGACATGGAAAAATGTGCTTTTTCGTCTTGAATTTATCAGCCTCTGCCTGATAGCAAGAGGGGATCCGAATGCAATTCAAAGAGGAAAAATGGTAAAAGAAACGTGTACAGGCTTTTCCAGGTATTCTGTAAGCTGTTTCCAAGTCACCTTGTGCATAGTTATGTACTTTGTGCTGAGATTTTGCAAAGGCCCGAATAGTGTCTTCTGTGCAGATAGGTGCATGATCTGGATGCCAAGAAGTGAAATAACTTCCTTTGCCTTCCCCAGGCTGGGTTTTCTACCTCTCGAATAATCACCACTCTCTCATTCAAATCAAAATGAGTTGGTGGTTTGGGGATAGAATCTGTAATGTCTATCTGCTGCTTTCATTTCACACGATGTAGTTTGGCCGATGACATGGGGGGAAAGAAAGAGCTCCATTATTGTTGTATATGGAAATTTTTCCAGAAAGTTTCTGGTTAGTTTCTCAGCTTCCCTGAATGGTACAAAGGTTTTAATATTTTTTTGTATGAGTCCTATCTCTATGCATGAATAATAGAAACCCACAGATCAATAGACATGGGATAGCAGGATAGCTGCAGAGAGATGTACACCTATCGGATATACATCACAGGTTCCTTAAAGATGTGCTGCAAAGCTTTTTAAATAAAAGATGTTTAAGAGCCTAAATTACTAACAGGAGGTGTGTGCAGGCGTAAAAGTTCCACCAACATATATTTTTAAAGGGTCTTGAGTTTAAGGTTCTGTGCCTCTTCTGTGAGGACTTGTACCTTCATAGACATCTAAAGCAGTGGTTCTCAACCAGGAGTACATATATCCCTGGAGTACGTAGAGGTCTTCCAGGGGGTACATCAACTCCTCTAGATATTTGCCTAGTTTTACATCAGGCTCCATAAAAAGCACTGGTGATGTCAATACAAACTAAAATTTCAGACAATGGCTTGTTTATACTGTTCTATATACTATACACTGAAATGTAAGTACAATATTAATATTCTAATTTATTTATTTTATAATTATATGGTAAAAATGAGAAAGTCAGCAATTTTTTCAGTACTAGTGAGCTGTGACACTTTTGTATTTTAATGTCTGATTTTGTAAGCCAGTAGTTTTTAAGTGAGGTGAAACTTGGGGATACGCAAGACAAATTAGACTCCTGAAAGGGGTAAAGTAATCTGGAAAGGTTGAGAGCCACTGATCTAAAGCAGTACAGGGCTTGCAGGGGAGTACTCTGTTTGGGGCGTGGAGAATGGCCCATTAGGCTGAAGATATCAGCCCACAAAGCCATTGGGAGCAGGAGCTACCCCACAGCAGGTTTGATAATTAATTTTAAAAGGGTGATAGCTTCTGTCTTTGTCCCAGCATTTCTAAGGCTGTCGTAATTTGTGCAGTCTGTGTATTCCCCGCTGGAGGATAGCGAGGGAACTGAAAACAGGGAGTGTTGCTGTTTGGGGGCAAGCAGTTTGTGTATACAGTCCTACATACAGCCCACTACACCTAGTATGAAGCTGGTGGCTCTATTTCTTTTACTCTTTCATGGGTCAGACTGGCCTGTCTTCTGAAAAGGTCAAACCACTGCAAAAGTGACACATGCGGCGGCAATTTCTTAAGGTCTGAATAAGGCTCTTAGCAATTTAGGATCCCACACACTCCAGGCTTGCATTAGTGCTTGAGAATCAGGAAGTGAAAGTGACTCAAATTAGACCAGACCAGCTTCATTGCTGAGGGTGAGAGTGTGAAGTGCAAAAAAATAAGCAAACCACATCAGTATTGGGAAGCAAATAACATTTCTCATATTCTTTGTTTTATAATCTGGAGTGATTGTAGTAACACAAGTAAAAGTATTAATCTTTTTAACTAGTGTTTTTATTGGTCACTTTTTGTTTGTTGTACTAATTATTTGTGCCTTTCCCCTTGTAAACCTCGACTTATTTGTCCAGTTCATCCTATGCAGATGAATAGGATTAGTAAAGGAAAATGGGGAGAATTGTTTGGAGTGTGTCCTGTACGAGTGGAGTGAGGTATACTGTGAATTCCAATATGCCAAGAGAGAATATCCCTGTAAAATGCACTTAGGTGTCACTAAGCATTGACACTTGTTCAGATGAAATGCCACCAACATAGATTCTTGAAAATGGTCATTTAAAAGTCGTCTAGCTGCATTGTGCCTACTCAGGATGCCACAAACAGAGGCAACATAAGAATTTTGAATTAATTATTGAATATTTGATCCATAACTCTTGAAAAGTTTCTGCAAATAAGGATCATCGTGCTTTTTTCTAATCATTAAAGTCTGCTATTTGCCTATTTATCTGTCCGTCTCTAAATGTCTGTCTAGAATAGATGCCTAGGTATGATGAATTTAGTGGCAGAAGCGAAATGGCATAGTCATTTGATACAGAATATATTCATTTTCTGTCCCTTGTAAAATTTTAGAGTGCAAATGCAGAAATGTTTAAAAATACAATAACCCAAAGGGAGTCTTGAAGGGAAGAGAGAACACTGCTCCCTTGTCTTTCTGCAGCAAACTCTTTCCTTGCATGTCACTGGAATGTCTTTTTGCGGTATCTGTGCCCTGAAAATATATGGAATACAGTTTCTGAAGAGAAAATAGAAGGTGTTTGCAGTGGAGCTGCAAACAAGGAAGGTAAAATGGGCCTGAGGGGGTGCAGTTCTTGCATGCATTCTCAAGAAATGTAGAGAAAAAAATTTCCTCTCTCACCAAAGGTTTGCTTGTCAGTGATCAGGTGTCATGGAGACCAACACTTGAAATGTATTCTTATTTCTCTCTCTCTCATACACTATATGTATATTGTATGTGTTTGTATATATATATACACACACAAAGGATCCAATTATGCCCTCAGTTGTACCTAGGCCCCTTGTGTATATACATTGCAGCTGTGATCATTTGAATGAGAGAGATTAAAAAAAAAAAAAACCATGACACACATACACAAATCTGTTTTTAGAAGGGGAAGTTTAAAACTGCCTTCAAATTAATCCCAAAAGAAGGAATCTCTCTCCCCCTGAGTGAGACTTGGCAGGTGCATGTGTGATTTATTCACACACAAACACCCAGTAGGAAAATACTTTGTGTGTATGTACTGTGTGGTATATACTGTGCTCCAGGGACAGATCTTGAGAATGTTTAAAGGAGAAAATTTCAATCAAGGACTCTGAAATAAACCAACAAGTTTCAGTGGGTTGGATCCCTCAGCAATTCTCTCCTGTCTGCATTATTTTCAGCATGTAATGTATTTTGAATGTTGTAAGGAAGGACCATAACCAGAGCAACTCAACCATCTGGAGAGAGGCACGTTAAACACTAAAAAAATTAGAAGGCTGTGGCCTGGGTCTCTGGCCATTGAACAGCCCCGGACAGGATGTGTGAATGTTGCTTAAGGCAGGGGCGCCACTTTCTTTTTCTTCCTCCCCTTTGTAATAATTCTTTATCCAAATACTTGTAGTGAATGAAACCTGCTGCAGTGAAAGGTGCATTATCTATTCTTGGCCACTCCTCAGGTCCTTGGTGGTCCTAATGTCTAGTGTGTTGAGGGGTAAATATTTGGCCACTGTGCTAGCCACTTCTGCACAGCCCCTGAGTGACCCTGCATTCATTAGCTGGGAATTTCAGGGCTTTGAATCTGATTGAATCAAAATATTGTTTTTACAAGTTGATGAAGGCTTGATTGATGTGGGTCCTGCTGATTCTTTAAAGGATTAAATTGTATGTACAGATTACAGACTCCTGCCTGTCACTGCTTAAATGGGAATTGTTTTTAACAAAGCTTTTAAAAAAAAGTCCCATAATCTGTTGTGTGTGTGTGTGTGTGTGTCTCTCTCTCTCTCTCAATTCCAGTCAAACTGAAAATCTCCTTTTCATGCGCGTACCATCCCCTCTCCCTGAGCAATGGCAGGAAATAGGTGGAATCTCTCCGTTCCAAGCTGGACAAGGCTAGGAGGAGGTGGAGAGCACAGTTCACCTCTCGCCAAGACGGCTATCAGAGGCGCTGAGCTGTAGAACTGCTGCTGACCCACACAATCCCATGGGCAATAGCAAGGAGCTATGAGGTCTCTAGCCCTCCCTTATGCAGAGAGGGAAGGGCAGGCAGGGAGCAAATAGATACACTGAAGAGGGTAAATGGAGATCTGGTGAGGATCTCCCGCAGGGTACTGGTGCTGGCAGCTTACCAGAAAAAGCTTAAACTGTAGGTTATGTTAAAGAAAGAATTCAGCGGGCAGTTATTCTATAAAGAGAAAAGCACTGCAGACAGAAAGTCCCTTTCCTTCATATGTGGGACAGGTTGGTTTTGGGGGGTTTTTTCATCCTAGAGACTTACGAAACCATAATCTCATTTCACTGTAAACCTGTTAAATTGAAAAACGACTTGTTCCTATCACTGCTGTGCTGTATAATGAATCAACCCCAACAAACACCTAAAAGAAACAATAAAAGGAAAACAAAACTTAGCACGGCCCCTGCTGAAGGATGTACAGGATGCATCACTCGACTAACTGTTTAAAAGATGCCCATGGCCCCTTTCAGAATTACTGCTCTTCGGATTTACTGTTGCCCTGAGTCTCTTTGGGAGAGTGAGATATGGCTGTGGCTGCCCTCCGTTCACCCATGCCAAGGGTGAGCTCCCACTAAGACAAGGGCAAGGGAGGAAATAGGGGATATGAGTGTGTTTAAAAGCCATCGAGGGAAGAGAGAGTAATATAACCGCAAGCACATCACCATAATTGCCTGACATTTCACCCAAAACGCATCAAACACAAGAGCAAGTGATTTGAAAATGAAGAGACGGAAGCAAACTTTCCGAATGAAGATCCAAGGAAAGCAGTCCGCAGAGCCGGGCCAGGGTGAAATCCTCTTTGGCAGTAGATAATGCTCCCCACCAAACTGGAGGCATTCTGGCCACTTCTTTACTTTTTTTACTTTTCCTTGAAAAACACGGCGGCTCTTGGTTGGATTGTATATGGAGATGTTTTACACCAAGAAGTGCTTCCACCACTGTCTAGCATTAGTGCATGAATAATAGATCTCTCCCTCCCAGCCAATTCTTACTGCCAGGAGAACCATGTTTGTGGAAATAATTAAATACAAGTAACAAAAATATAAATGAACCCTAAGGCACCAAGCCTCTCATGTACACAAAAGACTCTCTCCATTGAGGGGGAGCCAAGCATTTTGTAGTTAAGGAAAAACACAATTATCTAATGACCTGCATTCCAAGGACGTGAAGAACAACCATATGATAGACACAGGACAAAGGTTATTTTTAGGGGACGCTGCTCTACAATAATTTGTTCACAGCACAAACTTACAAATGTGTGTGGTAGTGTGTGGTCCTTTCGGGATTGTTGTTTGAAAATGTACTTTGGAGCTCTTCTATTTCGTCTGTTTGCCCGGGCTGTCACAAAGGATGGCGTTTGATGGTGGTGAGTTCTGGGGGGAGAGAAGCGGATTGTCTTCTGTGTTTTGTAGGCGCTGAATTCTGTTGGCTCTCAGGGGTGGCTGCTGCTGAATTTTCTTTTTCTTTTTTGTAACTGGTGTCGTGGATAGGCCTCCTCTTTTGTTGTAGAAATCCAAATAAACTAATTCGTGCTGCTTAGCGTGGACACAGGTTACAGGATATTGGCACAAAACGAGATTTTCTCTAAACCAGAGGATGGGCTGTCACCCAATCCATCATAAGTCAAATGGCCTTATCCTGGAGTCACTGTCTTCGTATTGTAAATTTACAAAATTCTAGACCAAGTGGGCTCAGAGTATGGCCTACAGCTGACCTCTGTAGCATAGAGCTGTAAACAAATTGCAGACCCCTTCATTCACTCCTGCCCTGACAATATGATCTGAGTGGCCAGGCTACAGAGCATGCTAAGAACTAGTCGCTATGGTCGCAACTTCATACTACAAGTGAGGGCCCTGTAAACTGCTTCATTTTACACAAATTATTAGGTGGGCAAAATATGGGTGTTCTTGTGTGTGTGTGTGTATGTATGTATAGTTAATGATATATTTTACTAACCACCACAACCTCCTCCATATGCTGAATGGCTACAACCTAGTTTTGAAAAATGCACTGCAATTTGTTTCGGAGAGATTGCGTTTTTGTAGGATTGTGAAGTACGGGGAATTGGGTTTTGCCTTCTGGATGAAGCAGGAGCACTGAGGAGTCTATTACTTCCACGCTCTGTCTCTCCTTTGACACGGTGTAGCATGAGAACGTAATAATGAGTTCATGGAATGGTTTCAAGAAACACTTTGTCCAGAAGGGATATGCTGTCGAATAATCCAGCCTGGAGAGCATCCCTCTAGTACCTGGCTAGTTCTGTAATAAAGAATTGCCAAGATGAAAATAGGTTTCCAGGGATTCATCTTGGTATTTAGCTATAAACTGAAGTTATCATCCTTTTACCTTCGAATTACAAATACTAACCGGTTAACCTCAAACACCCCTCTGAGGCAGGTAAGTAGTTTTATCTGCATTTTACACAAAAGGAAACTGAGGGACCTGCCCGTGGCCAGCAAAGGAGTCAGTCCTGGAGCTAGGAATAGCACTCTGATATTCCTGATTCTTAGTCATCTGCTCAGACCAGTAGTCCACACTTCACACTAAGAATACAAAGTAAATTATAAATGTCTGTCTTGTAGCTATGTATAGGCTTGTGCATTTTCCCTACCTATGCCCAATTCTAATAAACTAACTGCACTTTGTTGATTTCTAATTCAAATTATGGCCCAACACAGCCTTCCATTTTTCCCGACAAAACTTTCTGATAGTGCTTGTAGCAATATAATTTTATTGAGTATAGTTATTCTGTGGAAAAAAGAAAATTATACTGGAAGATGTGCCAGGAGGCTGTTGATTTTTGGTCTTTTCCTCTTCCTGTTAATCCTGTTAGGAACTGGTGGGTTTGTTTAGCTTTATACACCTCATCAGTCATCACCTGAGTCTGAGGGTGAAGATTCTGCAGAAACTTTGTCCCATTTTGGCATTTAAGTCCTCAGATTTTTTCCTTGCCTGGAAGACAGCTGGACTGAGGGCTGTGGCTTTGGTCAGCAGGTTGCACACTATATATCCAGTATTTTCTTTAATCTAAGTATTTACCAAAGCTACTGAATTCAGACTTGTTCATAATGTACACAACAAATAAACAACAGCACAAGATGATTATACTCTGTCTTTCTCCTGCCTTGTGTGAGGATTCAGCCGCTATGGTGAGAAAAGGTTTGAATGTATTTTTTATCCTCCACATGTTTTTCATAATTTCCAATACATATTGAAATGACCCTTCCGAACGCAGTGACTCTGCTGCTGCCCGAGCCAGGCATTCATTGTCTCTGACCACTTGGCTGCTTCTGATGAGGAAACAGATGCTCCTGTTCTGTCTTTTAACACTGGACTGATACCCACAGGCCTCTCCCTCTGAAATCTGGTTTTCATTCAGTCATTTTTTGTAATAATTGTTCATGCTGATTTGAACACATTTTAATTTGTTTTTGGATCTGAATTGGTTCAAGAAGAATAACATTTGTAACAAATATAGATTTTTGCCATGGATTTTTTTCATTTAGATAATCACTCACCAAAAAGTGAAATCCTCCATTTTCAGTGTAAGAAATCTAGATTGAATAACAACTTTGTATGTATTTCAGCATATCTTAATATTTTCTTAAATTTTGTGTGAGATGTGTGCAATATACAGTTATGCAAGATGCAAACAGACTTTAATAACAAATTAAAGAGCAGTTTGTATTCATCTTAAAATAGCCCACAGCTAAATGCAAGTAAATATCTCTGCAGCTAAACTGAAATGTGCAGGGAAGGGGTTGAATCATTTAGCCTCCAGATTACAAGTTACAGAATTTTTAAAGGGTTTTTTAAAAATATAGACTCATACAATGGGATTTGCTTATTACTTGTATGAATCACAGTTTTATTTAATACAGAAAACGATTCAGATATTCTTTTTCACTCATGCTAAGTATTTAGATTTCCCTTTTTGTCATTCTTAACTCAGAAAAGAGAAGAAAAATGCATTTATAATTGTTTAAAATTGTCAGTAACATTTAATTTCTATCAACAATTTCTTAATTGTTGCTTTAAAAAGCAAAGCTTCAACGTGTCAGTCTAAATTGCACTACAAAAGGTTTTTTAAGAAATCACAAATTATGCTGTTAACATTTACCAATTTCAGTAACTACTGATTAGATTAGAGATAATTATTCCTCATAATTTCACCACTGAAAAAGCTATATGTCTAGTCATATCAGAACATCTAAACGAAATTATAGAGAAACAATTTCTTTACACAATGTTTGCAGACTTATTCACGAATGAAAGATTGAAGGTTTTAATTTTATCCAGTATTTCTTTAATTAAAATCTCTTACAAATCTAAAGGTTTAGATTTGGCTTTTCTATTGCAAAATACCACAGTCTCTTTGGAATAATGTTATAGCTGTGTTCCTTAGAAAAAAGTAAAATAAAATATATCTAATTTTAATATATTTCAAGTTATTTTTCAAATCATATTTTTATAAAACTGAACAAGGTGTAACTAATAGTAATATCTGCCATTCTATATTTCCCCCCACAATTAAATGAAAAGCAAATGATATTAATGGGGTGAAATACATGTGCAGAAGAAAAGTGGAGAGATTTAAACTGTGCAACTAGTTTAAAATGGAAATGTAGGTGAACTTCTTTGTCGTGTTTTAAATATTTCAAATGAAGCCTTTTAACAGCACTGTGAAGAATGGCTTCAGCCCTAAAAAAGAGTGCCCTGCTTCTGCAACAAAGAGCTTTGACTTTAGTTAAGAACTCAGGACTATTATCAAAATTAGAAATGTCATTTTCTGCATTATTTTAATGGCAAGCTTACCTTTAGTAGGATAAGTCCTTTCTGACATGATATAAATGTTTTAAAATAAAAAAAGCATTGAGGGAATCAGAGAAACATTTTAATCTTAATTATTCATAAATAGCTACCTCAAGTCCATTTTCACAAAATGTCAGTTGACCAAAAACATGCTTATTTTGCATGAGAAAAAGAATATTTATGCAGTAAAAGAATGCTAAATCAATGTATATTTAAGTTAAAATGAAATTTTCAAATCAGAAACAACCGTCTATCACAAAAGTCCATTAACAGCACAGCATTTGCCACAGAAAACAATGTTATGAATTTGTTAACTCTTTGGCTAACTGACCGAAGAGAGCTCATGATAAGGGACCGTTATTCTTTATCAAGAATTTGTCAGGAGGTCTTTGATAACTTTATCTTAAATATTTGGTAAAAGTCCAGTTGTTTTAAAAATATTTATCAGTAAAGTTCCAAGATGCAAGTGTAAGTCATGTAAATATTTGAGAAGCTTTATAATAATTTTCCTAATCTCTGCTCAAGAGACATGGACTGACAAACATACATTTGAATATACTGCACACTTCTAAGTTTAACAAATTCTGTCTACAGAGATGTCTAGAGAAGACTTCCTATTCAATTGCTAAATACATTTCACAGCAAATGATCAGTTTGTTCTTTTAACTATGCAGATTAAGGTAATAAAATGGGAGTTTGTGGAGTTTTCAGGAGGAATTAATTGTTCCTCTCAACCTTCCTAGTACCCATGCTATTTGTGTTCATGCTGTCCTGCATGGCTGCTTGTATGTTTGTATATATATACAGGTTTCATTGGAAGACCTAATTTCAGAATACATAATGCATGATTTTGAAACCAATTTGTTATTGTAATAAAATATTTTTAGGAATGCATGGAGGTAGTTGAGAGGAGAATGTTAAATTATACATGCATTGTGGCCGAGTGCATTTATTTAGCTCAGTGTGCAGGTGAATCTCCCCATGACCTTGGCACTTGCAGGGTAGCACAGAATAACAATCAAAGCTAGGATTGGAAATCCTACCATTTCCAAATATTAACAACTTCTTTCAAAGGAAATGCTGATTTCAGCATTTATGTTAATGGCAACATCAGTATCCCTTTCAGAGAACTTAAAAAAGAAGCCATGATCTTAATAGGATTAAAAGCCATGCTTTTTATTTTCAAAATGCTAATTTGTTTTCTGCATTCTGTTTTCATATCAGGTCTTGTTATTCAGTACGCTGGGATCTAGGGGACACTGAAAGCTGCCAGAAATGCATTGGTAATGATAGGAAAGCTACATAAAAGGTTTCTGTCTGAAAGGAATTCTATATTCTTCCCAAGCATAGTTCCTCCATTCCTGTTAGTCGGTATGAGAAACTAAATGCAGTGGTGCTGTTAGGGTGGGGTGTGTGGAGGAGTTTGCTTTGTAATTCTCTCTGTTGATCCTTTCACATTAAGGAACAAACATTAGTTATTAGAGGTGCATTAATTGACACAGTCCGTGACCCATATTAGTGAGAAGAACTGATTTGTCCGGAGAAGTTTGGCTGTGAAATTCAGAGTAGCCTGAGGCACCTGACATTCTGTAATCTGCTTATTTTTGCAGGCTTTCACGAGCAGCTCTCCCATCGCTGTTCATGCTGAACAGTGGGGTGTAGAGAGGAGGCCAGAACAGAGATAATCATTTACCATGTAATTTGTTTTGAGATTCCTTTGATAGATTTCAAAACCGAAGCATCCTGCAAGAGAACATAGCCCTTAAAACCTTTAAGTCAAGCCAGTTCTGTGCTTGGTGGCGGGTTATGCAGTGTGTCTCAGCAGGAAACCACCCTAACGAGTGGACACCCAAGGCACTGACCACTATCAATGGGGACCCTCTATTTATTTAATGGCTTTTAAACATTGCTTCTATTCCTTTTTCTCCTACAATGACTCTTATACTTAATGCTGTCAGTGTGGGAGAAACACAGTGAAAGTACAGTTCAATGCAGGTTGATGAAAACCATTTGCAGCAATCAACAGAGGCAGGTAATTTTCTGGACAGATTTGTTTTGTAAATGAGGTGTTCCATTTGGGGAGCTCAGGCGTCACGCTTTGCTGGCTAGCAGGTGTGCTGCTGTACCAGAGCTTTCGCGTGTTCTGCACTGCTTAGGGGATATTCCTTCCGTTCACAAACTTTTGTTTCAATGACTCCACAAAGGCATGAAACGGAGGGATTTTATATTCAGAATATCAAACCTTTCATCCAAATGGGGAAAGGATCTGAAGGAAAAGGTAGTGGGTTTTGTATCTTCTTGTGATTTTAATATTTGTTACCTGGCCTATAATTTGTTTTCTAAGTAAAGAAACATAAGGGAATTTTGTTAAAGAACAACCTACTGTGAATCATCCCCAGCTGCCAGCAGAAACCCGGGAGGCGATTTTTTTCACTTTTTTGCTTTCAAAGAAGATATTTGCATTCTTCCCTCCACCTTTTCTTTGTTGTTGAACTGACATTGTTTGCAAGGATCCATGTTGCTTCTCGTGCTTAATTGATTTCTAAAAGTTTTCTTCCCATTTAGAACAGTTGTTTTTGACTGTTTTCCAATTATAAGGATGGAGAGTCACATAAAAGAAACTGTCATCTTTGCTTTGTTACTTTGTGTGGTGCAGTGGTTTACATTTAATGTCTTTTTTTTTTTAAATAACCTTTGGATTTCTCACAAAACTCAAGGAGTTTGTCCAAATTCTGGGATAATTACCAACTTCTCTACAGGTCACATTTAAAGGTATTTAGGCACCTTACCATGCAGATAGACAGCTAGTGGGATTTTCAAAAGCACCTAACTCCCATGGAAATCAATCCCGCTAGATGCATATCTGCATCTTTAGGCACCTAGACACCTTTAAAAATATGGCTCTAGGTCCTTACACAGACGACATAACAATCTCTGGCCATGGAAATCTTTAGGGCTATGCCTTTAACTGGCTATGGTTGTGCTAGAAAAAACACAAATTTGTGGGTGAATAAAGCTTTGGAAAGGCCCCTTAAACTTATAAAATTGTAACTGAATAAGTGCCTTGAGATGACAGGTCAGGAAACTCTTAAACTGGATGTTAGTTCCTCACAGCAAACTCCGTGTTTGATGCCCAGCACGATGCCCTGATCCTGATTGGGGTCTCTGGGTGCTACCCTAATACAAATAACACTTCTCATAATGAACGCAACATGCTGGTTTTATAATACATGACTTTTTTCATTGAGGGCTGAAAATGGTCTCCGAAGTGCAGACTCTGTCAGAGTTTGATGATGCAATCACACTAGTTTGCAACAGTTCTGTAAGGGAGACGGGGGGGGGGAACCTATTGAAATGCATTTGTGATACTGTTGCTTGGTCTGCCAGCAGGCTGGCATGTTTTAATAGCAGAGAACAGAAGGAAAGTGGACAACAAAGTGAAATTTGCTAATCAGGATGTTGTATGACTTCAGTATCACCAAGAGGGGTGTGAGGACAAACCCAGGCCCATAACGGGGCACAGCATACTCTGAAATACTGATCTGTAAAGTGCAAAACCAAAATCAGCAGACAGACAATGAACCAATGAGATTTTGCATTGAATGTAGAAGCCCACTTATGGCGCATTTATGTATCACAATATAGTGTCCTGAGAAGATCAAGAATCTTACAGGAAAATATTCCTGTCACAGATTCAGAGGGTCTGCTCTGTGCGCTGGCCTTTAACCAGTTTTCCGGGAGTCACCCTTTGGTGTTCTGGACACGAAGGATCCCCACTATTCCACAGCAGTTGGCCCCTGGGCTCCACAACTCCAAGACATGGCCTTCAGGCTCCAGTGATTCCTCTCTCTGTCTCCCTGCTGCAAGTCCAGCCAAGCAAGACGACTCTGGGAGATTTGTTCTACCCCTTCAGGGTGCAGTGCTCTCAGAAAATAAGTGCAGCAACACCAGGCAGCCTTGTCAGAGTTAGGTAACAATGTATTAGTCACCTGGCTACAGAATCTGAAAGTGTTTGGGTTAGCGTGAGAGAGGCAGACAGAGGATTTGGCTCCTGTTGGAGGAAGGCAAGGCTTTGCCATTTTCTATTTCCCTGGTGCTCATCCTTGCCCTCTCTGCCCCCTTTGTCTCTCAGTCCCTGTGTCTGTGAGCCCTGTTCTTATCACAGGTTCCTGTCACCACCAGACCATTGTCCTTCCACTGTAAAGCCACACTGAGTTCACATGTTCAGCTGCATTACGTGTCAATTATATAGTCACTGGGGTTCCCACGGTCCTCCTGGTTCCTCTATTGGTATGTGTTGCTTCCAGGTAACCCTTGATGACTCATTGGTGCTGCTCCAAAGAGCTGTGTGACACACACATCGTTCCTCCCCACTGTCCCAGGGAGAAAATCAGTGCCCCATCTCAAGGGGTAATGGTTCCAAGGGGATGGGTACAGATTCATACAGATCATTCATAAAATATTACAGAAAATTCCCACATTCGTCACAGTCCCAAAGTGGGGATGGGCGGTGGTGTGCCCAAATGGAAAGCAGGACTTCAGATTCTGTCCTTGCCAATCACACCCCATTCAGCATGTCTGGACCCCTATACAGCCCATTTCCCAACAGGCATTGGTTTCTGTGACTGAGCACACAGCAGCATTCACCAGCCCCAAGAACTGTTGTTAACATTTGAGCAGTTTTGTTTTTCATACCATGTGATGTGTTTTTAAACAACAACATCATTCTGTGATTAAAGGATTTTACTGATAATTGCAAAATGAAAAAAACTGCAAACTCCCCACCTGTTTCCCTTTGTTCAGTTGCATTAGGCAGCTGATGTAACAGCCCACCCCCTCCAAGACGTGTACTAACAGAGTGATATAGTTTACAAAATCTTATAGGGACAACTCAAATCCCTTGTAAATATTCGCAGTGAAGCTGTCTCGCTCAGACCTCTGCTGGAGATGCTATGGAATTAGAGATACCCTACTGCATATACCATAAATTTCCCCACATTTCACTCTGATTTTTCAGGTTGAAAGAGGTGGCAATAGCTGGTTTATCATAAGGCAGCATAATATTTAAGAACTTTAAAGTTGTGCTTGCTGTTGGTGCAAATCTTTTTGGGCAAGAAGTGACACTTTCTTTAAACTTTGTTCTTGAATGAGACAATCCTGACACTTGAATCCTTCCAGCAAGGTGTAGTGTTAGCAGTTTTCAGTCTTTCTCCTGGTTTTCTGAGAGCAAAATGACTGCCAAAACAGTTAGTGCTGTCCAAGTGGAAATAGACCTTTATCTCTGGTGTTCACCAGTGGGTGTCTTCTCTACTTTGTTTAGAAAGGATTTCTCTTAGAATTTTCTCATAGCTGTGTATGGAAGCTACTCAATCCCATGCAATATAGAGATGCATTTATATTATTAACAAAATAAGTGCAAGTTAAAGGATTATGTAACACCATTTCAGGATAATTAGTTTAAGACACATTCCTCTTTAATACGTCTCACTTTATAAGAAGTACTGGATGCTGCTGCGTAGCAGAATTTTTCCAGAGCCATATTTTGTGTCACTGGCTTTAGAAATGCAACTGAATGGTTTACAGTATCTCAAAAAAGTCTCCTTTATTTGCGGGAAGGATTTTCTGCTTATCTTTCTGTAATGGTGCAGTAGCTTTGCTAGGGGGTGGATTCTGAAGTATCACTTAACATCCATCCATTTCCTTAAGATTCTTGATAACATGGTTTGTATTTCACCACTAATAAATAGGCTAGGTTTCTTAGCAAGGCTTTAAAAAACAGTCAATGGGATCCTCTTAATTAGTCTGCATTTTTTGTCTTTTGCAGGGTGTGTATTTCTTTCTTTCTGTTTGAGAGCAAGTTGTGTTTTCTCTTCTTCCCCCTCTACCCCTGGTAGAGTATGTGGGTCTCTGCTAGGGAGGTTGTGGCTTGTTGCTTTCGTCTCTTCCCCTTCCTGTATTATCCAGGCCTGTTGCCAGCCACATTGAGAATTTACACAGCCCATCACTGGACAGGTCAGAGCATCCAGCTGAGAACTTTCAAAACCAAACTGCACAGACAGAGAAATTCCCAAACCAGGTGCTTTTCGGACACATTCCAGAAACTACATGGTACCCAAAGCCCTAATACTGATTTGACTAATATTTAATTTTACAGAGAAGTGTTTTACTGGACTAGCTCGTGACTGATCCCCCTTAGATGTTAAAAATATTCCCACTGTGGCAGTGGCCGAAGCAGGAATGGGCAGAGGTTTAAGTTTGCTTTCTCTGTTGTGTTTTAGGCTTTGGACAAGTTACCCTGCTGCGTGCAGGAGTCTCTTGCTTTTCATTTTTTGAAGTAGAAGGATAAGTCTGTTTCAGGATATAGAAGAGAGACACAAAGCTGCAGCTTCGTCATTCAGATACACACAAAGAGCATAGAGAGGGATCAAATCCTCAACATATTTGAAAAAAAAAAGTATTGAAGAACTTAGCACAATATGGGAACTTTCTCTCTCCATGAAATCCACTTTCTAAAATGCAATAAATAAATACAATTACAATGAATTTAGCAAATCAAGACGAAATAAAGAACAGAATTTTTCCATCAGCAGAAAAGTATTGAAAATGGTTACGTCTGTCCCTTCCAAGTAACACACTCTGGGCCAAATTCCTACCTACTCTAATACCATTCAAGTAAATGGAGTTGTCTCAAGCTTGACTTTGGCCCACTGGTGTTTTATGCACTGTGTATCCCAACTGCGTATAGCTGCAGCTCTGATTTGAAATTGTTTGAAACAAGAAAAACTTTTTAATTTTAAATTTAATAGATATTTAGTTAGAAAAAATGCAGAGGAAAGAGAAATAAGAGGAAAAGCGGCTGCTCTGCGGTGGCTCTTTGGTCTGGATGAAAATTGGGAAATGGCCACCGCGATCTTGTGATTTGTTTGACTCTGGGTAAAATTGGGTCAAAAAACACAGGTGAAAAGAAGACTCTTGATGGACAAGCTCAGAATTGTGTACTTTTTTCCCTTGGGTCTTTAAGAGATGAAATATCAAGTGAAACAAGCCTTTTTAATTGTGTGTATTATGTCTAGTTTTTAATAACAAGGTACCCTGGAATGGAAATAGATAATAGTGGTCTTATAAAATGTAACAGCCAGTTCCTGTTCTGAACACAAATCTGCTTGCAGGACCTTGTTGTGGGCTTAGAGCTGACAAGTTTGCAGATGCTACCGCTTGCTCCCTAATCAAAGTCAGATGCTGTTCCTAAGCAACTTTCTCATTGTCACCACATCTCTTACCACGGAGAAGGGCTAGCCAGAGTCTGTGAGAGACCTTTTTGTTCTGGGGACGTCTGCCATATTTTTTTATCTTTGTTCTCTGTTTGTTTTTAATTTGAGGGGTTTGCATTGGCCAATGATACACGAGAGTGAATGGGGGAAGTAATCTGAAGGGAGCTGATGTCCATAGGACATCTGTTTAAATTCAGCTTTCAGACAGAGAGAGAAGCCCGTGTGCCTTCAGTTTGTTCCTGGAAATGGCCCGCAGCGAAAGGAGAGTATTTAGTTTGAGAATTCATTAAATAATTCTGCACACAGCACTTCAAATAGAGCACAAGCCCAAGAGAAGAGTTTAGGTCAAATTAAACAGTTCAGTGTGGCTACAGCTGTTGTCAGGGTATTCAGATAGAGAGAACACACTGAACTGCAAATTGAGTGCAATATTTTGTTGTTGTTTTTTTAAAGACAGCAATGGAATTTTGATTCTGGGGAGTAAAAGGATATTAATTGGAGGTGTTTATATGATTGTGTGCTTCATGTTTGCATCTTCCTCTCAGTTCTTCCAAAGAGGAAATTACTATCTCCTATACACTGATTTCTTGTTATTAACTGTCCTGTAGCTTAATTGACTTGTTCTCCTCCGCTATGAAATTGGAAAGTATGCAGCCCTTGTCATCCAGCTCTGTGCACTGTGGTGTGGATCTCATGCATTAAATACTGTGTGACAAGAAAAGGTGCTCTGCTTCCGCGTGGCAAGAGATGCCAAAAGTGTCATGTAGTGTGTGCAGGCACAGGGAGTTTTGTTTTAGGAGCTCTGTTCACACAGGAAACAATCCTGGTGCTAGACACTTGGTGCATAAACATTTAGGAGTTGGAGCGGCCCCCATTTACAAAAGGACCTCCCCTCTCTCTCTCTCTCTCTCTCTCTCTCTCTCACTCAAAGAAACCCAGTATGCAGTGGGCAATAAACTTGAAAGTAAAGATGGGAGTCAATGGAAATGTTGTAATGTGTCTGAGCAGAAGCATTAGAAACTGTCCAGAGACGATAAGATATTCAGAAATTTGCATCCCATGACTGTGCCCTGCAGCTCCTCCAAACCTCTTTTCTCTACTGACAGGTTTTTTTATTCCCAACACCTCGGCACTTTCAGACTGTGCTTGTGATTCCCCCCGCCCCCCTTGTCTGACACACTGCGTCTCCTTCACTGGTTGTGGATTTATACTTTTTGCTTTACTGCTGCCACTTTTGAGCTCAATTTGAAACGTAAACTCCTCTCCCTCCCCTTGAAGCCATGAAACAGGCTGGAATATACAGCCCCTAATGAGCAGTTTGAGAGAAACTTTGGTCTAATTTGTACGATTGAAAGTGGTAGTGATCTCTGATTTATCCTACAACGGGATCATATTTTAGAACATTATAGTTGTGCTTGCCAGTGGTGTGGACCTTTTTGTTTTGTTTTTGGGATTGTTGTATAGTGTTGCTCGCTTGCTTAGTAAGTTATTTCTTCACCTGTGTTACTCCCATCGTGAAATCCTGAATTGCGGATGGTTTACTGTGTGCACTGTGACTAGACAGTAGAGTTTGCAAAAGTCGGCAGGCCAGAATTCATCGTAAATGGACTTCATTCCACGCACCACACAGCACACGCACAGTGTACAGCAGTGATTGTCTCGTAGATAGAAGGCTCCATTTTTAAACAAACTTCATCTCTGCGGACGTTTGACAGAGAGGTCAGGAAGGTCTGCAGACTCATCCTCTCAAAACAACCCCCCTGAAACATTCGAATTAAGTCACCTCTTGAAACTCCATCCCCCGCCCTGCACCCCCCCCCAAATGGATGGGTTTTCTCTGGAGAACAATAAGCCTTCTCCTCTTTTGGTGCCTGTCCAGTGCGGAAGGGAAAAGATGTGGTCAAAGTGGCAGGCTGCACGGCTTTCTTTTGAGCCAAACAGATGGTGAAGGTTAAGTGACAGCTCTGTGACTGCCTCTTTTGAAGTAATTGGAGATAATTTGTATTTTGAATCAAAACTTGAGCACTGTCAGAAGAAAGGAAGGTTAATATGTAAACGATTTTACATTAGCCCCTGTTTTGGGGGGTTTTTCTTTTTCTTTTTCTTTTTTCCTTTCCCCCTTTAGATCCTTGTTTTCTTTAATCCTTGCTCCAGGCTATCACTAAGATTGTCTCTGAGCTCGGTGTGACTTGTTTTCGGCTGGGGTTGTTATGAAAGCCAACAACAGCTTATTAAGGCCAGTGATAATCTCTGCTACTGATGCATTGTTGCTTTCCTGAGGTCCAATTAAGGCTGTGCATCTGAAACAAAATCCTGGAAATATACGGCCTCTTACCTAGAACAGTTTGCAAACAAATGCACAAGCTGCTTTCGTATTTCTGCACTAGAACTCAGCCTGGCTGTATGGTGCAGGTTATTGTGTGTGTGCATTTAAGATGTCCCCCCACCCTTTTTTTTTTTTTTGGTAGCACTCTGTGGTGATATTAAGTGTGGTTTAGGATTCCTGTTCTGTCCGTAGATTTTTCAGTGGCTCTGGGTAGGGGTTTATTTGCCCAGTAGTAATATCAATAAATGAAAATAAGAATAAAAAAATAATTTTTAAAAGGCCCCTTTAAATAAAGCACACGTTGTTTGCACTGTATCGGGGTTTAGGAGACTGATAAACGCGCGTGCTGTTATCACGTGTGCTCTCGAGATGGTAAGTGAACAGTGAAAGAAGTTTGAAATAATGATAGTGCCTCATTTCAGAGCAGGAAAGGGCACCAGAAATATTGCTTCCCTAGCAATTCTTGTGGCTCTAACCATACAAACCCTACCAGCTCTTCAACCTCGTCCTAGTGCTTTCACACGTAGGCTGCACAAAAGCAGGCGGAGATCAGCTGGAATTTCTTAGCCCAATCCAATTTTTTTTAAATGTGGCTGCTGAATAGAACAGGTAAGAAAGACACCTGAATTGGCTTATTCATCCCGAAGGGTGTCGTGAGGCCTTCGTAAGGCGCAGGGAACAGGGCAACTATTTTCATCCCCTTGTACCCTTAGTTTCAACGATGTAACTTTAGAAGTTTCTGTGTTTCTCAGATGAGGAGGTTTCATTTTTGTAGTCTGAGAATCCCTGTGAATATGCGATCAAGAAGGAACTTGTACCTTCACACGGTATGATTAATAAGTTAATTTTTCTGTCCTGACCCCAAAAGATTTTTTGTACACAGCACTCAGAGACAGCAGTGAAGAGGAGACTAGAACAAAAAGTCAATGCTGTTTATAGTGCATTTAAGTGCTCTTTCCACAGGAGTACACAAGCCAATATTGTGCTTTATTCATATACATCAGGTTTATTATGAAGCACATTTTTTCACTAACTTGAAGAAGGAAAAGGAGATGCTGGCTTGTTATTCTTGCCTTTTTCTTAACCATGCAAAGTAAAGAAATGGCTGCAAAACCTTTCGAAGCATTCAAGTACCTCAGTGACTTTCATCAGATGTTCTCTGTACAAGAAAAAGAAAAAAAACCGTTCTATCTTTTTATTTTTACTTTGCTTTAATCTTATTTGATGATGTCTCAACAGGCTGGGACATGCTTTCTTGGATGGCAATTTCACTGCACCATATGTGTCTCTCACAAGATAGCAGAGTGAAATGAGTCTTGGCAGGAAGAGAACTAAACACATCGACAAAGAAAAGAAAAAATTTATTTACTTAACTCCCTGTTGCCTGCATACATTTTTCCCTTGGACTGCATCTGGTGCAGTGATTCAAAGTTAGTTTCTTATAAACATTTCTGTGAAACACAGCCCCACATTTTATCACTTTTTCTAGCCATCTGCCCTATTTTCTCCCTGAAATCCTGGGTTAAGCATGTCAGTGGCTAGATGATGAGCAAGTTAAAGGAAAAGGAAAATCTCTTTTCACCCAAGAATATCCAGGTTGCATGAACATCAGGCCTGAGCTCAGGAGAAGATCTGGTCTTACTAAGCTGCAAGAAAGCTACTGCCTTTCTATAACAACAGCAACAACAACAAAAAGTTATTTAACAAAGTGAAATTCCTGATGTACCAGCCGACATTCTTCTGCCGGAAAAGCCACCAGCATTCTTCCAATGAACTCCAGATCTGTTATTTAAACTGTGTCACTGACGTAAGACCCACTGGCCCGTCCTGGAGTTGCCAAAGGGCTCCCTATCAATGGAGAGGAGATTGCAGATATTTATCTCGATACTGAAAGATTCCATTTCTCGTGTGTAGGATGAATTCATAACATTTATATTTGATAAATTCATAAATAAATTCAGTAGATTTCTCTGGGTTAAAATATTACAGGAATTGTTTGTAATGCAAAAAGCAAGCAAGCAAGCAACCAAAAGCCACGTGTTCCAAAGAGAAATGTCAGGATGCCTCTCAAGGTGGCAGTGACCATTCTCTGCTGTAGTGGGCTTATTGTCGTATGTATTAGAGCATTTGGTCCCAGGATCATTTTAGTGTCTTGTCCATTGTTAAGCTGCTTTCTGCACTCTGCAGAAAGAGGTTTCACTAAGCATATTTATGCTAAGAGGAAAACTGTACAAAGCTCCCTCTCTGCATTTATGATTCAGTGTTCGGAAGTCTTTCAGAGCTGTTTTGTTTTATGTTTACAGTAGTTCCCAATGATAACTGCAGAACTGTTTGTAGAATATATATTTACATAGTTGGATATTTAGGGAGAAAATCAATACACCGTGGCCTTGTTGGTTAGTATGAAAGAGTCATCCAAACCAGGTTATTTGTATCCATAAAAATGCAAAAAGAAAATCAGGCTTACCATATTTGATGTAACTGAAACAACAAGAAATGTTGTTATATATGCTTTCTAAATTTCAGTATAATTCTGTGAAACAATGAAACAATACCTTTTCAACATGCATGATGTTAGTCAGCTTAGATCTGTTTTAGCTGAGGACATAATTTTTATATTGGCCTAGCAGTGGGATAAGGAACATATAACAGGCAATATGCTGTACATGGAATCCTATGCACATACGGTGCGTGGAACAGACTTGTTAGGATAGTGCTGTCTGTGCCCAAGGTTTCTAAGACTGAGTACTGGAGTCCTTTTGTGATATGTTTTTCAGTAGTCTTGAATGTGGAGTAATTGTGCTTACTGGCCATCTTCAAATGTTTATGTTGTCTGGTTTATTTTGTGTGAGCCTTATTTGTGGAGTGTGGGGGCAGGAGGAAAGGGCCTGCCCTGTCCTGCTCAAGGGCTTCCCTCAAGAAAATCCATGGTAGCTAGTTAGACTGTTCATATTGATGCAACATTTACATTTTTGATTACTTTTACTACTTGAACAAAATTCTTCTTCTGTATGTTACTTCCAAACTCCGAGTTCAGTGCTAGAGATTTTAAATTCATACTTCCTCCTGTGCGTTGTGGTTTTTTAAAGAAGTGGACATATTGTATGGTACACAAAGTATCCATCATTGTGGATTTTAAATGATTGTTTTAATAGAATTCCTGTGGTAGACACCAAAATTAAAGCTCCGAAGTGCGGATAACATTTTTATTAATTTATATATCAAATTGAAATTGCTAATTATATCCCGTTTAGTTTTGCTGAGAATAATGGAAATATTTTAATGCTAATACTTGCGTGCTTTCGTGAGTATTGAAGACTCATGGTTTGCCACTGGGAGTATTGTTACTGTTTATCTAGCTAGAGGCTCTGATCAGAGATCAGGGCCCCATTGTGCTGAATGCACACAATAAAAAGTGCTCACTATCTAAATCAATGTAAATATAGGCAGGGAAGTGAGATTTTAGCTCAGACATTCACCCAAATTTACAAAATTCAATTATAAAATTCATGATTTTCACTTAGCGCTGTGTTGGACTCAGACCTGCAGTATGGTGGTCTGGTACCTGGGTACCCGTGCCTGCTCAGCAAAATTCTGCCCAGGGCAGGGGTCCAAGGAGTGGGTTGCACTGCAGGATCAGAGCTTTGATTAGTGATTGTTTCTGGCTGGATGGCTTATCTAGCATGTAACAACTGGCACTGTGACAATTTCCAGAAATAATTTGCAGACCAAGAATTATTTGATGCAGATATTAGTGAACTATTTTGAAAAATGCATAAAGTCAAGGAATTTCAGTGTGTTTGCAGACACTGTGAACAGAAAAAAGAAAAAACATCAGAAGATTATTGGTTGTGAATTATTTTTTCATATTTGTCAGTTTGTGTTCTTGGGATTTGTTGCTTATTTGGAGGAAACGTGTTTCATGCCTTCTAAATTTAGTTATTAATCAAAATATTAGGCTACAATAAAATATCAGTGATGTAAATTTGCATGACTAAGTATTAGTTGTTGAATTTAATCAGTACATTTGTAATTATAGAATGACATGATATTGAAAAACAAAGAGAAGAGGTGCAAGAGAAATGTAACACAAAGAGGAGCTGTAGGTGAGGCTCCAGGCGCGATGCAGACTCCCCTTTGACACTAGATTCTGCAGTCCCCAGGCCCATTGAAAATCACAGGATTTCAACCATAATAAATTAGAGTAGTTATAGTTTATTGTTTGAAAAGAACTTCCAAATAAATAGGACGGTTTTTAATGTGCTTTGCCTTTGTCTTCACCTAAATATATAAAATATCCTTCACCGCACTCTGTCTACACACTCGTGCCCACCCTGCAAGCATGCACAGACAGAGCACACAGCAACCTCTTACATTATCTCAACATAGCAGTTCATACAGCAGAGGGTACCCGGGGATGATGTTCTTTACCTTTTACTCATATCAAAAAAGAATAATACAGTTTCAAGTGATAATTACTGTAATTATCAGATTTCAGGTTGAAGATACTTACGTACTTTAAATAAATGAAGGAATCACTTTGCAAACTACTATAACATATATGATAGGAAAAAGGTTCAGTTTTCATATTCTTTGGAGGGCAACACAGCTAAATTAGTAAGAAATGTGTAGCTAAAGTGTTGGCTTTTTAATAGCATTTTTTAAGACAGCTCTAAAATTGAACATATTGTAAAAGTTACAGAATGCATTCGTAGCCGACAAATATTTATTTTGTTTTAAAAAAACAAAACAAAATACCCCAAACCTTTCAGGTTTAACTGACAATACAAATTGTTTGAATAAACTGGATTATACTCACATTTTCGTTAGCTGTGTCATTCTTTGTTAGATGTTAGGTAAAGAAACATTCCACAGCTGTTTTAACATTTTCTTGTTAATGTAGTATTTAATAATAAAGCATAGATTTTGTTTTAAATTAATTTTGTCAAAGTATTTAGCCACTTGGTAGTGTTTGTCCCTACTAACAGCATGCATATTATTTACCCGTTGCTCAGATAAAGATTCTGTTCCAGTTGAGATTATTTTTGTAAGAATTGTCAGTTTCCAGTTGTGTGGACTGTTTAAAATTCTATATCATTTTCTGTTTTAACGCAGTATCAGTTAATTCTCCAGAGGAAAAGAGATAAGGTGTTAAAATTGGGATAAAAGCTTCATAATGCCAGAAAATCTGCTCTGTCAAACTTGAGGCCCTTTTTTCTGGTGGAAAAGATGAAAAAAGTAAACATTAGTGAGCTCTCATCTAAGGGAAGATTTAAATATAATTTTTTTTAATAGTAGCAACACAATTATTAATATTACCTTCAAAAACATCAGTTAACCAAGCCTGCATTTCTTGTTAGTTTCTATTTTTGATTCATTGTTGGAGCTTGATTTTGTTTTAGACTAATTGGCCCCATCATGGGGAAATGCAGTTGACTTTAGTGTTCTCCCTTCTTGACTATTTTTGATTCTTAAGAATGTGACATAGACCACTTTTAGAAACTGCCTTGAAAACACTGCAACCAAAATGCAGTCTATTTTGTAGAAGTCTTTTCTTTCTGAAACAATAAGAAATTATTTGTTCTTCCCCACAGAAGGCTATAACAAATGGATTTCAAAATGCCTAGACCGTAGCAATGGCGTTTAGAAGAATGAAATCAAAGACAAAATGAAAATTATAAAATGGTAGAGTCCATTTCCTTTAGCCACACTCCGAGTTTTACTCCGTTGCGGAGAGTATTTTATAAGGACTTTCTGCCTGGTTATTCTTCCTTTGATGAAACTGTCATTAAAGTGGTTTTAGTTTTGTATTTTAACCTGTTGTGTTTAAAAGGGACCAGTCCCTTGACAGCTCGGATAGAGAGATGGCGAATGTTCTCTGGAAGACGGGAAAACAGTCTCCTGCTGTATGTGCAAGGAGCAGACTGTGTGCCATGGCATGCAGTCAACATAGGCACATTCAAGAGCACTGTCCAGTCTGTCCTGTCAAGTTTATCGTCCACTCCATCAAAGGGTCTAATGGTCAGCAGAGAGGGCTAAATGTGTCCCCTGTGACCTGACATTAACAGAGTGGACTTGTTTAAGTGTTACTGAGGGTGTCTCCGAATGATTTGGACGCCAATACCCGTTTCCCTCAATGAGCAGTCATTTGGATCATGACTCAATACAGCTTTACACTGACATGGCCGAGCCCTGAAGTGCTCCTAGGGGAACTGCCCTCACCTCTGAGACCAGCAGACAGAAGGGCTGATCAATGCCCTCTGACAACAAGTGAAACAATCACCTCTTCCCCCACCCCCTTTCTGTCTGACCAGCTTGGAAATGATAAAGATAAATGATTTTATCTAAACATGGAGACTGATGCAGAAAACAGATGGGGAGGCAAATCTAACTGGGTCTCTGTGCAGTCCCATAACCCTGCTTTTCACCTTTTGAATACCTAAAAAGTTAGGTTTATAGAGCAAATGTGGAGGTGGTTTAATCCAGATTAAACCATTTGGAACCACGTATGTTGCTGTAGCTTTTATCTCAAGGAAGGCTGCTGTGTATGAATGTGTTTGTTCGTATAGGTGTGGATGATGATGTTGACAATAAAAAGCATTTGTTTGGCCTGTCTGGTATTGACAAAGCCAAACACTAAGAAAGTTGCAACCTTTAAAGAGAAATCAAAAAATAGTTAATTGGAATTTTTTAGGTTTTTATTTTTAAAATAATCATACAATAAGTGTTTCCTTCATAATTTCCTACAGTCCAGCGGAAAAATCCTTATCTCACTGGCAGTGCTCCTTCATTAGATATCTTTAATGCTAAAGGAACAGTATAAAAAATAGGCATATCTAACACCCTCAAATTAGACCAATTGTGAAATGTACAAAAATATTCATATTAAAGATGAAAACTACATTTCAGTCTGTTGGTAATTATTCCAAAGTATAATCATAATTCTGTTTTTCATTTTAATTTTAAATGCATATTTTCTTTGTTGAATATTCTTAAAGTATTTTTCTTTTGTGTTGGAAAATAAGATATTTTCTGCAGATTAATTTGATAATTGAAAATTTGACTCTTCTAATATAACTGAGCAATTATATGAGGCAGGTAAACGTTTTGGAAAAAACAATTTTGAATGAAAAATCATAATTGTGGTGTTTTGGGATATTTTAAAACCCATTTTTCCAGGTATTTTCTATAAATCTGAGAGAATATTTGTTAATGCACAATTAAAGAAAACTGTGTTTGACTCATCTCATTTCTAATATGTTGACAGAGAGCAAGCATGTTTCTAAACCCGTCTTCCTGTTTTCTGAGGCAAAACTAGGGATAGAAATTGCAGGGGAAAATGAACCAAATAATTTGATTTTTGATAGGGGTTTGTAGCTTGTCAAAGCTTTTTGTCATTTAGATGACTAATTTGTATAAATAAGTCTGAAAACACATTGTATTAACATAATTATTTACATAAAATATCTTTACTTTTTTTGCTTTTATTAATAATTTTTATTTTGTTTACAACTTCCAATACAATGTAGTAAATACTCTGTGTGTGTATATAAATATATCTCCATTTCTGTGTGTTGTCTCAAAAATGTTAGATAATATCAGTTTCTTAAACATGATGTTTATAAAATGTACATAGTTTGGTGAATTATTTATAACAAAAGAATGAAGTAGGTTTTATGCTTTATATACCAACACTAACAACAGATTCACTTCTTCTTTGGAAACACAAATATTTATTATATTATTGTACTTAAAAAAAAGACTAAGCCTCTAAAGTGTCAAAAGTCAAGCTTAACAAATTTAAAAGCAATGAAATGAAAACCCAGTTAGGCACAAAGGGTCTTTTTTGAATTTACTGAAAGGCTGTTGCAAGAACTAAAGAGGACAAGATCTGTGCCTCCAGTATCCTGTTTATTAGGTCTAATGATCATCTTCAAAGGAATATCACAGTTGTGTGGCATTTAAGAATTTAGAAGAATTCTATGAATTTTTGTGTTTTTAGCTGAGAAGTATATGTAGGTTAATAAAAAAAAAAAAGCTTTAGTGCTCCATTTTCTATATCTCTGCTATGTGTGTACAGTACACATAGTAAGTATTCAGTATAAGGACAGACATATACTCTGTGTGTTTGTATACATTTCATCATTTTAAAATTTGAAATTTGGCATATCTGTGTTTGGTTAGAAGACATGAAACACTGTGTCCTTTATATGCAAAAATTGCAATTCTTTCATGTTCACAACCACTATCATTTACTCATATCTTACATAGAGATGTTAGTATTTTTATGAAAAGCAATGTTAGTAATTATTTAACCTGTCCACGGTACATACACTCAACCTTACTTTCGCTGCGCTTATGGAATAGAATCCATTTGAAATAGTGTTGCAGTCGTCTCTAGCATTTATGGGAGAAAGTACAAATTCAGGACAGGGTACAGAAATAGCAGCCAATGATTAGTTAGGAAATATAAAAGATGAGGCTGTTCTCTAGTGTGGTTTTAAATATGTTTTTGGAACCAATGTTCAGATAATAATACAAATATAAAATCAAATGTGCATTATGAAAATGAAAACTCTAATAACAAAATCATAACCAAAAGCATTTTCCTCCCTGCTTTCCAAGGGGGATTCATGGTCTTAGGGTTCCAGCAGAGTGCAGAAAGATGACAGTGAATCTTAAGAGCCCACATTTAGGAAAAAATTAGTTATTAGAGGAGCTGAAGGAATAAATCCTAAGGAGGTGGCATATCAGGAGTCAGACTTGGAAAGAGGGAAATAGGAACTTTATATAAAAGAAATGAAGTAACCTTTAATCTGAACCATGGCTTCTGTATCTTTCATTAGCTTTGACTGTCCATAAGAAATCGCAGACTCCTTTTAAACTCAGTGCTGTGGAAGGGGCTTCAATTGCAAATATAAAAATAATATGCTACAAAGGTGAAAGTATGTGAGGCCAAGGCAAACACCCAGCTAAACAGTTGCCTTAATTCTCACACAGGGAACAAATCTCTTAGTACCACGGTGTCATTAGAGCGGAAATTTATTTTGTTTTTATCATTTTAATATTATGAACAGAAAATCAGCCTTCTGTGGCTGAGCCTTCTGCTTTTGAGAGTTGAGTATGTTTTTATTATAAAGCATGGTTATATTCTCTGTCTCCTGCATTAACAATGAGGATAGGGTAGGGGGTGGGTCGGAGGGGGCTGAAATGACAGAATGAGAGAGGGACACACAATAGGATGACCGTGACTTTGAACAAATAAATAAAACATGTGAATCTCAGTCTCTGCTCTCCCCTACCCCCACTCCCCATCCAACTGTGATTAAATTTGCTGTGGTCATTTCCCAAATGTCTGCCTGATAAAAAAGCACCCATAGCCTTTTCTCACACCATGGCCTAAAGCAAGGGCCCTTCCTGTGGCTATCAATCTGCAATCCTGCCAATCACACACACTTGCACAGACATGCATGCCGCTTTCATTACCGAAAATGCTTCACATTTGATTGTGGGCCCCCACCCCCAAAATCTGTAACTCCAACTCTGCCCCCTTAATAAACAGCCGCTCGCTCCCCTTTGCCTCTCACTGTGCAGCTGAAATGGGGTTTCCTCAATCCCTCTCCACCCACCAGCTTCCCTGCAAACTGTGTGGTGTGCAGTGAAAAAGAATACATTTTAATAAGCCTTCAAAAAAGCTCTGCAGACCTGTTCTTTAGGAACAGAAAAAGGTGAGCATGTTGGGGGCAGGGAGGGGGATTTAATATTACAAGAGATAATGGCAACGATGTTAATATCCGGAATTTTCAATGTACCATACGTACATTTTGTTTTTCCTTTTAGCACGATTTATAATTAAAGATTTTAATCTGGCTTCACATTGAGTTAATAAGCCCTTTGATTGATTAGGATTCATAAAATTGCCATTTCCCGCTGACGCTTTGTGTTTCTGGGGATGTTCTTTTGAAAAGCCGGGTTAAGGTGACTAGGAAGCAGCCATTGTTTAGGCTGAGCTGTGCCAATTCTGGGAATTTGGAACCGCTTTATTCAGAGTTTGTCCCCAGCAATATCTGGTTGTTCAGCCAAATTAATGCAGATAGAATCTGCTGAGTATGTTAGAGCCATTTTTAGGGAAAACTTTTTGTTTTAATTTCAGCAGGTGTTCCACACAATTACTGCCTCTCTTTACTGACCTGTTCTCGATGAAATCATACTGAGTTTATAAAGGGAATGTTAAACTGTTTTAAAAATAAAAGAAAAATCTTACAAAACAAGTAAATCTGGATACATCAAAGCCCTGAAAGCGGCGTTCTCATTTCTCTCTTAAAATTCAGCTTCCACTTACGTGCTTTTAGAGGCCAATACTGTAATATGGGGGAAGTGTGGTCATCTGGTAAATACATATGACAATAGCAGAGAGATGCTGTTTTAATGCTATTTGATCATCTTAAAAGTACTTTATTTAAAAAAAAACTAAAAATAAACGATGGTAAATTCCCAAGTCTCTGAGGAAGAATGAGGGAGGGAGAACGCTGCGGATTTTAGAAGTCCTGTCAAGTGGAGGCCGGCTGCTGTCTCCAATTTGTGTGTGTGAGAGACAGAGAGAGAGCGAGAGAATTTCTTTCTTATTTTTAGCTAGGGTAAAAAGTGACCCTCTTTAGCCTCAGAGGGGCCTCACTGTGTGGATTGAATCAGAGCAAATTCCCTTTGTGTTTTCTGCTCTGAAGGGACAGGCTATTGTTGAGTGCGGGGCCTTGTAACACCACGTAGTGCTGGACTGTGAGCAAACCCTCTCCAGATAATACTCAAGTTGTTTCCCAATCAATACTAGCTACCCTCCCCCATCATTCACCCCCATTTATTTGGCACAACTATCATTTCCTTAGCCCTTTATTACCATTCAGACATTCTACAAATGCAAACATTTAGGGCACAAGAGAAGACATGGGTGAAGCGGGGGCTGCTGTGGCTGTGCAGAAACAGCACCGTCTCCAGCTAGATCGGCTTCTGAATAGGAGCAGCAGATGCCCGCTCGGGACTGAAAACCTAGCTTTAAACGTCGTCATTTGCAGGGGGCTGAATTGGACAGGTTTTTAGATTAAAATATCTATTTCCTGATTCTATTTTAGAGGAAATATTAAAAAAAATATTTCTGTTTAATATTTGTAATCCTTCCCCATGCATTCTTCTGCAGTGACTGAGAGGATTTTATTTTTAAATACCTTGCACCGGCACAGATCGACAGTGATGAAAATCTTGCAATAACACAGGATTTTGCTTACAAATCGACAAAAATGTCCCTGCCAATCCCCAGTAATTTCCTGCATCTCCATAACTGACCTCATGCATTCAGCATCTTAAGAGCTGATTGGTGGAGTTTTAATGTGAACAATGAAGAAAATTTATCCTGAAGAAGAAAAAAAATAAAAAATGCACCACAAAAATAATTGATCCCTCTGATTAATAATTGTCTGCAGCCGATATTCACGTTTGTGGCATTACGGAATTAAAATAAATTTAAAACAAACTCAGTTTTTTTCTAAATCAGGTCATAGGCAATGACGAGCCGCGTAAGAATAATTCCCGGTGCAGTGTTTTACATCAGTTAAAGGTACCTTTGAATGAATGTCAGCTCCTTTCTACCTTAGTGCTGGCCGATCGATGCTTCATTAGGCCGAATTGTCTTTTGCCCATGCAACCTTGAAAACAGTCCCTTTAATTACCTGTGAGGAAGTCGGGGACCCTTTTCTCTCTCTCTCTCTCTTCTCTATCTCATTCCTTTTTTCTCTCTCTCTTTCCAGCAGACGGCTCAGGGAAGTGGGGGTGGGTGGATGGGGGTCACTTACATTTATTCACAGTCAGCCTGAGTACATCCCTGCTTGATAGAGAAGCTGGGAGAAGAGAGAGTGGGGGCAGGGGAGTTAGGGAGGGGGGGAAAAGAAATACTGGACCCAGAGGTGAAAGGTCAGGGTTCAAGTCCAGACTACAGATCTATTGAAGAGGTTTCAGACAGCCAGGCCTCCACTTGACTTTCTCATCAGCTAGCCCTATGATTCTTCAGCTGCTTCCTTTGCACTACTGTTGCTGCTAACTCCATAGTGCTAATTACCGGGGGCTCTACAATAGTGCAGCCAAGGGCTGCAACACCCCGGGAGACGTGCCGGGCTCCAATGACAGGCTTCCCTCATCCAGCTCACAAGAAAACAGGGAGCTCAAGCTAAATAGTTTAAAGGAGGAGAGGGAATGTACAGAGAGCGAGCACTAAATGTAGCCTAATTTAAGACCTTCCATTGCAGGAGAAGGGGCTGTAAGTAATTGTAGGCCCTGCAAGTGGCGTGCTGAAGAAAGTGCATAAATAATCTTATTTGTTATGCACTATTAAATATCCAGAAAGATTTTAAATTCAGGTGGTAATCTGGTCATCCTAAGGGATGGGTTTCTATTTAATAGCAAGGTGGTTTTACCTATGCAATTATGATGGGGATTTTTATAATGAGGTAATAAACCTCAGCATAGAAATGGTAATTGTATGTATGTGCTCTACGAGCAGTCGTGAACCCACAGCCCCTCGCGTGTTATGCCAAGCTGTTCCTACCGGTAATCAGATGATTTTGGATAGTTTAGGATTTTGGACCCCACTTTTGTCCTGCAGCACCAGGGCGCAGTTGCTAACAAAGGGAAGCTGATTTGACTGCATTATTGTCTCCTTCTGCACTTCCCACCCGCTCAGGAGTTGAGTTTGTATCATCTGCTCTTTCATTGTTTCTCCTTTAAGAAGCTGCAGAGTACAAATTCCAAAGACCATTGAGGCCATTGTGTACTGAAATAGAGAACTGGGGAAAGCCCCAAATAAATGAAAAGTTTAAGATGGGTATTTAAGTAACTTGAAAAAATCATGCCATATTTTTATTTTAATTCAAATGCTCTCCTGGCTGCTCTGTGATGCTGAAAAATGAGATGTCACCCAGTGCTCAGACACCTCTAGTCCGTGGAGAGTCATCTCATTTGGTCTGTAAACCCCACCCAGTCAAGGGGTTACAGTGGGCAGGTGCCTACCTATTCCAGCGTGCTGCATAAAAAGGAACATCCTTAATAAAAGTCCCCCCTCCATCCCCACCCCCCAGCTTCCACAAACAGTCACACATCGAGCTGTCATCCACATATTGCAGCACAACGGTCTAAACCCAGAGCAGAGAAATCCACACGCAGCCTGCCCCACAGCACAGCATCTTAGGTTACAGTAAATACTAGCCCTCACTAAATGCCATTCTTTGAAAGTGATCAGTGAAGCTGTATTCTGCATTCACTGCAAGGGCTTTATCTCACTCGGAGAGCTGTGATGTCACCACGTTAAGCTAAAATAACCACTGAACATGAGAACAAGAGAGATGGGGGGGAGGGAGAAATACGAGCAGGCATATTACAACTCACGTATGTGAATCACACAGCCAGACTGTGAGCAATCCCTGCGCTCAAAGTATCTTCTTAACAGAAGGGAGAAAGAGGGAGCCAGAAACCAGTCTTCAGTCCCTACCACTGAGAGCTCTCGTGCATATACTTGGCCAGGGTGTCAGAGGGCGTGTGAGTGCATTTTTCATTTCTTAGCCTTTATATGGTCTGCCAAATAAATAGGAGTCTGTCTGTATTTACATGCGCTTGAGTAATTGGTCTGTGTGTTTTTATACTGTATCTGAGTGGGCATCACCACATCTCCCCTCTCTCCACACACGCTCATACAGCCATAATGCAAATACTCCTAGATGTGTACATGCAGGGCACATTACAGCGAGGCTTGGATTCAGAGCCCCACATGCGCTGACTGCCTGACAATACCCTGTGGTCTCTCCATGCGACATCCATGGAAAGAAGGTTCTTCCTTCCGGGGGGGAGCAGCTTTGCTAATGTAGTCTGGCCTTCGCTGCCCCATCAGCTCAGGGGGTGTTGTTTCTAATGATGGTGGTACTGACTGGAAAGGTGCCATTCAAACGGTGACTACCACCGGTTCTTACAGAACTCATCCATGGGTCTTCAACACCCTAGCAGTTGGAAAAATGTCTCCAAACCCATAGCTCTGTGTGTGTGTGTGTGTGTGTGTGTGTGTAAGTAATGCTGCTGCAGTGTATGTGTGAGTGTGAGGTATGCCTGTTTGCCGCATGTATGCAGTGTCTGTCTGCACAGCAGGCACAGGTATTTATGCAGTGTGTACTACAGTATGCATGGGCTGTGTATGGCTGTGGTATGTGGCATCTAGCGTATGCAGAACGGGTGGGTCACTAAAGGAATACAGTTCCCTCATCCTTTGTAGTAACTCTCATGATCCAGGTTGATCAGAACAGCAGTTGAAAGAGCTTTTAAAAGGGTTACAGTATAACAGAGTTAAAAAAAGAACTAGAAAAATTTACGGAGTACAGGTCCTTCAATGGCTATTAGCCAGAATGTCAGGAATGGTGTCCCTAGCCTGTTATTGCCAGAAGCTGGGAATGGACGACGGGGGGTGGATCACTTGATAATTACCTGTTCTGTTCATTCCCTCTGGGGCACCTGGCATTGGTCACTGTCAGCAGACAGGATACTGGGCTAGATGGACCTTTGGTCTGACCCAGTCTGGCCGTTCTTATGTTCTAATGAGAAAAACCACGGGTTCCATGGCAGTAGGTCAGCAAAAGTGGGGAGGGGGAGCAAGAAGTGCTCGTACCTTAGCCCTGCTTCAGGAAGTATGGCAAAGGAGAAAACATCCTCAAATGACATGGGAAATGCAGCCTGCTAGGGGAGGAGAGGGGATGGCCCAGGAAATATAGCAGACACCTAGGTCTCAGGGTAGGAGAAGGTGAGTGCCTTGGCTGAATGACTGGGAGAGCTCCCCTCCCCCCCCCCCTTCTGCTAGAGCAGGGGTTCTCAAATTATGGGTCGCAACCCCATTTTAATGGGGTCACCAAGGCTGGTGTTGGTCCTGGGCCCCACCCAGCAAGCCTGAAGCCCAAGCCCAAGCCCCACCACGTAGGGCTAAGGTTACATGCCCCCTGCCCAGGGCAGAAGCCCTTGGACTTCAGCTTTGGTACCCCTGCCCAGGGCAGCAGGGCTCAGTCAGGCTCGGTCTTTGGTTTCCCCCCTCCTGGGGTCATGTAGTAATTTTTGTTGTCAGAAGGGGGTCACGGTACAATGAAGTTTGAGAACCACTGTGCTAGAGCCAGTGGGATTTACCCAAATGCCTCCCAAGAGACAAAGTGATTCCCTCCAGCAGCCCCCGGGAATCTGTCGGAGCTGTGGGATCCCCCACATTAGACCCCAGGTGGCTGCTAGAGTCAGTGGGTTTAGCTCCATTCTGCCAAGCAGTTTTCCCAAAGCAGTGAGGTTTATCCCTGAACATGAGGAGGGCTCTCCTAGGAAGGGGTGGAAATGTGACAGAGTTCAGAGACCAGGCTGCTGCCAAGTCAGTGTTATAAGCTTCAAGTACTAATGTGTAACTAACAAAGGGATCGGGGGCTAGTGTGTCAGTCAGATACGGGGGGGGGGGGGGGGGAATTTGGTGTCGAACAAAATGTTTTGTTCAATCCAAAACTAAAAAGTTTGGTTTGATTTTGAGCATTTTAAAATGTTTATAATTTTTTTAAAATAAAAGGAAAGAACAGTTCAAAATGAAATGCCGTTTTGAACTGAAAAATCGGAATGTTTGGTTTTGAAAATATCAAAACAAAATGTTTTCTTTTCTTTTTTTTTTAACTTTGGGGAGTTTTTCCCCTAAATGAACTATTTGGTGAAACCAACATGAATTTGTGAAATGTTTCAATGTTGCTAAATCTGCATTTTTCACAGAAAAAGTTTTGGTCCATAAATTTCATCTAGTTCTAATGACTTGGACATCCCCTGTCTGTCTGTATCCAGATCCCCCGTCTGACTCTTGTCTAATACGTTGCTTGTGAGCTCCTCACGGCAGGAACCATCTGTTTGTTCTGTGTTTGTACAGCACCTAGCATAGTGGGCCCTGATCCATGACTGCGCTCTGAGGCTCAATGTAATACAAATAATCAGTAATAATAACTAACTTGATGTGTGGCCAGGTACATGTGTCTCCTACCTGCCGTTAGTGTGTGCAGTGGGTCCTGGCTGCTGTATGCACTGTGTGTGTGTGTGGCCTGGGTGCTCGCTGGAGTGTGTGCGCCTGCGCCCCTACTGCTTTATGGGATATGTACACATCTACTACCGCTCCTATATGGAATGAGTGGGGTGGGTGCACACGTTTTCCAGCAGCTGATGGAAGGTGCGTGGTGTGTGTATGTGTGTCCTGGCATCCATAGGGGAATGTGTCTTTGTCGTTGCGTGCCGCAGTGTGACAGACCACGTGCTTTCATGTGTGTGTATGATGCCTGTCGTTTCTCTATTTGTGTCCCTTGTAAGTTCTTGGTGTACTACCTTCCTTGCATTTAGTCATCACAATTATTTGTGTGTTAATTGCTGAAATAGCTTTGAAAGCCTCAACCCAAGAGTTAGACTGTTTAGACAGTGCCTCTCTCTCCACATGCCAGCGAGCCTGGACACACGCAGGCAGGCAAGGAACAGTCTCCCTTTATTGCACAGCATCAAATAAGGTCAGTGATGCTGCTTGTGCTGCCGCCTTCTTTTATTGTCCGTGTTATCGAGGAAACCTATAAAAGTTCCTGCTTTTGATATCTTGACCCACGGTGTTGCTCACATGCTGCCTTGTGGTTTAGAGCTTTAAAGAAACAGAGAGGGAAAGGAAGAGAGGGAGAGAGTTTGCCTTAGGTGATAAACAGCAATGTAAGGCCAGAGGCCTTATAAAAAAAAAGGGAGGGGGGGTAATGCTCTGGGGCTTTATTTTCTTGCACTAAAATTCAGTTTTATCAAGAGTAACTGCAGAAACTGGGAGCGAGAACACACTCCTCTTTAAAGCGACTCCCACACACATTCAAGCGTGCACAGACGCACTCGCTAACACACCCAGCGTCACTTAAAAACACAAGGACGTACTTCTCTACAATTATGCAGCTTTGTCCACAAGAGCTCGTGTTTACCCCCACAAACAGCCTTCTCCCTCCCGTGCACATGGTGTGTGGACAAGCGTTTGTTTATCCAGGCATGACACAATTTTAATGCGACTATCTCACAGTAATTTGTCTTTCACCTTCATCCCCTGGGTAGGTTAGCGTCACCCTTTCTTCAGGCTGATCCCCTGCGACCGCACTGCTCCATTATGTATCTCCCTGAGTTTATGTGCTTGTTTATCAGTCTGGCTTTGAATTCTGTAGTTTGTTTGCCCATGCTAATAGTGTGCTGTGTGATCGTACTGCGGCTGGTGCAGACAGTTGGCATAGGGAAGGAGTACAGTTGTGTTGATTTGTGCTGGTGAGTTGGGAAGCTACAGATGGTACGTCTACACTACAAAAAAAAAGAAAAGAAAAGAAAAGAAACCCGTGGCAGCAAGGCTCAGAGGCCATGTCACCTGACACAGGCTCACGGGGCTCATGCAACAGGGCTAAATATAGCAGTTTAGACATTCCCACTTGGGTGGGAGCCCGGGCTCTGAGACCCAGTCCCCTCAACAGGTTTCAGAGCCTGGGCTCCAGCCCAAATAGGAGTGTCTATACTGCTGTTTGTAGCTGCATAGTGCAAACCCCAGGATCCCAAGCTAGTTGACCGGGGCTCTGAGATGCTCTGCTGCAGGTTGGTGTGTTTGCGGGGTGAGGCAGCAGTGTAGACGTACTCAGACTCTGTCATCTAGTATTTTGTCCTGGTGTTGCTGTGTGCAGTTTCGCTCTGGCAGGCCAGGGTGTATCGAAACCCAGACTGTTGATGAAGGGGTTAAGGAGCTGCTGTGGGTAAGCTGGCCCCATCTCTCCAGCCCTGGCAATCACCTCAAGGTGGAATATAACCTTGGAAACCGGCTTTTCCCAGCATTGCTTTTCTGGGTAGTTCTGGGAGAGAGCAGATGGCGGCTCTATGGCTCCCAAAGGAGGCTCCTGGAAACCTTCAAGGAAACTGCCCTCAGGAAGGCCATGTACCAGCCCCACCCTGTGCCTACCAGGAGACGGCAACCCTGGTGTATGGGCCGGGTAAGGTAAGTTCAGCAAGCCCCAAGACGAGCCGCTCAGCGGTTGGTGCTACTCCCCTCCACCCTTTTTGGGGTTAGGGAGTCTGAGCCCATTCAAAAGGGAGTAGTGGGGTGGGAGACAAGACCCCCATCACCTTCAACACAAACAGACTATTAGCTCAGTTTGTATCATAGAGATCCCTGCTTCAGCGTCCGCACAGCAGCAGGTGCCCATTGCAGCCCGAGAACTGGGATGTGGTGAAGACAGGCACTGCCCTGGAAGCAGCTCAGGTTAGTCTTCACACATAAACGTCTCAGCAGGGGGAACAGGAAGGCATGCATTGGCCAGGGTACACTGTTAGGGACACTTGTACGTCAGGTCTTGCTTTGGTGTTACACTGAGCTGCCTGTTCCATCAGGAAGAGGAAGAAAGCTGATCTGAATGTGCAGCTAGAAAACAATTGATGAATAAACGTAAACTTTGGTGCAAAAATAGAAGTTGGTGTCTAATGAGCACTGTCCACTTTGAGTTTGCATTTGGGTAATTGGCTGAATTTCAGCTTCCAGCTCTAGAGCTTGGGTCTCTGTTGGACATGAACTTTTCAACAGTCATTTGAAAAATTATTGCGAAGCCCTCTGCAGTAGATCATTAGAATTGGGCACCGGATAAAGGGTTGAGGCTGAGGCAAGAAAGGGTTAGTGCTTTTCTGCTCCCCATTCTAGCCCGTTCAGATTAACCCATGATATGGCAGTGAGCCCCAGCGAAAGAAAGTGAGATGCTGCCCGGGTGTAATCCTCTCAATGTCCTCCTTTCGGGTGGGTTTTTCTCGTGGGTTATTGAGATTCGAAACAGAAATGCTGGAATGGCCAGCCAATCGTATTTCAGATGATTGGTACGGCTTGTTCTGTCCCACCCGTATATGAGGGAGGATTGTTCAGAGGACAGGCCTCTGTCTCTGTCACCCCGGCGACACGCTTCAGTGCCCTGTCAATTGCCACCCCACACTTCACAGCTTGGAAATGAGGCCCAAGCAGGTAAAATTGATGGACCCCAACTATGTGCCCATTCGAGGGGCATGTGAGTAACTTGTGAGGATCCAAAGGGATATACCTAATTTGCATAAAATACATCCAGTCCTTTCTTGAATATGAAGGAGATCACAGCTCCTAACTGCCGGCGGGCCATTCAGACTGAGCGAAAATTGCATGCTGGGACCTGGACTATCTGTAGGCTCAAGCTCTGTCATAAAATGAGAGAGGCCTGCATAGTAGAATGCCATTGGTCAAATTTAGCTTTCAGGTTACACTTGGGCACACCTTAGATAAAGGTGCTGGTTTATCATGGACAGTGTAGGATAAGATACAGGAGGATGTCTCTCAGCTTCCAGTACTGCTGCTGGCCAGCAGGCAGACATCAGCACAATGTGGGAGGAAGGCTTGGTTAAATATCTCTCCAAAATACCGGACCTGAATTTTCAGATCTGCTGAGTGCTCCCATTGACTTGGTTTGGAGCTGTGGGGATTTAGTATCTTAGCGTATGTCTTCACAGCAAAAAAAACCCCAGGGCTGGCCCGTGCCAGCCCGCTTGGGCTCATGGGGCTCAGGCAGCGGAGCTGTTTCATTGCTGTGTAGACATCCAGGCTCGGGCTGGAGTCTGGGCTCTGGGACCCTCTCTCCCTGCAGGATGCTAGAGCCCTGGGTCCAGCCTGGGCCCAGAACTCTACACAGCAACGAAACAGCCCCACAGCCTAAGCCGGCTGGCACAGGCCAGCCACGGGTGTCTACTGAAAATCAGGCCCATTATGTTCACTCAGACCCTGAGTGCTCCATATTTGTGTAAACTCTTTTCATACAAAAATGCAAACTTCAGGCACATCTGCTAGGAGCACCTGGCGGCAATAGGATCATTCATCAGTCCCTCTCAGTCTCTTAGGACAGCTAAATCAAGCCCAGTTTAACCTGTGGGAACCTGTACTTACTGACTTCTAGATTTTTGTAGGGAAATCTGGTTTTGAGCTAACATGCAAACACATTTTCTCCACATAACAACAATAGATAGTCTTAGCTCCGTCTGCGCTAAGTCTCTCTCTCTTGCTAGGTTTAATACCATCAAATTAGTTCAACATGGCACGGCGGGCGGGAGATGTCTCCAGACCAATCGAGACCTATGTGTGCAGTGCTGTGTGCAACTGGCACATTAATCAGAGGGTGGATTACTGCTTTAGAAAGCCTGACCTCCTCGGGAGCCCAGTTATTGTTCCTCGGGAGCCCGGTTATTGTTCACAAACAAGAGAATCAGAGGCAGAAGCACTGTAAACATGCAAAAGTACAAGTGAATGGCTGGGGAGCAATGAAACCATGTGAAATGGCAGATGGGAAAAGAGCAGGCAGGACATACCACAAGGGAAGCAAAATGGCAGAAATTCATCTAGTTTTCTCTGAGAATGAAGGGGATTATAAAATGTGCAGGGTAACCAGAGAAATGGGATTGGAGGGATTCCAAGCTGTGGGTGTCTGTTCTCCCCAGCCACACTCCTCAGAGGGGTAGAATAGTATAGTGGTTAGATCACAGAGGTGGATGTCAGAGAAGTCTATTTTCTTAATCCTGTAATTTATATCACTGACTTGCTGAGTGGCCTTTATTATTAATAATAATTATAATAAAAAATTCTTAACCTCCCTTCTGTTTCCCATCTGTAAAGTTGGATACAGAATATCTACTTTTTTGAAGTGTCTGAAAACTTTGAATGCAGAATATAGCGTATGTTCAAAATAGTATTATTGCGTCTTGTAGTATATACATAATGACCAGCTTCAAGAAGTGAGGGCACACCGGAATAATGGCATTTCCTTTCTGCACGCCTGAAGGCCTTCAGTGCTGTCTCTCGCAAGTAACCAAGGTATATGGATGGGGGTTCTGGCATAATTGCAGTACCTGTTACACTTCGGAACTTGCAGCTAGTAAGAGACAATTAGCATTTAGCAATATGGTTAGTGGAGACCCCCACCCCCAAAAAAATAGATTAAAGTGGCTGGAGGAGAATTAGACCTGTTCTCAACACCAGCTGCAACTTATTCAACAAAAGAATCTTAGCTGGATGGTCCCATGTACTCAAACTTGTGTAGATTGTTAGCTGATGGCCAGATTAGGCTAGATAATGAATTGTTCCCATCCCTGGCTGATTCTGTGGTATGATGCATGGCCAGGGCAAAGCATTCCTACAGCTGGTGTACCTGGCAATGGGGAGGAACCCCAGGGCAAGGGTGGGCTTTCAGGGGGTGGAGCTGGCATAGAAGCTCCTACAGCACCCCCCTCATAGGTGGCTGCCATCATTAGGATATGGTTGAGGCTTTCCTGCAACCCTAGTGATCAGCAGCTGCATATCGACCCCTTGAGGCTTTGGCAGCTGGCATAATCAACAGCAGCCCCAGGGTAGAGAGTACAAATGTGACTTAGAACCGCTTTTCAACCCGCTTCTGAGTTGCCCTCTCAGTTCCAGCCAAAGTCTGGGCCACTTTGTGTGCAGCCTGCATCCCACCTCAGCTAAGACTTGTGGGCTGCCCGAGCAGGTAGGAGCTCTGCTAAGCTTTACTCAGCTGGAAGTTGCTCTTACGTGCTGTACATCAGACAAAAGAGACCTGCTGAATTGGATTCTTTGGTGGGATCTGGATATTTTTAATCTGCTCAGTTGAGTGGCTTCAAAATTCACAAAACTTCTCCTCCCCTCCCCCCGCAGTTATGAACTCCCCAATATCAAAATGCAAGTGGGAAGCTTGACATTAATCCCGTTGGCTTTGGTAGAATCCCAGCTCACAGGCACGCCTTATGCTCACCTTAAAAGAGATGCGACTGACAGAGAGAGACGCAGACAGGAAGGTTTGCTTTATTTGCCTGGGGTCATCAACAGGCTAGGGTCATTTAGAGCAGTGGTTTTCAACTTTTTTTCATTTGCAAACCCCTACAATTTTTCAAATGGAGGTGCAGGCCCCTTTGGAGATCTTAGACATAGTCTGCGGACCCCAGGTTGAGAACCACTGTTCTATGGCAATGACAACCACTCATGGACTCCTTAGACATAATCTGTGGACCCCCAAGTTGAAAAGCACTGTTTTGTGGTGGTGTTGGAAGCAGCAGCCCTGATTTCAAAGGCTGTAGAGAGGACAGGCCCATTCTGATGGTTGATCATACTGAAACCTCACCTCTCGCACTGCAGAAAGAGGCTGAGAATTAATCAGAAGCCTTGGGGATTTTCTCTTGCTATTGGGTTATATGGAAAGCAGTCAGGAATGCCCGTCTAACACTTTACCCAGGAGTTTGGGAAGAGGGTGGTTTTGATTTTTTTCAGAACCATTCAATTCCCCCAATAGTGTGTTGGCTCATCACTGAAACCCTTAAGCAAACCCACTGTGTTTTGAAAAATATCAACAAGGGCCCCGTATTTGCCATGAGACTTTGAATGCTCTAGCCTCAGCTAGTTTAATAGGGCTTAGGCAATATTTTTTGCTGCTCTTGAGGTGTGTAATTAATTGGGAATAATTCTCTCTCATGTTATCACTCAGTATTTGACAATAAATTCAGGTAACGAGGAAGGAAAGCTTAAGACAAAGACCCAACAGAAACTTGCGGTCAGAGCGCTGGTCATTTCAAACAAGACATGAAGCATGCTTTATGTACCATGTTTTGTAATTTCTAAAATCAAAAGTTTAAGGCTAATGGGGGAGGGCAGGGTGTTGGATTTTTGTGAGGGACAGGGAGACAGAGATCAGGTTTCACATGTGGCCCCTCCCTTCTTGGCAACATTTATTTTCCAGTGGTTCAGTCTAATTAATATAAGACCTGCTCAAGCACACCAGCCCTCATTGGACATGTCACTCGTTAATCATGCGACCCTCCTAGCCTTGGGTAATGACCTTGAAAGAATATATCAGCCCATGATGGCGGGAGTGAAGAATTAAATTGTTTCTCTGAGTGCTTATGGTCATTGCTGACAATTTATATGACACAGCTGCCCTAAGCCATCCACGCTGGCCATTGTGTCGTAATCATTTTCCCAGCCAGGAATGGATTGCTGGCCAGACAGTGAGTGGTCCAAGCCATCTTGCATCTTGGTTTTATTTTGGGTCTTGTTTCTTTGTTTGAGGGGGAGGGCTATACAAACGGGAAATCCTCATGAAGGTTCTAAGATTGAAAACTCTGGGTGATATTTTTGTTGGCCTTCCATCTCATGCTGTACTCAGCTTTCCCCTCTGGTTTACAGGGTTTACATGGAGGGAGCTTGACAATGACCGAAATAGTAGAAAAAATTCAAAATCATTATAAGGCGGCAGAGACTGTGTGAATGACTAAGGTCCCTGCCTGGATAGGGCTTGTGAGTCCTGGGGAATGTCAGGAAGACCTTACAAAGTTTCCTGTCCTGTGGGCAATCAGGTGGGGACATGTGGGGCTGTGTATTCGGGTAGGAGTGACATTTGGGTAAAATTCGGCCACGAATGTACCATCATGTATAGATGAATGTATATGTACTTGAAAGTAGACGTGACTGTGGATTATCGTGTGAGCCCACTTGGCTGACACTTGGCATCCCTCTTGAGTGTCAGTAAGTACATTTTAGGAAGCGCCCACACCATGTGGGTTGAAAGGTGAACATCATTTTTTGTTTGCTTGCTTGTTTGCTTCGTTTATGTTAAGGATTAATGGGGAGATATTTTCCATCTCGAGAGCTGTAATGAGTAAATGGCATGCCTAGTTGTTGTGTATTGATATCTATCTAGTTTCAAACGGATTGAATAATTTGTTACAATTACTGGATTTCATAAATTATAGAAAATACGTAGCTGAGGGGCTAGATATTAGATTGCCCTCTTATTGCCATATGTGCTGTTTTTCTCTAAATATAGACAGTCAATAATTATCACTAGAACCATTGCTAAAATCCGAGTGGATCAAGAACAAATAGGAATCTCAGTCTTTATTAACATTTTTTTTAATGAAATAAGCCTACTTGTTTATGCCTTTCATAAATTTGGCATTGTGTTTTAGGTCATCTTAATTCAGCCATAAGATTTTGTTCCTGTTTAAAAATATTTATACAAAAAGTTAAATACATTATCTCAATCTGCAGCATGTTGCAAATCCCAATAGAATATATTTTATTATCCCTAATTTTTGCCAAAATTCCTCTCTAAAAGTAAAGGACAAGAGATTGTGTGTGTGTGTGTGCGTGTGCACATTTGTGTGTGTATGTGAGCACATCAGCCTGTTTGTGTTTCAGTGTGGGTACAAGCGTCAGTTTGTGCTTGTCAGTGTGTTTACAGGTGTATTTGTGTGAATCAGTGTATTAAATAGAAGTTCACAGGATTTTCGGGCCAACTATAAAACATTCTGTATCTCTTTCCAGTTTCAAACCTCCTCCAGTTTAGGGGTTCTCTTCTCCATAAACAGTATGTGATGGGTTACGGAGGCACATTAGCATCACAAGAGTTGTGAGTTGATCAGCTTCCAAATATCATGTGTTAAGTAAAAAAGTATTTTCTTGTATCAGTTTTAAATGTGTTGCCTTTTATTATAAGGGAGTATATGTGAGGGCCCAGTTTACCTTTTCAGTACCGCTCATTATTTTGTACTCTTCTATCATACCGTCTCTTATTCATCTTGGTGTTGACACAGTCAAAGAGTTCTGATAGATTAGAGAGGCACAATTTTCCTTTAAAGAAATCATGCTGGTTTGTCCTATCATACCATATTTATCCAGATAGTTTATCATTCTATTTTGATAATTTCAGCCAATTTACTTGAAACTTGGTACAAAGCCTGCTGGTCTGTAATTTCTGGAATCACCTCTAGTGGCTTTTTTTTAAAGATAGGTGCATGTGCTACCCTCCAATGCTCTCATATGGTAGCTAATTTTAAGGAGGGATTGCATATTTTTGTTAGCAGATCAGCCACTTCATTCTTAAATTCTTTCAAAATTCTTACCTTTTCCTGGTCCTTGTAATGTATTGCTCCTTAGCTTTTCGGTGTGTTCTAGTACCTCTTCTCTTGTCACTTCAGTCTCTGGCAGTGCCTCATCTTTATATCTTTGAACCTGAAAACAGAACGTCCTGGGTCGCTATTGCCAAACGCTCTGTACGTTTGTTACTTGTAGAGGCAGGTGGGCAGCACCTGCACATAAAACCCATCTGTAAAACAATGAGGGATTGCAAGTAGTGAGACTAAGGCAAGGTGACCATGAGGAAAAGAGCAGAGCTGGTCAAAACACAGAATTTATATTTTGTGAAAGATTTTGAGATTTGTTTCCATTTTGATGTGGAACAAACCTGAAACCTTTCAAATTTTTTCATGATGAGAAAGGCCCACCGTGGAATAGCCAATAGCCTAGTGGTTAGAGCACTCAACTGGGATTTGGGAGACCCTGTTTCGAGTTCTTGTTGACAGGAAATTGATCTTGAGTCTCTCACGTCCTAGGTGAATGCCCTATCCATCCGGTTACAGAGGCAGTCTCTCACTTGCTTAATCTCTCCTGTTGGAGCTGTTCCACTTTGTATAAATCGTTAACTATTCATTGGTCCAGAGAGCTGCAGACTGATGCTATAGTGCTGTGGTGAGGGCACATTGGGCTGGAGAGAGAGTGTCACCACAGAGTAGCCAATACCCTGGCACTGCCTGCGAGGTAGCAGACCCAGGACCTGCTCTGAATCAGGCATAGCAAGGACTTGACCTCTGATTCCAAGATGAGTGCACTAACCACTGGACTCCTGGCTATTTTGGGATCTCTGGGTCTCTCGTTTTGGCCAGAAAGTCTTTCCTGGACCTGGGACACTTTCCCAACAAACATTTTTTCTAAATTGATATATTTCCAGGAAAAGTTCCAGTTTTGATAAATCAGCATTTTCCAACGGAAAAACATTGTGCTGAAAAATTCCCCAGCAGCTCCAGAAAATAATCTTCTTTTAGTCTGGGAGATGTATGACCTGAAGCGTAGTCAAGTGGGTAGAGTAGCAGACCGGAGTTCTTTTGGATTCCTTTTCTAGCTCTACTACTGACGTCCTATCTCACTCACTGTGAGCAAACAAACTCAGCTCTCTTCCTCAGTTTCCCCATCCCCCTTTGGTTTTGCTATGTGGGCAGAAGGTCTGATAGAAGATTACTACTGGTGGTGTTTTTTCATTTTTTTCTTTTTCTTTTTAGAAAATCTAGAAAATCCCATCTAGGAAGCTGTTTTAAGAGATGGTTAGGGGTGCAGGTGCATGGGCAAGGACTCAAGAGTCAGGAAATGCCAACATTAGGGTTGCACAGGAAGCCTTACTCTGACCAGTGTTTTTTGTGCATTACAATACAGTCTTTTTAATTACAGGATCAATATATAATCCAATATATTATACCAGTTTTTCTACTACCTTGGATACCATCTTTTAGCACCATATTATACACTGCCTTTGTCAGACAAACAGGGTCCATGGCAGAGTCACAGGAAACTAAACATACCCAACCTACTGCAGATTAGGCATGCAACACAGAGGAATAGTGAAGATTTGCCAGCATATATAGCATCCTTAAGATTGCAGCCATATTAGCTTTGAATACTAGCTCTAGCTTTTACTCTTGGGAATAGTGAGCAGGTGTAAAGTCTGTGGGAAACATCTTTTATCTCCTCTGGGTGGCAGTGGTCTGTGAAGAGGCAAAATTTGGTGTTGAGGAGCAGTCAAATGTTAATGGTGCCGAAATTCATAGCTTGTACAGTAGGCTCAATTCTAACCCTGAGTGGCAGTGTGGGGATCTGAGTTCTGTGGTCTTGCAGTAAGGGGCAGAATGGAATCCCTGTACAATCTTATCAACCTCATGGTTACAGAGACTTTTTTATTTTTACAATAATCCTGAGCATCATATTTCAATGTGGATGATGCCTTACCAGTGGGTTAGTTTGTGGCTAGATTTCCTATGAGAAGAGAGCCTTAAATACACCCTCGACATTGCAATCAAACCAGACTTTATAGTTCATTATTGTTTTTAAAATCAGTTAAAGGGAAAGCAAACGCACTGCAGGCTCCGTTCCCGATGCTACGCTCTCCACAGTGACGTAAGCCTTCGCAGAGAGAGGAGAATATTTTTAATTTATTTATCTTGACAATATCAGGTGGTTCAGTCGCTGGTGTTCTACATTAGCACAGCAAAGCAGCAAGTATATACATATATATTTAGCATTTTTTCTAGTATGTTCAGCTGAAAAGGCTTGGCTTGATTAATATTTTCCGCTGTCCGGTAACCATGGCAATGGGGTCAGCAGATATAATACTTAATTTAATCTTCCGACTGCTTCAGTGTGCATCACCGGTGTCCCGAATAATAGAAAGCCTTTTGCTTCTCTCTCTCTCTCTCTCTCTCTCATTCTGTTGCCTCGTATATTATTATCTTTGCCAGCGGCTCTCTCACATGACCCAAAAGGAATAAACTGTTTTCTTCATTCAGTATATGCAGCTAAAAAAAATAATTTCTGAACAACCCTCCCCTCCCAGCGAATCCCCCCCCACCAAACCACCAGCCAGTCCACCCCCCTCCCCACCACCACTCCAGCAGCCAATCTCCACAGTCTGACAGGGAACGTGGGACGATTCTGAGAGCTTTCATAGCAGCACTGTAAAGGTTTGTGAAACACTCTTCGGCCAAATGAACCCATGTGGATTTTCCTCCCTGTCGCAAACCCCAGGTGATTGGCTAACACAGACTTGATGCCCTGTTTTGCTCTCCAGGTGGGTTAAGTGCATTGCTTTGTCTTCATTTGGCCCAGCTCCCGTTTCTTCTTTATTTTCACTCGCTCTTTCCCTCTAATAATTCCTTCTCCTTTTTTTTTTATGCTGCCATGTTTTGCACAGTGAACACACCACTTGCTCTTGGGTTGGTTCTGGGGATTGGGTCAACCTGCCTTTTGGGTGCTAGGCAGACTTTGTGATAGTAAAAGCAGACAAATGCAGCTCCTTTTACGTGTTCAAAGAGTTGCTGTAAATTCTGTAATACAGGCTACCCTGCTTCCTCCCCTGTGCTCAGCGACAGAGAGAGAAATATTAGCTTGGATTAAAGAGACACTTTCTCCAAGATGGAGAGGCTTTCAAAGGAGGGAGGAACTCCTGAACTCTGGTCATGAGGAATCTGCAGCCCAAATCCTTCAATTTCTGCTTGTTTACTAATTAACTTTTTGTTAGTATTTCTTCTTTAGTTTCTTTTTTGATGGCTGGAGTTCAGGGACAGAATAATTTTGAGGGCAGGACAGGTAGACGAGTGATTTTAGTTTTCCTTTTCCCAAGTCAGGGACAGCGAGTTTGTATGTGTTGCTTGTTAATTGTCTTCAGTGTGGTTCCTTCAAACTTAAAGCACAGAAGGCCAGGGAGAGGCTGTTAAGGTCTCAGCAGAGTTTTCACTCTGATCTTGCTCACTGCAGTTTGTCAAAGAATATCAGTCAAGTTGTTTTGACTCATTCTGACCTGGGTGTTGAGTGGCAGCTGGAAGGACTGAGACTTTGAAAGAGCCAAAGTTCATTGCATCAGCGCAGGTCTGAACACTGATCTGTTAGCACGTTTGGTCCCAGCAGCCCTTCCTGTGAGGGAACAAAACTCCCTTTTGGTCTCTGAGGAATACCCTTGGCTTTTCCCTTTACCCTAATCACATTGCCATGACTCTGATAATGTAAGCAGGTTTGAAAACATCATTAACCAAAACCAGAGATTTCACCTGGAATTGGCCCAGGCTAGTTCAGCTGCCCAAGTCTGTACATACAGTAGGAGTGGCCAGTCCTTTCTAATAGCTGCATTCTTTATTCCTTTGAAATTCATAAAGAAGCTGCTATTTTCGCAGTACGGTGACATTTCGAAGTGCTAAGCATCTTTTTATAGTTGAATTCATTTGCTCTTCATTTGTAAATACAGTACTTTCTGTTTGACACATCTGATGTTCCGTCCCAGGATATTTGAACAGCCCTCTCTTCTTTTGGGGGATAATCCTGCCCTTACTTCCACGGGTGAAGAGGGTGCCTTGCAGTGAAGCTACCATGGTTTTGCCTCAGGCAATGGGGAGGCTGGATTTTGTGAGGCATAGAGAGTAGAAGCACTGTCACATGGTGGCAGAACCGTGCTCTTTGGGGACTCTCTCTTAAGCATCACAGACAAATAAAGGACATTGTGCATACATGTGACTGCACTGGCACAGACTTGCTGCCGCCTATTCATGACCGTGTGTATTTGTGATTGCTGTCTTGAGATTAACAGACAGCACTGCACATGTTTGTGACTGAAGCCACATGCATGTTCAAGAAGTCAGGGGGAAACGTGGGCAGTGGTCAGAACCGTGCGCTCACAGTGTGATGTTTGAAGATATTTCTTTTGGTTCAACAACAAAATGAATCAGTGCTTCAATGCTATGATGATGGGTGCTATCGAAAACCTTACCATAGATAGACAACATGAAACAGTGCATTTATGGATAGTTATTATACATCTTAGATATTGTTATGAGATAAGATACCAAAGGACGAGTAACTTTAACTACTTGACAGTTTAGTATTTCCTTAGAAATGTATGGCCTATCGGTGGTGGTATGGTTTGGTAACCAAAGGAAATGAACATTTTGAATGCATTTAGTGGGCATTTTTCATCTTGGAGGACTTGACAGCCAGTCAGAATGACAAGGTGAGGGAGGTATTTTCTTTTATTGGACCAACTTCTGTCTCTCCTTGTCTCTCTAATATCCTGGGACCAACACAGCTACAACTATACTGCACAGAGCCAATCAGAAAGGCCATGCTCATAATTCTAAAGCAGCGTGTACATGCGCATGGGTGTATGTCCTTTAGGAATCTTTGTCAGGGTTTTTAATGCTATTTCCTCAACCTTTCTTTACTAACTTTAACACCTGGTGGAAAATCAGCACACAGAGATAACGTGGTATGTCCGGGAAGCACAGTTTATCAAAGTAAACAAATAGTTTATTGTGCAGAAAAAAGTAATGTTATTTTCTGTAACCCAAAGAAAGAATTTTGTTCAGCTGTAATGAGTCACTTTTACCTCAGTTGAGAATGAGTTGCTTTTTTATGAAGTGTTGCCTCATGCCAAACACAGGAGGACATAAGGCAAGATGGTTCTCCCTAAAGTAGCAGCTCATCAGCTGAATGAACTTCCATTCCAAAGAGGCTCTTCTTTCAAATTTGTTTTAATTTTTCTAATTAATTTTGAGAGCTCTTTGAGATTTTCCATTTTGTTCACAGTTTGATTCTTGCTCTGAGGTGTTCTCAATAAATGCCATGGAGTCTTCAGCAGAATTCTTTCATTTAAAGGATCCTTCGAAAGAGACTCCAATTCTGTTTAATTTAGATGCTTTCTCTGATTGTCAGTTTCATTCGCAGTATTGGCTTGATTATCGACTGATAGCTATAAATTGTAGAAATTATATAAATAAGTAAATCTGTGTATATGTAGGGACCACATACTGTTATGGTGGAATTTCTCTGGCCTGTACATCAGACTACATGATCACAATGGTCCCTTCTGGCCTTGGAATCTAGGAATCTATGGTATACGTTTTAAGGATGTGATCCCGCCACAGACACTCACATATCTTGTATCTGCCACATACTTTACAAGAAAGCTGTTCTGAAAACATTTGCGAGGGTTTTTTAAAATGTATTGTTACTTTTTCTTGTATCCTCCTACCTATAAACCTAATTGCCTGAACACCCGTGAGCCCAACTGAGGGAGAGAAAAATTAAAACTATTATATTTAAAATGCCTCTAAACATTACCTACATGTTTGCTAAAATGTCTCAGTTTTAAAGTCATATGTCTCAGCCTACCTGTGCTTTGGAGCAAACATTGTAGCCATTGGCAAGACAGATTTTCCTCTTTCATGGGACAAATGCTCCAATTTCTAGTCATGATGGGTAATGAGATACTGTCCTTAAACCTTACTGGTGCTGGACTGAATCTTCCCAACCTGCACATCAGGTGAGTGCAGTTTTGGGAAAAAAGTCTATACCTGGGGGAAGGAGGGAATGTTTCTCTGGCAGTTTTTACGTGTGTGTGCGCGCGTGCGCGCGCGCGCACGGGTGTTTAATGTCAACTTCTGAAGCTTCTTGGAAGTTTGGAATGTTAGAATATGTTGCAGTGAGGATTGGGGGAGTGGGCAGAGTGCAGGTGAGGCAGTCAAAGGTGCATGATAAATGCCCTTTGCTACCTAGCTCTGCAATTAATCACCTGGATATCATCACACATGTGCTGAGTTTGTATAAATATAACCTATATAAATAGATATCTATAGACAGACACACACCCATGTGTGTTTATCTATCTTTATATTTATGCCACAGCAATGGGATATGACTTGTGCTGATCCCAAAATATATAGGAGAAAAATGTCTGTTCCATAGTGTGAAATAAACAAATACCCTCCTACACTTCAGTGATCTCTTGTCATTCATCTGCTACTTGGTCTAAAAATAAACAGCCGAACATACACACATTATTTATGTATATATGTTATATGTTATATCGTTTTATAAACAATACTTTGCTTTTATGGCTATTATATATTATTATATATAATATAAAACCTAAGCAAAAACAAACATACAGCCTAATACATTTTAAGATAGCCATACAATCAAAGTATTGTTTATAAAAGTGAGGCTGTACGATGCATCTGTATCACAAACATGTATTCTCACTACCTTCTGTTGGGTTACCTCCACCCTTACCGCATCCTCTTGTCCAGTGCCTTTTCTCCTTCTGGTGGTGTCTTGTTAAGGCTGGATCCTGTTCCCACTGAATCCAGTGGAACTTTTAATAGCTACTTTAAAGGGACCACGATCTATATGGTTCTTCTGGCACGGACTCTTTCTCTTAATTGTCTTTAAAGTGCTATACATATCTATCATGCTGTATAAATAGCATGAGAATTTGAGGGTGCTTCCTGCTAATCACAGCCCTAACCCTTCAATCTGATCTGTGGTGTGAGTCTGTGGTGTGAGCGGGAGGACCTTTGCACTCACATGGAAACCCACCGATGTCAGCCAGGCTCCAGGAGGGGCAAGAGTCTTACCAACATAGATCTGATTGCAGGGCTGGGGCCCAGGACCTTGAGCTAGATACATTTGGAATGTAAAGGTCAAAGAGTTTACCAAAACAAGGTTCCTACTGTGTGAGCAGGAAGCTTCCTCAAGTTTTCATTATTATACTGACATTTGATATTAAAAATTCAAATTTGAACCGAAATAGAAGAAAGCCCTTCTCCTTCTCCTAGGGAAGTGACATTGTTTAAAACAAACTTTAATAAAATCTTTGTGGTTCTTCTTCCTCCCTCCTATCAACCACCTTCTCTCTGCCTGCATTTTCCATCTGCTCTCTGTCCCCACTTCCTTCCCACGGCCCAGCCAGCTTCTACTCCCCAGAAATGCTGTCAGCTATGGTTCTTTCATATTGATTGTTAAAGTGGACACGAGAGGGAGGAGCTGGGATTCTCCCAAGGTAACCATGTAAACACATCACTGCAGTTGTGGGGCTGGAGCCCTGCTGGCCTGTGGGGATGGAAGGTGGGTGAGGGCAGAGCCATTTGAGGAAAGACCTGTTCCTGATCTCATACTGGCAAAACTCTCTTGATTTCAGTGGGAGGACTGGGCCTGAGGAGGGAAATGAGTGAAAGGGGCTTGAAACACCTTCCTGACCGTGATTTGACAACCCCATTCTCTTGACTCTTGTATTGGGCATTTTTATGCTTAAACTGGTGGGAGTGAGAGGTTGAGATGGCATCTTAATTGCTGGCAAACAGCTTGAAAATTCTAACTACTGGAGCCAATTAGAGAAAAAGGTCTGTAATAATTAATCAGAGTAGATAGATTTGCATATTCAAAGTGATTGTGCGTATCAGACTTCCAGGTGGAATCAGCGTGCCGGGAATTGCATAACTAGGGAAGAACTGTTCAACTAGGGTTCAGTGGCTGTACAGCAGTCCTGTGTTCTGATTGGCTGAGACAATTTCATTTCATTATAGTTAACAACACACAGTGGAGATGGGTCGACACCTTGGCAGGTGCAAACACTAACTCCTGCGCAGGGTTCCCAGGCAGAGCACACTGCAAGCAGCCACGTGCAAAACACTGACCAGCCTGTGTAGCTGGGAAGTGGTGCTATCGGCATTTACACACTGGAAATGGAGACCCAGAGAACAACTTGTCCAAGGGCCCAAACAGAGTCCTAGGCCAGTGCCTTACCACTAGACGGTCCTCTTTCCCTTGCATCTCGTGGGGCAGCCGGACCCTTGTGGGGGGGGGTGAGCTCTCGCCGTTCCTGGGGTTTTCCCCAGTGTAAGATGTGATCGGGTCTCTTCAGCAGAGTGCCCTTGGCATGTTCTCAGTCAGTGCATCCTCCAGACACAGAGGTCCCGGGCCTTCCCTGACCAGCCAGCTCTGGAATTCCTGGCCATACTGAAGGGAAAATCGCCACTTTACTGGGGCATGGCAGCCCTGCCCTCCACAGCCACGTGCAGAAAGTGACATACCCTGGTCCTGAATCAAGATGAAAGACTGCACTTCAATAGCCATTGCGCAGATGCAGCCACATTTGTACCCCCATTTCTCCCCCACACACTGTCCACGCACAGCCAAGCTTTCTCACATCCCCTCCCTCCCCACATATACCGCAACCACATGCTGGAACCTCTGCACACACACCTCATCCCCTCGTACCCACATTTGCATACACAATTCCCCAACACCACACACATGCCATCCAAGAATGCATTTTAATATGGCTAAATGTATATGTGTACATCTAGGAACAAAGAACATAGGCCATACTTACAGGAGTGCAGTGACTCTGAAAAAGATTTGGGGTCATGGGGAATAATCACCTGAACTTGAGCTCCCAGTGTGATGCTATGGCCAAAAGAGCCTGGGATGCATAAACAGGGAAATCTCAAGCAGGAGCAGAGAGGTTATTTTACCTCTATATTTGGCACTGGTGTGACTGCGGTTAGGATAATGTGTCTAGTTCTGGTGCCCACAATTCAAGAAGGAGGTTGACAAGTTGGAGAGGGTTCGGAGAAGAGCCAGGAGAATGATTAAAGGATTGGAAACCTGCCTTAGATTGAGCTCCTTGAATATATTCAGATATATATTTAGAGTGTCTGCATTTAGATAGCGAAAGAGGAGGTTAAGGGAGTGACTTGATTACAGTCTGTAAGTATCTATAATACTTAATATTTTGGGGAATAAAGATTGAATAATGGGCTCTTCAATTCATCAGAGAAAGCTATAACATGATCCAGTGGCTGGAAGTTGAAGCTAGACAAATTCAGACTGGAAATAAGGTGTAAACTTTTAATAGTGAGAGTAATTAACCATTGGACCAATTTACCAAGGGTCTCCATCACGGACACTCTTTTTCTAGAATATATGCTGTACATTATTTTTGGGGACGTTCTGTGACCTGTGCCAGAGACAACCTGTGCCTGCTGATGGGGGAGGGGGGACGCGCACAACCCCCAAACAGCTTGAGTCACACCTCCCTCACGCAGCCCCCCTCCTGGAAAGCTGCAGCTCCTCCCTGCAGCTTCCAGCTGTTCTGCCTGCCTGGCACAGCTCGCTGACACAGCTGCCCCGCAGGGAGGAGGCCTGGCCGCTCTGTGTGACTGAGCAATTTGGGGGGGCACATACCCCAGATGCCCCCCCATGCATTGCCTCTGGCCTGTGCTAATCAGGAGGTCAGACTTAGATGATCACAATGGTCCCTTCTGGCCTTGGAAGCTATGACTTTGTGTATCCACACTTACATACACCCCCATTGCTTCTGACCACACGCACCTATACCTGCGTAAATCTCTCATACACACAAGTTTGCATATGCACCTCCCACCATCCACACACACCTACGTGTGCATCCACCTCACCACACCACGCATCTGTATACATATGTGCACATCAGTTATCCCCACACACATCCATGCAGTACAACACTGCCCGACATACCATATACAGACACACCTGCATGTCACTGAACATACACACTGTGCAGATGTGCATATCACACTTCATGTGCGCACACACTCACAGCTGATTCATTACAGGACCTCTTTGCCTAGTTTTCTTGGGAAATCTTGGTGCAGTGAGTTTGTTCATCCTCAGCTCAGACTGTTTTGAAGCTCAGTGGAGCTGTGTAAAATGCTGACTGTTCAGTGATCTGTTCCGCTCGCCCTAGGACTTTCTATTCCAGGGAAACTCTGGTGTGACGAGAGTGTGAATCAGCTGAACATCATGGCTGTTGCATTTGTAGTTTCATGTTCCAAGCAAGTAGATACAAGTTGCCGGTTGTACCAGTTAATATCCCAGCAATAAATGGCTGAAAAATCTGAAGGAATGGAGCTGTTGTTCTCGGGTGGGTGAGTGGGTGAGTGGGTGGGTGGGTAGGTGGCGGGAGGCTGCAAGTCCAAGCTCCTCTCTCCAGCTGTTCAGCAGTTTATGAATGCAGCGCCATACTTTGGAATTTATAGGCTAGCAGAGTTTCATAAATCAGCTATGTGTGCTCAGCGTGTGATAGTCGGCAAATTCTAAACTAATACGTCGCTCCTTTTCTTTGTAGCATCATGTTTATGGAAAGTTTCCATCAATTGTATGCTAAATGCCTGCAGCACAGATAAAGAGAGACGATGATGAACAATTATAAAGCAAATAATTAATAAAAGATAGTAAAACTATGAGGAAACAAATCATTCTCACTACTTATTTAAAGACACTACATTTAGAAACGTTTATTAAATCTCCTGTAGCCATCTGCTGACAGTTCCAGCACCTTGCACTTGCCTTGGTGGGACACCTGAGAAAGAAGAGCCATTTGTAGAAGCCGGTATGTTCATGAGTAACACTGCAGTGGTGCAGTCATATAGGACCTGACCCTTTCTTGCCTCTGTGTCCTTGTGGATTGAGATCAGTGGGAGCTTTTGTGTCCAAGGAATGTGGGATCGCGCCCAGAGTTCTCAACAGTGTCTGCATTTTTCAGAAACAAGGCCCCCAGGTCATGCCACCAGAGCAGGATGAGTTGATCAGAGGTCACGGTCGGGGCAGGAAGCACGGCCATGGCTTCTCCTCCTCCGCAGAGGACATCCCCCAGCCACTGGAGCCAGGAACTGTTTAGTGGCCATGCTAGTCAGTGACTCCACTGATATTCTGGGAATTGTCAGTGAATTGAAGCAGCAGATCTCAGCCATGAAAAACTGCTATTGTCTTCAATATACATCCTAGACTTTTAGGTTACTTCATGTTTGCTTGTAGTACATGAAAAATCTGCTAAGTATTTTACTTCTTGGGAGTGAAGGCTGAGTATGCCTCGTGCACTTTGTTACTGTGTTTCTGTATTTTGTTTTAAAATCAGTTTTATGTTCAGAAACTACTGTGTTGTGTAACATCGGGATCTCCCAGAGAGAGAGAGAGAGATGGGGGTGAAAGTCAAGTAGCTAACAGGGAACCTGCAGACAATACAAGTATTAATGGATCACAGTTCTCAGAGTTTTGCCATGGACTTAAATGGGGCTGGGTTTCACACACAGACACTGCAGCCAGTAATGGTGACAAAAGATGTACAGGCCATGCTCATATATACATACCGCACCCAGTGTAACTCCTGATTGACTGACCCCTTCTCTCCTCAGTCCATGGGAACACTGGGCCCATTTAATCCAAAGATCTATCACAGACTAACCAACTTTCCATAAATTCCTCTGATTTGTTGTTTCTTGTTGGCCACTAATTCTCTTAAGCAGTACGATTCTAGAAATACAGAGCTCTTCATGAACACATGCATCATCTCTGCTCAGGGCTGTTTGAGCTAAGATGAAAGAAAAAACATGGTCAGTGAAGAAGTGATGGGGCTTTTGGTGCGTGGGACAGGAGACCTGGGTAGAATTATCTCTCTAGCCCCATAGGTGTGTATGGAACCCTACAGAGAAATTAAACACATAATAAAAGTCCTTACCCTCTGGAGCCTATTTGCATAATAATTTATTTGTTTGTATGAATAATACAATAGCACTCAGAAGCCCCAATAAAATCCAGGCCCCATTTGTGCTGGGCGCTGTACAAACACATAGAACGTGGCAGCCTGTACCCTGAAGCTGTGACAGTCTAATTAAGATCAAGAAGAAAAATCTGAAGGAACAAGGAATAGGTACAAGGGCCTCACAGAGGGGTGAGGGTGAGGCCATGTCCACAGCTGGCTTGTCCAGCGTTGTTTTTAAGTGCTGTTTTTTATGTCTAACCCTTGTCCTTTTTTTTTATTTTGAACTGTGCCTTTATTAACAAAAATGTGTGATAACTTTAGCCATTTTCTGCCTTTGTTTATGGTTGTCACTTGTGTTTTTGTTTGTTTTTAGCCATTTTCCCTTTTGGGGTGTTTTTAGTTATATTAAACCATAGCGGTTTTTGTATTTTTAAAAATTATTTGTAACTTTTACTTTACTTTTACTCTTTTTCTGGGCAGGAGGCGATGGGAAACGGCAGACTCCGGTTGTTTTCCCTTTGATTGTTAGGGCTAAGGCTGAGGGAGCAGGGCGGGAGTGGCAGAGCGGAGGTTTGTGTCGGAAGGCTCACCGGAAGGTTTGTGTCTGGGGCTGGGGTTAGAAGGAAGAGAGTGGGTCTGGGAAGTGCCTGCCTGTCATCTCCAGTTAGTTGGATGTTTCTATAAAATACAGTCGCTGTAAAAGCAGCACTTCTGCTGTGTCTGTTTCTTTTTTCAGCCACATCTCCATTAGCTGAGAGAACCCTTGGAGGCAGCCCCTCCATCCTTCTAGGCATTTGCTTTACGTAAACCAGCCAGCAGACCGCTCTGTTAGTATTGATGTAGACATTACCACAAATCGCCACTTAGGGACCTGAAAGAATTGACTAACTGGTTTCAGATCCAATACACATAACTTGATCAGACGCAAAGTTTAAGTACACTTGCAGGCGTGCCAACTGCACCTACACGGGAAGTGACTCTTCTGTGCGCTGGTTAAAGAGGCCCTGAGGGGAAACCATGAAAAAATAAAGATCTGGGGTTAAGACATTTACTACAGTGGTTTTAAGATGGAGTTAGTCTAAGTATGAAAAAGTAAAACATCAGTGTGCTCTAGAAGACACCTTCTGTCCTATACAGGCTGGTTTTAATTCTTGTGAACACTTAATAAAACTCTCCTTGGTTCAGGTTGTTGTCATTGTTACATCAGCTCTGGGATCCTGGAGTTGTGTGGCCTGATTCTTATTTACATTAAGGCCCCTTTACGCCTTTCTGGCATTGACATCCACTTTCAGGCCCCTTTCCACCGCTAGCTTGGTGTGAAGGGGCATTAGTGTACAGGAGGGTCAGCCCATAGTGCCAGATCACCTGGGAAACAAGCGAGCTCCCCTTGCAGAAAAGTCTCAACTGTTCAATGTGTCACGTCTTCCTCCATCTGTCTATCAGGCTGTCAGAGAGCAAGATCGCACTGGACTTCTGTGTTAACTACACCTCTACCCCGATATAACGCTGTCCTCAGGAGCCAAAAAATCTTACTGCGTTATTGGTGAAACCGCGTTATATCGAACTTGCTTTGATCCGCCGGAGTGCGCAGCCCCGCCTGCCCCCGGAGTGCTGCTTTACCGCGATATATCTGAATTCGTGTTATATCGGGTCGCGTTATATCGGGGTAGAGGTGTATTTTCTGGAATCTGACTATGGGAAGGCCAGTGAGCAATCTCAGAGCTGAATGGAGATGGGCACTGAAAACCTCCCTTTAAGACAATGGAGTTCTTGCAGGTCAGGGTGTAGGTCCATTGATGGTGCTGTATGCAGGGAGCTCCATAGGGAATAAACATGGAAGTTGATTTCCAGTCAGCCCCTGAACCTGGCACAGTAATGCTGACAGGAGGCTCATGTCTCTGATGGTTCCATGGAATGATATAAATCACATGCAAAGGGTGGTACATCTCTTCTTTTGATTACTGGAATCTATTCCAGTAATCTATTCTAATCTTTTTTTGCCCGAAGTTGAGGTATGCAATGAAAGAGAGTTGATAAAATTATATTCAGGAACTTTGGGGAAGACTTCTAGCACCAGCTTTCTGCCTGACCAGAGGTGATAGGTCAGCACTCCAAACCCCTGGTAGCTCTATGAAAGAGCAAGAGAGGATGCACTGGTGGGAAGTGACCTGAACCCACAGTCCCTGGGAGAGATGAGTATGGGAAGCTCCTGAGTTCAGAAGGAGGCAACTTGAAGAACCTCTTCAGCCTTCATTCTCTAGCTCCTATCTAGACAATCTCATGTTCTAGTGAGTGATAGGCCTCATTGGAAACAATGAATGAGAATACACTGGTGCTTCTGTGTGTTAAGTCTAAAGCATGAATAACCTCTCCATTTGTATGCTCTAGGTCTAGCTGTTCCAGGAAGCAATCATTTAAGTTGTTAAGAGATTGCTTTTATACACTTTGTCCCAATAGGACATTTGACCAGTTTATATGCAAATAGCTGAATTGACCTTGTATTCTTTATGAGACTTAATTCATTCTTTATTCAGCCTCAACGCTGCCTACTCAATATCCTTTTCTGGATTTGGTTTGGTGGTATAACAAGACTAGTATATTTACATCCATACAAATTCTACGGTGTAGTACTTTGCATTGAGAAATGTTATTTCATTAAATTCTATGGACTTTTTAAAGTGTAGCACTGTCCACCTATATGTCTGAATTTGCCCTTCCTGTAAAGTCTATAGCCAGGTATTACAGTAACCCATTGTTTTTGTCTTTCTGTTGTGTTTTATAAATGCCTATTAAGCCAGGGGCCTCTTCCATTGCCAGGCGCTCACCTATTTTTGCTTTTAAGTAGGGCTGTTGATTAATTGCAGTTAACTCACGCGATTAACTCAAAAAAATTAATTGTGATTTTAAAAAATTAATCGTGATTAATCGCAGCTTTAATCGCACTGTTAAACAATAGAATACCAATTGAAATTTATTAAATATTTTGGATGTTTTTCTACATTTTCAAATATATTGATTTCAATTACAACACAGAATACAGAGTGTACAGTGCTCACTTTATATTACTTTTGATTACAAATATTTGCTCTGTAAAAATGACAAACAAAAGAAATAGTATTTTTCAATTCACCTCAGACAAGAACTGTAGTGCAATCTCTTTATCGTGAAAGTTCAATGAACAAATATAGATTTTTTTTGTTACATAACTGCACTCCATAACAAAACAATGTAAAACTTCAGAGTCTACAAGTCCACTCAGTCCTACTTCTTGTTCAGCCAATCGCTCAGACAAACAAGTTTGTTTACATTTACGGGAGATAATGCTGCCCACTTCTTATTTACAATGTCACCAGAAAATGAGAACAGGCGTTCGCATGGCACTTTTGTAGCTGGCATTGCAAGGTATTTAGGTGCCAGATATGGTAAACATTCATATGCCTCTTCATGCTTCAACCACCATTCCAGAGGACATGCTTCCATGTTGATGATGCTTGTTTAAAAAAAAATGTGTTAATTAAATTTGTGACTGAACTCCTTGGAGGAGAATTGTATGTCTCCTGCTCCAAGGTTTTACCCACTTTCTGCCATATATTTTGTGTTATGGTAGTCTCGGATGACGACCCAGTATATGTTGTTTGATTTAAGAACACGTTCACTGCAGATTTGACAAAACACAAAGAAATATCAGATTTCTAAAGATAGTTACAGCACTCAACCCAAGGTTTAAGAATCTGAAGTGTCCTCCAAAATCTGAGAGGGACGAGGTGTGGAGCATGCTTTCAGAAGTCTTAAAAGAGCAACACTCTGATACAGAAACTACAGAACCCAAACCACCAAAAAAGAAAATCAACCATCTACAAAATCAATTTTCCCTCTCTTGGTATTGACTCCTCCTCATCAATTATTGGGAGTAGACCACATCCACCCTGACTGAATTGGCCTTCAACATTGGTTCTCTACTTGTAAGGTAACTCCCCTCTCTTCATGTGCCAATATATATTTATGCCTGTATCTGTAATTTTCACTCCATGCAGCTGAAGAAGTGAGGTTTTTACCCATGAAAGTTTATGCCCAAATAAATCTGTTAGTCTTTAAGGTGCCACCGGACTCCTCGTTGTCTTTGTGGATACAGACTAACACGGCTACCCTTCTGAACCTTGTGTTGGTGGCATCGGACTCAGATGATGAAAATGAACATGCATCAGTCTGCACTGCTTTGGATGGTTATTGAGCAGAACCCGTCATCAGCATGGACGCATGTCCCCTGGAATGGTGGATGAAGCATGAAAGGACATATGAATCTTAAGTGCATCTAGCACATAAATATCTTGCGACGCCAGCTACAACAGTGCCTTGAGAACGCCTGTTCTCACTTTCAGGTAACATTGTAAACAAGAAGTGGGCAGCATTAGCTCCTGCAAATGTAAACAAACTTGTTTGTTTGAGCGATTGGCTGAACAAGAAGTAGGACTGAGTGGACTTGTAGACCTTAAAGTTATACATTGTTTTATTTTTTACATAATTCTACATTTGTAAATTCAACTTTCATGATAAAGAGATTGTACTACAGTATTTGTATTAGGTGAACTGAAAAATACTATTTCTTTTGTTTTTTACTGTGCAAATATGTGTGATAAAAATAAATATAAAGTGAGCACTGTACACTTTGTATTCTGTGTTGGAATTGAAATCAATATATTTGAAAATGTAGAAAACATCCAAAAATATTTAAATAAATGATATTCTGATATTGTTTAACAGTGCGATTAATTGCAATTAAATTTTGTAATCATGTGATTAATTGCGATTAATTTATTTAATCGCCTGACTGCCCTATTTTAAGCTTTTGCATTGGTATAATTGTTGGCTATTGTGCCTATTTTTTACCCTGTTACTTTCCAGAGCTGGAATCTCAGCCTATCCGTTCTCCAGTTCAGCTGCAGCTTCTCTTCTATCCTTTAGTGCTGACACTGAAGAGAAAAAGAAAAGAAAATTTAAAATATTGAAGACTTCAGCCCTGCTTTTATTAGAAGTCACATGATTAAATAAAGCAGGTTCACAGGGGAGAGGAAATGGAAATGAATAAGACTTTGGAAGGTTTTGTTCCTATGATGCTTCCTTTTTTCTTTGTTGTTGTTGTTGTTAATTTCTCTGTTGAACCAATGAGAGACCAGAAAAGTGAGACTTGGGTCTTATCATTCATATCTTGACATGTATAGAAAGGAAGATGAGGAACAAATCAGAATTCCTTTACCAGATCCCTTCTCACTGTGCCTTCCACCAACTTTCGGGGATAGGAAGGGATTGCATTTGTGGCATCTGGCAAGACTGCGCCTAGTGAGTTGTCTAAACTTACATGTGACAGTACACAGCAGTGATTCCTAACCTTGCAGCCCAATCAGCACACAGCTGCGGCCCATGTGACATCAGGGCTATACAGGTAGTAAATATATTGTGTGGCTGCATATGTGGCCCACAATGGTAAATAGGTTGAGAACCACAGAGACCTGATCTCAGCTCAGTGTCACCTACTATCTCAATGAGTCCATCTGGGAAGCTCCTGGGAAACCTGAACTACACAGTCTGAGAAGGAACCTATGGACTAAGGCTCGGAATGTTTTTGGTTTGGATTTGTGGCTTCACAGCTTATGGGTCCAGGTCAAAAAGCTGGAAGCTGAGATTGTGTAGAGCAGGGGGTCTCAAACTGGGGGGTCGGAACCCCTCAGGGGGTCAGGAGGTTATTACATGGGGGGGTCGTGAGCTGTCAGCCTCCACCCCAAACCCCACTTTGCCTCCAGCATTTATAATGGTGTTAAATATATAAACAAGTGTGTTTAATTGATAAGGTGGGTTGCACTCAGGGGCTTGCTACGTGAAAGGGATCACCAGAACAATAGTTTGAGAACCACGTTCTAGAGGATCACAGCAGTTACATGTCAGTCTGCACACTGGCACTTGAGAACGTGACAGGCAAGAAAGGTGGAAGGGAGGGAGGACAAAATAAAACCACTCGCTGGGAAATGCAGCTGCGTGTGCAGTAAATCTAGGTGCTTCACAAGGAGTGACAGGAAATGTTTTTTTCTCTGACTTTGGCTCAAGCAGCTAACTGTCATGAATGGCAGAGGCAGAGTTGTCTGACCTAATGCAGTGTCTGATCATGCGACTTGTGCTCTGGGAAGCTGGGATTGCTGCTGCAGGCCCATATTTTGTATTCCCCAAAATTTAATATTGCTATGAAAGCCCAAGCCTGGTTCAGCAGGGGACTGAAAACTGTTTTCTTATTACTAAACAGAAAGGTATTAACAGCACAATCTAGAAATAACAAAACTAAAAAAGGTGGGGGTGGGGGGAAGAGAAAGCAAAGCACAGAAAAGAAAAGACGGCTGCCTGCTCTTTTCTTCTTGGTATTATTATTTGTGACAAAGCCCTTGGTCCATTTTTCTTCATAATTTGCAGGACTCCTAATGGGAACAGCACCTCCCAATTACCATGGCTGCCAAAGGCTAATTTGGTTACCCTCAGAATCCACAATAGAGTAACTGTGTCGGCCCTTTGTAGATATTTGCATACTATACATACCAGGAATGTAAAACAGCTGCCTGGCCCCTATTCCACTATCATGGCAATTATGGGTCATTAGCTTTCTTTCTTTTCTTTCTTTCTTTCTTTCTTTTTCTCGTCTTCCAGACTCTGCCAGGCAGTAGAAGCAGCTAGTGTTTTTGCAGGGACAGAACCAGTGAGAAAAGAGGAACTGCCTTGTCTTATTTGAAGAGTTGGAGGCTGATAAACTGCCACTTGAGTGGTGTTAGCACAACTCTATTCTTTTATTTCTTGATTACCGTCTCCTTCTTTCTTTTCTTTTTAGTGCCTTCCCCAAAAGAATGTGTGTGTGTGTGTTTTCAAGAGGTGTGTATGAGTTCAAGGGGTACGTGTGCACTTTGTGCTGGTTGTTAAGGGGTTTCAGTTGGTGACTGTGAGGAGCAGCTTTCCTAGTGGTAAAGCAAAAGCACGGGGCTTTGAGCAGAGGCGTGTGCTTGCACTTGTCTTGTATGTTCCAATCAGACACTTCCTGTCAACACTTTCCTACTGCTGGGATACACTCAAGGACTTCTGCTGAAACTGTTGCAGATTACTGTGGGCCCAGGAATTAAAGAAGTGGACAGAAAGAAAGCTTATCTTAATTTGTTTTGCATTCAATTTGTCAAATGATCAGAAGTTTTTAATAGTTTCACTCCTTTTTCTTCTGAACAATATTTAGAGTCTTGTGGTAGTTTACACGGAAGCGATGGGATTGCACATACATATTTTTTGTGGGGGGAGCTGGTAATTATATTGACAATATGGATAGTTTCAAAGGCCCAAAGCTTTTGTGTTGTTTTGTTAAAGCAAATAAGGTAAAGCACAAATGTAAATTGCATTTCCAGGTTCACATTAGAGGTTTGCAAATAATACTGAGCTAATGGTTATTGCAAAGGCAAATAGCACTGGGATCAATAGTCTATACAGTAGAACGCAATACCTCTCTCTCTTTTAATCACCTCATTGCAGAAATGGCATTGAAATTTGAAATCTCATTTTCTCCATTTGTACAAATTGAACATAAATCATTGTGAGTGAGGGGAGGTGGCAGGCAACTTCACTCTTTGTGGGATTGCATCACTAATTAGGGCTGGGGGAAGCATGGGGGAGCGAGGGCCATAAGCAGGTGTTGCTGTAAATACAGAGCCATGGAGGAAGGAGGGCGTGCTCTTCCTTCATCTTTCTTTGTGTCCTGTTCCTCTGTCCGGGGAAGGAAAGAAATGAGCAGAAGTGGACAAACGATCGCAGCAAAAGGCTCAAATTATTATTTGTTCAGTATGTGAGTGCGGAGTATGTTTGCCTGACACTGAACAAAGCACAAAGGCAGATGCTGTCCCTGTCCCAAGGAGCTGGCGTTCTAGGTGGGGAGTCTGCCATATTGACGGGGAACAGCCTCAGCCCCCCGCAGAAACCTACCCACGAGCTGGGATATGTCTGACTGCACACAGAGATGAGAGGGAGCCCAAAGACAGCAACATTCCTGCCTCGTAGAATAAAAGTCAGCCTGGGCTCCTCACCGGCTTTCTCTTCTGCTTGAGAAGTTTATTTCGGAAATATGGAAAACTCTTTGCTATCAATCACTGTCAAGCCTGACTTCCTGGGTGGGAGCAGAGAAGCCCTGGTAGCCTGTGACTGGAGCATGTGCTGTGTATGCACTCCCTCAACACCCAGCTTATCCAACATGAGTCAGGACATCAAAACATTCAGATAAGTAGGGTAGCTACTGGGTAAGTGATACAGGCTGAAAGACAGGACTGAGATTTGGATTAAAGGGGTTTAGATGTATGAACAGGGTTTTATTTGTCTAGGCAAAAAGGATATTGCAGTGGGCATTATGAAAGGAGGAGTCGGTGCCTAGCAAAGGTTCATGCAGTGTGGCCGGGTATCAAGTACAACCCCATGCATAATGACTTCAACCTATTCACTCGCCGTCCCAGAGATTTATCACTATCTCTGGATTTTTCCATCACTTTCCTGCATTCTAAACCATTACAATAGGGGATAAAATAGATAACTTCATGGGAGAAACTGTCGTTCGGACTTACAATCTAAATTAAGTCTCGCCAATTGCAATAGCTGAAAGAGAACAAAATAAAATAATAATAATAAAAAACAAATTTGGAAAATAAGGAGCGAACAGTGAGCCACTCGGAGCTTCTAGCAGAGAAGAACTCAAACCATTTGAGGGGCCGCAATCAAACGGGCTGAAATCAGACCACGTGGGCCACACAGGTTTGGAATGATTGGTTCAAGAAGAGAGAGACTGAAATAATTTCAAATGCTGGGTTTAAGAAAAGTTATTTTAAGATCCTTCCTCTTGAGGAAAGATAAACCAAGGGATTGTCTGAGAGGGAGTGAGCTTGCAGGATCTGCTGTAAAAGCATTCCAAAAAAAGGGTTGCTTCCACACCATGGGCCAGACTGTCCCTTGGCCCTTGCAGAAAGCTTTCCCCAGCCCTGTGCAAGGTCCAGGCGCAAATGCTGTTCTAAATTCAGGACTGGCTCCCTGCTAGTGCCTCCTAAGATGCACACCACACCCCGGAGGGTGAGGCGGGAGAGTATATTGCACCCTGCTGCAGGGTGATGCAGCAGGCAAGCTCCTACGGCTCTGCCTCATGCTCAGCACAGGCCTGTATGTGACTCACTGCAGTTGTGGAGTGGCTTAGAGCACTCCATTTAATGTCTGACTTCCCCAGCGGGCTCTGGAGACTGGGTACAAGATAACTGCTTTGCTCCATGCTGTTGCTTGTGTAAAACATGCCAAGTGGTTCTGAGTACCTCATGGTAGTGCCAAGAGTGGAACTCCAGCGAGTGTGCTGTCAGCACCTCGAACAGTGTGTTTAGCCCGTCTGCCTTATGTTGGATACATTTGAAGAATATCCAAAAAATGTTGTGAAGAAAAACGTAATTTGTAATTAAAACCCTCTGCACTGATCCTGTCAGAGGAAAGGGAGGGGAGACTGCTAGAGGGTTTGAACTGAAAACCTGTTAGACTTGGTGTGGATCTGAGTGTTAGGGCTGGGAGTGTGGCACCGCCGATTGTGTAGCCAGTGGCTGTGCAGGTGAATATTTATTTAAATTTTTATAGTTGACTTATTGGGAGAGTTTTAAATGTGCCCATCTCATCGTTTCTGTTGCTTGTACACAAAATTAAAAAAGTTAAGTAACTTGATGTCAAATATTAACTGAAACAGCCTCCTGCATAAAGCCCATTAATTACCCTGGGCTTCCCAGACACTCAGATCTAGAGACTGCCAGCATAATGCCCAGCCCATTTCAATGCGGGGGTTGGACTAGATGATCTCCTGAGGTCTCTTCCAACTCTAATCATCTATGATTCTAACTCCTGCAGCAGCATGGGGGGGAGAGATTCTCAAAGAGCCAGGACAAGAGGTCAGTTTGGGCCAGCTGGCAGCCCAGAAACTCAGGATTTTCTTCTGGAATCTGCCGTGGTGTACGACACACTCTCAGCTTTCATAAAATAACGTCTTTAGGCCGCATGTTTGTGAACCAAGTGTACATGATTCAGCAGTGTCTGCCTGAGGCTGCAGACAGGCTGAAACAATAGCTCTGAGAGGTGCGAACTGGCCACTGTTCGTTTCAGTGGGGTGTTTCTGCAGCATAGCAAAGATAATTAAAATGTCCCATTGTTAATTATGTTCCTGCTTATCAATGCACACAAGAAAGAATAGGGCCAGTGAATGTCTGCACCATATGCTGTGAATCATACCTAACTTCAGTGGCTCAAGTGGACAGAATTTGGTTTGTGGGAAGAGTTTGAAAGAGTTCTACTGCATTGTTTCAAATCAGACCTAGCCAGGACCCCAAGCACGTAGGACTTTGTGAACCACGAATAAGTAGTACCTTGAATTCCACCTAGGAGTGAATAAGGCTTTGTCAACCGCTGTTTGCTTGCTTTTTGGTGCCCCTGTTGCTACATTGATGTAATGTAGACAATACCTAAGAAACCAGGTCAGCCTCATGTTTACAAAAAGAGACACAGAGCTATGTCTGATGACCCTGCACCCCAGATCATTTCATTTTCTCCTGCAGGAACTTTACCTATGTGATGAAACAGAGGAGATTACAAACCTTCAGAGCCCTGCAGGAGAAAATCATTGTGTCAATAACAATAAGCATTTAAATAGCACTTTACATGTTCGGTGTGCTGTACAAGCATCCACTGATTAATACTGACAGCAAACCCTGATGGAGAAACTGAGGCAGGAGGGTAAAGTGACTCACCTGCCGAGGCCATAAAGCATGCTGCTGGGAGATACCACATTGGAACCTGGGAATTCCTCACTACCAATCATCTAAACTACATTGCAGATGGGCAATGCCCAACACCAACCTCTAGGATCAGTCTCAGAGGACATAATGAAACCACTGAAACCTGGTCCTGTCCACCCTGAGTTGAGTACACGGACAAGTCAATTCAGTCTCACAGTCAGTGGTATCAAAGGTCTCTAATGAGTCCAAAAGAATCAGAATGCACATCTGACCTCTATTCACAGGGGGCAGGTGATAATTGACCAACAAAACGACTGCCGTTTCTGTGCCATCTTAAGGCTTAGGGCCAAATTGAAAGGGGGTATAAAAATCTGAAGACTCCAGATGGATTCAGAGTTGCTTTGGCTGAACCTTCTCAGGAACCTTACCCAAATAGGGAAAGATGAATAGAAGGAGCGAGTGTGCAAGACTGAAAGTGTCAAGAGAGAATTATGGAGTATCATGTGAAGAGGTTAATCTCCAGCAGCATTAGGCCCAGTACTTTCTTTTCTGCCAAATTGTATCACTTTGGGAGGGGTACCAGTCTATCTCATCTGCTGTTGGCTAAAGTTCCTGCTTCCCCAGCTCATCCTGACCTCAATGAGCAAACCTGGTAAAAACTAAGCCAGAGAAGGTGCATTTGTCCTTTCCTGACCAGATGTGCTACAGTAGAGTTGGCCAATCCAGTCTGAATCTGATCAATTTTGTCTACAAAGTAGACAGGCATCAAAGACCCCAAACCTCCAGAAATTGCACATCCTGGTCCTCTAGATCTCCAGCACATGGCAGCATTGCTCAAGTCCCTCAGATACTTTTCACTGACCCTCAAAATGGCACCGTTCCCCTTAGTATATGTCCCTCTTTAACAAAAAATAACTCTCCAAGCATCTCTCCTTTGAAACTTTCCTCTCCCCTGTCTCTTCATCCCTGCCCCGCTCCCAAAAGAAACAGCCTATAGAATCTGGGTTGGAGTCCTGATATACGGTGCTTGCTGACTCATCTGCACATGCACACACAAAGCAGGGATCCACATCGAGAGGAGGAAGTAGAGAGGAGGAGAGGACAGTAGCAGGGCCAGTATGTTTCCACGCTGCAGTGCCATTGGCTCAAATGCTGGCAACATTTTGGTTATTTTACATTTAAAATCATACTTCAGTTCAGGCCTCACAACCATAAAATCTAGCCCTCTACACTCTAGCTTGGAAATATTTTGCTAGTTAGCACTGAACTTTTTGCTATATATATTAAATATGCATCTGTTTTCCTACCTGAAGAAAGCAAAACTAGAAGTATTCATCTATTTACCAGTTATGCTTCTGAATGAAAAATATATATATATTTTAGCTATAGACAGATAAATAATTCATGCTGGGGACAGGTATTTTAAAGGGTTTGTTGGGGTGATTTTGGGGTGGCCATTATACTCGTGGGTAGCAAAGTCATGAGTAGATTAGGCAGCTCCAACAAATGAGTGCTAATAAGACCTTTACACGATACCACACCAGCATGTCTTCTGTGTACGCTACATATTTTACAGAAAATCTATTTCAGAAAGATTTTTAGAGAGTTTTAAGAATTTTTATTGGTGCCGTTTTTCATGCATCTCTTCTTGTAAAGCCAGATGGCTGTCATCACTGGGTTCTGACTCGACAGGACTATGAAGAAGAGAAAAAAATTGTAACTAATAAAATTTTAGAAACTCTAAAAATTACCTAAAGTAGCCTTTCTGTGCCTACTAATGTGATGATTTTAAGAGCTGATATCTTGGGACCTTCCACCTTGTGGAACAAGTTCTGTACCCACAGGAAAGATCTGAAATCTCAAATCTCCCCTTTCTGTTCCTGATGGATCATGAGATATTGGTCCTTAAATCGTCTCAGATCCATGACAGAATGTCATGCTATTCTACTCTTCAGACCACTATTTGGGAAGGAAATTCAACATCTGGATGGAAGAAAGAAACATTCCTCTGACAATTTGATTTAAAAAAATAACCCTTCCTCTAAACAGCACAGGACAGCTGCTAGTTGAGCAGAGGTTTGGGATGTTTGAAGTAGACTGGGCAGAGAAGGAATAGAGTACAGTATCCACTGTACTTCCCTCTTCTCCTGCCCTATGGTGAAGCATGGATAGTGTTCAGTCCTGGACCAGTGACAGAATTAAAGACCATTGTTTCTTATGAATTCCTAAGACTGGGAATGGGAGCTTTACATCACGAGAGTCCTGTGCAGTTGGATACATACAGCCAAATTTTCAAAAGTTCCACCTGATTTTGAGTGCCTCCATGTTTGAGTGCCCAGCTTGAGATACCTTGGGCCTGATTTTTCAGAGGTGCTCAATGCCTGCAGTTCCATTTGGAGCTGTGTATACTTATCTCCTCTCCAGATGAAGGCAAGGTGTCTCAAGTTAGGCTCCCAAATCCAGTGTCCACTTTTGAAAAAAGTGATCATGCAGGCACTTGGCTTTGCAGATTGAGGAATCTGAAAAATAATGTTCTTCAAAATGGATGAACTCGAAATATTTTCTAAAACAGTTTTGCTCTAAAACATGTAGCACACACAGAACACAGGTTGGTGTGGTGTGCTATATAAGTTCTATTGTTGCTCTTTTGGGAGAGTGACAACTTACTCGTGGCTTTGGCACAAGTGAGTAAAGATCAGAGCCATCCCAAATGAGTGCTGATCAAAGCTTTCTGCTGCACCACACCATCATGAATCGTCTGTATTCACGTGTGTGCACACATACATACACCCACACGTGCAAAAGTTTTTAGGAGAAGGAAAGAAAGAAAACAAGTGAACATCCTTATATTCATGGAACAATTTAGACTTCATTAAATACATATCAGTAATAGGAAATCTAGGATTGCTTCTCCCCATGAGTAGTGAATCAGACATGCATTTCTTTCGTGTTAGTGGGACTTGCAGGATTTTTTTTCTGTGAGCCACATTGTAATGTCACTGCACCTAGTTAAGTGAAAGTATTTGAGGGTGCATTTGTCATAAGATGATTCTCTTTCGTGGTTTAAAATCACAAAATTCTGAGGGCCAGTTCCCTCAAGTTCTTACCTGTGTCATAGATAGACTGGCCCTCTTACAGGAGGAATGCAATGTCCCAAGCCTGGTTTTCCTTGTGGATGGACTGCCACATATTTTTGCCTCATTAAACTAGCAAATATGTCTTGTGAAAAACTGTGCCTCTGGTTATGTGACATCTGTAGAACTGGTCTGATTCCATAGTAAGAAACCAGATGCACTTCAAATGCATTAAATAAAATAAACAAATGATTTAATTCATATTACTTAAATATATTCATTTTCACAACACGACCAGATACTTACATGGTATGAGGATAGAGTAGTTTTGTATATGTTAAGAATCATAGAAATTAGAGATAAGAGATCCAATAGGTTGAGTTCACCCACTCCTCTAGCCACAGTGTCTTCTCCAGGGCATTGTCCAGCAACGCTCTAACTGATCCAAGCAATTGGTCTTCTGCCACTTCCCCTGCAAGACATCCCTCACTCTTAGGAAACAATTCTTCATGTCCAACATCAATTTTCCTTTGCTCAGATTCAGAGTTATCCCACCATGAACCACCCCTCCCTCTCCTTGTGGTTTAAACCCTTCGGATGTATTTTGTGGATGGTTACAATGTCCTCTCTTAATCATTTCACTTGCAACCAAAATCAGATTTGAAACTGGATCTAGAAAGGTGAAAGGGCAGGACACCAGTCCTGGCCCTCAACTTTTATCCCTAGAGCCGATAACAAATCTCGACCTCAGTTATAACAAACAAATCCCCCACACAGCCCTGTCGTCTGTGTGTAATGTTAGAGGAGTAATGTAGGGCACAGTCTCTAGAGAGGAAGGTGGACACGATCCCTGCCCTTTGCCCATGGGCCCAACCCACAGGGTTGGGAGGAAAATGTGGGCTGAAGGTTCTGTTGAGCTCATTTGGAAGCGCTGTGCCCTTTTAGATCAATATTAGGGTTTATATTGATATGGGGGCGGGGGTATATATAATTCTGAGTTGCCCTTTGCTTTAGCACAGTGAAAGTTGGAGACATGGAAAATAACTATTTATTAACACAGAGGATTGAAATCAGAGGAATGGGATAAATAATTCCCTGTGTTTTTGCTAGCATTAAAGCCTCCTTCCCATTGCCTCAGCCTATGATCAGATGAGGCTAACAAACAAGAAAAACTCACTGGCTTAAACTGTTTCTTTTAATGGTTGTATAGGACATATTCTCAACACTTTAATATCTCGCGCTCTCTCTCTCACCAGTGAAGCTGGAATTTAGCCACACATTGATCAGCAAGGACACACAGCTCCAGCCCCTCGGCGGCAGCTGGACAGCACCTCTAGGTGCTTTTGTTAAGTGCTAGGAAATAAAGTTTTCCTGTGAGATACAAAAAGGAAGAGGAGGAAAGGGATCCTTAGCTGGGGTAAGTCCTAAGTTAGCCTGTGATCCCCCTTGGTGTGCTCATGCCAAGGCACAGCTGTGACATTAACAGGCAGACATTCAATTCTGCAGATCAAAGCAGCCCTTCTTCAGACAATTACAGTAAAATTGAAGCTCTCCTTCAAGAGAAATGCACGTCTCTCTTTCTTTCTTTCTTTCTTTCTTTCTTTCTTTCTTTCTTTCTTTCTGAGAAAATTGGTTTTTCAGGGCTATAGAAAGAGCCGATTGGAAGCTGAAATCCTCTGTCTCTGCCCAGGGGTGGGATTCACAGGGTTAGACATGTAACATCTGAAGGCTGATTTTTTTTAAATTGATATCCAAGAATAAAAGAGAGAATAGTAGGAGAAGCTGATCAGGAATGAATAAAGTCTCCTTTTAAGCTGAAATACCCCCCTCCCCCCATTTTCCCTCCAGAAAAGCCGGACTGTAATTGCTTGCAATCACTCGGCACAAATTGTCTGCTCGTATTTGCTTTTTAATTTTGTATAATCTGGTCCATTTCGCTCTCCCTGCCTTTGAGCTTAACCTTTCTCTCATTCTCTCTCGCACGCGCCTTCCCTTTCTCTCTTGCTTTAATTCTTCAGTGTTGTTAAAAAAATTAGTAATAATTCCCAATGATATTTGATGGCTTTTACTAAGCAAAGGCACTTAGAAAAAATAAGACTGAATGGACACAGGCCACATCTGGTTAGATTTTCATCGCTGTCTGTGAAGTGTTTATTTATTTATGTATTTATTTTATGTATTTTTTCCTCAGAATACAATGGCTATTTTAATAAATATGTAGAATGACCCCAAAGTGAGCCAAGAGTTAGAAATCCTTTGTGCCTCCAGAGAGAATCCCAGGAAAAGAGAGAGGCTGCTTTAACTCTCTGTATGTGATTGGATTTCCCAGCATACCTTTCAATGTTCCTTTGTATCAAATTATTTACATTAAAGACTATGATCGTGAAATTGAGATGACAGTAAATGCTGCTTATGTTAAAGAGTCCGGATTTGGAGGGAGGGATGGCGAGAGAGAGAGTCATAGCAGGAGCAGCAAAAGAGGGAGAAAAAATCAGGCTGTACCAGAAAAAGGGAGAAATGGGGCACATGTAAGATGAGGGAAAGTGGAGGCTGGCTGAGTGGGATAGAAGTGGGCGGAGCCATTATGCGGGGTGGTTTGTCTCCAGCCCCATTTTATATACATTTGGTAGTTAGAATTTTTGGTTTGAAATGGGGATGTTGCATGTGCTGAAGTTCTCCGTGCCACGCGGTGGGAAGAGAGACGTGTGGATGTAGCATTTATTGCCAGGAGCTCCTAACTTCTGGGTGAGACGTGACGGAGAACCATGGCGTGGGTTGAGATTTTGCCTGGCAAGTGCTAGTGATTCCCATCTCTAGTCCTCCACCACTGCATGTTCTGTCCATTCCATGTAAATATAGCTGTTTACAGCGGCTAGATCCTGAGGGCCTTACTCCAGCAGACTCCCATTGAAACCAGGGCCTCAAGGTTTGGCCCCGTTTCCCTGGTTTTGAGTAGAAACATATTTTATTCGTATGTAGTTTTGATTGTACTAGAAAATGGTGGCTGAAAATGGGGGTGGGGGGAACCTAGAGAAGGGCAAACTCCATCAGAAAGCGTAGAGAGAACATTTTCCCTAAACTGTCTGTCAGAGAGAAAATAGCTTCTCATTGTTCATACTACTTTTAAAGATGAATACATGTAGCTTCAGTGGCATATCAAGGGCAGCTCAGAGATCAAATGGTTGAAGACTTCTACCACTCTGCAACCTTTCACATTTTTTTAACAGCTGACTGCCCTTAGCCAACTCTACAGCCCATCCCTCAACTTCACCTGCTGTTCAGTCTGCCGCTCTCCCTTCTGTATGGCTGGCAAGCAGCGGTACCTCTCGCTCAGCCATCCCAGCTGGCTGGCCATTTGCTCACCTGGGTCCAATATTCATCGGTTCTTCGGCTGCTAGCGGTTACCTTTCCAAAATGGTAGGGTAGTGCTCTGGCTTAGTGTGTATGGTCGTGCTGACTTCTAATGGCTGGAGGCCCACAGAGGTTAAAGCCTTATCACTCTTCCCAGCTAACAGAGATTCTCATTTAGCTCAAGTGCTATAGATCTGTTTTGGGGGATCCTTGGTTCTGGGCTGAATACCCAGTTGTTGTCTATAGTTCACGGATTCATCATAATCCTCCTTATTCCACTAATACCCCCTTTCCCCAAAATTAACAATAAGAACAGCAACAATACTACCTAAGTCTTATTGGTGAAGACGGCCTGGGGCATGTTAGCTCACCTTTAACTTCTCACGGTTGTTGTCAGAGGTTGTATATGCAACCGGAGCAGGGCTTAGAAGCCTTGTGGTAATGGTTTGTATGTAGTTTGTGGCTAGAAAAGGAATACATTGTTTTATTCATTTCAGAAGAAGACATAAGGATTATTTTGTTTTAATTTCTAGGGATTCTGAAGGGACGATTGTAGCCAGCAGCGGAGATGCCTTTTCCTTAGCCCTGTAGAACATCTCTGGAAACAAACCTGGAGCCCGGTGCTGTGCAGGGACTCCCTGGAGAAGCAAGGGCCTTGAAACTCGACAGAAGTGCCCCACTGCTCCACCAAGAGTTCTCTTCTCGCACACATGCCCTTCTTACCGGGAGCCAGCCTGTGATGTCACTGATGACTTCTCCCTAGGTAAAGAACCTTTTCTTGATTTCTTTTACACCCAAATTTCTGCTAAAAATATAGGGCAGGGATTGCACAGAGAAAACTGAACATTTTTCCTGGGGATCTCCATTCTACTTACAGCGTACTGAGGCTGTAATTGGAGCAGGCAGAGAGGCATTCAGAGGGGGGCCCCTTCACCCTTGAAAAGATGCACAGATTCACCCTTTAAAAACAAAGAGTTGCTGATTCCAAGCAAACAAACCTTTAGAAAAAAGTGCAATTTAAAAAAGAAAATTACATGTATATTTTTTCTTGACACATTTTTAAGTGCTGTTTCTAACTGACTTACAACGCTCATATTATTCAGCTTTTCATTCGAAATTCTAATCAGTCCTTTGAATGGGCTAGTGTGGCCTGGGAAATGAAGGGAATAAAATATTTCCATTGAATTATGATTTTTTGCTGACTTCTTTGCTCACATCCCAGATCCACATTCTCTGGCACTAGACCATTCTTGATATAGTCTTAGTTGTTAGTCTGACAAAACATAAGAATACAGGAAACTATAGAAATGGAAGATAACCTGATAACATACCCAGGTCTGTCCCGTCATATTGAGGTATTTACGAGCACACCCCTAAAGTTTGGAGGGTTTGGGATTTTATCCAAGTTTCCTTCTGATTTACTTTCTCTGCTAGATCACAAAGGAAGCTATTTTCTCTTAAGTTATACAGTATCTTTCCTAGTGGCAGAGCCTTGTTCTCCAGTTTTTCAGATTTAGCCGTACCCGGCTTAAACAGATAAGGCTGGTTTCTCAGACCAACACCTGGTATATGTTACATATCTTTAGTAAATACAACAACATTTGCCAAAACACGTGGTTTAAGAAGATTGCTGTGCTTGAATTAAATAGAGGTTTAAACATCTGTTGGTGCTTTTTAAGGATGTTCATAGTTTAATGAGAAAATAGCAAAACCAGTAGTGTTGTCCCTCTTAGAAAGAGAAGATCTTTTTTGGACGATGATGGACAAAATTCATGTTTCTGGTGTGGAGCACTACACCATTCTAGAGCTGACTAGCGGCCTCATTCTCCAAGGTGTCCCCTGAGTGCTACCTGTGAGGTGCTGATCATCCGCAGCATCCACTGAGTCGACGGAAATTCGGAATGCTCAGAGTTTGACGGGGTTGGGTCTCAGAGTTGTCTCCGCTGGAATCCTGTATCTCGTGTATTCTGGTGAAACACTCATTCCTCTGGTAGTTACTAACTTGCCTAAAGTCACCTGGGATGAGTGTGGCGGATCAGGGGAGTCTCTCGAGTCTTAGGCCAGTGCCCGAACCCCTGTGCCATCTTTCCTCTGGTCTTGTGAAACCTCAATTGGGGATCAGAGCCAAGGTGCTGTGTACATAACAAAAAACTCTCCCTCCCCTAAAGAGCTTGTCATCTGTGTGTGTGACCACAACCAACAGGTGGATCCAACAGACGGGAGAGCATGAGGTAACGGGGTCAATTAGGATGAGAATAATAAAGAGTGGTCCTAGCATATCAGTGCCTAAGCATTGGTGGGTTTTGTGGAGACGTCATGACAGAGGTGAGCTTTAAGGAGAGATTTGCAGGAGGCTAATGCCGTGGCTTTGCACATTGTGTATGGGGAGCTCAGCCCCTGAATTGGTGGCGTGGGAGAAAGCACAGTGATGGGGGAGGTAAAACGGGACTCCAGGCTGGTGTCACTGGCAGTGCTGTGGGGGGCTTAGGGGTTCAGTACAAGATAAATGGAGTGGGAGAGTCTTTAAATGTTGACAAGGAGTTTAAAGTTTGCTATGGAGTGGAAGGGGGAGCTGGGGAAGGACACAAAGAGGAAGATGATGCTGTAGCAACAAGCTAGAAAGATGGTCTTTGCAGCAGCATTTTGAATGGATTTAAGGGAAGTATGACGACATTTGTCAAGGCCAGAAAGGAGACCATGGCCTGGATGAGTTCTAGCTTTATAAATGGAGAAGAAAGGACTGGTCTCAGAGAGATTGTGCAGGAAGAAGCAGCAACACAGCCTCGATGTGTGGGTCTAGAGAAAGTGCAAAATGGTGAGAGCCAGGGAGAATGGTGATGTTGGCCACCTTGACTCAGAAGGGGGAGGGAGTGAGGAGCCCTTAGGGGGAAAGGTTAAGGTCTAATTTTTAACCAACCTCCTATTCCTTTAAATAGGGTTCCACGTAATACCAGAGCGAATGGCGTCTCTGCAGCCAAACGGTGCATTTCTGAGGCTACGAGGGCCTCAACTATTAGTTGGTTAAGTGTTAGGGGGCATTATGGTGAGTTGAAATTCACTCCCATCCAGTCAAGGATGTGAGATCCTCGATACCTGAGTGTATGTTTGGACCCTTTCGTTCTCCAGAGCGCTCTCTTCATAGCAGATGTTTCAGTGTCTTTCAACCAGTGAGAAAAGTTCATTATATTTTTAATGTGATTTTAAAAAATTAAAATAATGATTTGATATACAGGCATTGATGAAAGATGTATTTTTAAAGCAGTAAATTAAAATCTCATTAATATTTCAGTGAGAATATTTTGTGCTTATCTGTTTCATCTCCATTTTTGACCTATGGCATGGAGTTCACAGCATGAAGGAGATGGTGAAATCTGTTCACCATAAAATGTTAATTATAAGTAAATTACAGCACAAACGTTCAATCAGCCACATTAATTCTACATAAAGTGAATTATTGTAGCAGAAAATTTTAAAATGTGACTGAATTTTATAATCTTGAGCCTCCATTTTCTACCTTTTCTTTTAGTGCTGAGCCCACGGTTTCCTTCCCCAGCATCGCTAAGCTCTGGGCATGTGGGTCGGAAGGAGATGTTAAAAATTCAGAAGTACAATTTGATCCATTTGCACGCAACCTCCTGAGTGACTCTTAATTACACAAAAATCTCTCTGCCCAATGGCAAAATGTAACAGATGTTTGAACTGTTTCCCCAGTCGTACTTGCCACCTTTCTAAAGTAGAAAGCTGAGAAGGCCCTAACTCAGTGCCCTGAGAAACATGAGGCTGTTTTTCTGGTGTTACCGAGGTAGATGGCAGTACCAGGGCATTTTATCCAAAGAGAAGTGGGTGGGACCAACTGAGTAGACCAGTGTAATGTTTTGCACATTTTCAAAGCATTCAATCCAGTATTAGTCCTGCAACTCCTATTGACAAGTGCTACAGCTGAATCCCTGTGCACTTCCTTGAAAATGTAGGGGAAAGTGTTGCTGGTCTCTAGACTCTTGAGGTACCAGAGTTCTCATTTAATACTGCAACTACATACATAAAGTTCAGCTTCCGAAGTTAAATCCAAATGGCATTAAAACATTACAAAAAATTCTGCTGAGACAAACTGTCTTGCAATAAATGCTGAATATGCCATCTGTGCTCTGAATCACCCTGACGCTAGCACAGCCAGGAGATCACACAGCTCCTCAGTGTTCTACGTCTCAGTAGTAGTCCCAGAAAAATAGTTTCCCATTTGGTGAATAAATGCCCCAATATTTTCCTACTCCTGAAAAAAAAATTGGTCAAGGCCTCTAATAAATTCACAACTTTCTGGCAAAAACAGCAGATCTGGCAAAATGATTGTTCTAGGTCTCTTCTCTAATGTCTCTGATCAATTTCAAAGGCTTATTACAATGCAACTATGAAAAGCTGAGAGATTCAAACCTGGTTTTAATCCCATCCTGTACTTGGAAATGTTTTGTGAATGAGATGAATGAGGGTTTTGTACCTGTACCGTCTTCGGCTCCACCATGCAGTAAAATGTTATGTGATTAAAAAAAACAATTTGAATGTGGATGTTTCTTAAATCTTTTAAATCTCAAACAATGACTAATGAGCATATTCTTTGGAGACTGTAATGGTGACATTTCACTGCCTAGAGACATCTTTCAGCTCCTAAAGCAACTATAAAACATTTTCTGGAGAGCTTCCCTTCTCAAGAGTTCTAGACTGCACCATGGCCCCCAAGGAAATACTCAAAAGTATAGAAAATGTCTGCTCATTAGAAACTGGTATTCCATTTGGCAATACTGAAAGAGCCTCTAGGCCAAGCACCTGCTTGTTGTTTGGTAATGGATAGAGCTACTCCATATGAACATAAAGCTGATTCAATTAGGGTGCCAAACTGTCTCACTGGTCTGAAAACCACTACAGGTTAGTACCAAGATCCCCTACTTTGATAATTCAGTACAGTTTACATCTGACTCATCCAACTGTCACAACTGAAATAACACCACTCCCACCTAATCCCTAATCACTGCAAAGGTAACCTTGCTGAGCAGGTAAATGCTCGCTGTACTTGGCTATGTCATCCTCATCTGAACTCCGCATTTACTGTTGCATAGTAAACCTGTATGCGAATGTTGTTTGTGAACAAATATCCGATGTCTGTGACATGGCTCAGCTCTTCCCATTAGGAGAATGTAGGGACTTTGCACTGGCTCCTCAGCTCAACCAGTCCGTTAAAATCCCCAGAACCCCACCGCAAAGCTGCAGCACTTTGTGAAAGATTGAAATGCTTTTTATGGTAGTAGAGAACACACAGAAATGGAACTCCTAACACATTTATGAAGGGAAGAAAAATCCATCTGTAAAAGTGGGGTGGGGGTTGAGAAATTTCCAATTTGCTAATGGCAGGCACTGCTAATCTACAAATGTATGCAGGAGCTGGTGATCCTATAGCACAGTGAGATAACCTTGAGGATTAAAATGTCTGAGAGGAAAGAATTAGAAAGCTGGCCCTATTAAGGGGAAAGGAACATCAAGGCAGACCAAGTGGATAAAGTTAGACAATGGAGTGGTTTGTTTTCTCAGAAAGGTATGTGTGCCCACGGCTGGTTCTGCCATAGCAATCCCTTATAGGGTCCTGAGGATCATAGAATCATAGAATATCAGGGTTGGAAGGGACCTCAGGAGGTCATGTAGTCCAACCCCCTGCTCAAAGCAGGACCAATCCCCAACTAAATCATCCCAGCCAGAGCTTTGTCGAGCCTGACCTTAAAAACCTCTAAGGAAGGAGATTCCACCACCTCCCTAGGTAACCCATTCCAGTGCTTCACCACCCTCCTAGTGAAAAAGATTATCCTAATATCCAATCTAAACCTCCCCCACTGCAACTTGAGACCATTGCTCCTTGTTCTGTCATCTGCCCCCACTGAGAACAGTCTAGATCCATCCTCTTTGGAACCCCCTTTCAGGTAGCTGAAAGCAGCTATCAAATCCCCCCTCATTCTTCTTTTCTGCAGACTAAACAATCCCAGTTCCCTCAGCCTCGCCTCATAAGTCATGTGCTCCAGCCCCCTAATCATTTTGTTGCCCTCCGCTGGACTCTTTCCAATTTTTCCACATCTTTCTTGTAGTGTGGGGCCCAAAATTGGACACAGTACTCCAGATGAGGCCTAGAACATATGCCAGTTTAAGCTATCCAGCTTCACTGAGTCCTAAACAGGTGGCTACCTATGAAGGGCAGGGCTCCTGGAAACATGTGCACACAAGTCATGGGCAAAGACCAAAGCAGCTATCTCTGTGTAGCTGATGAGAAGTAAAGGATCCCAGTTTTCCCGCTGAAGAGCTTGATCTTGCAAAGTCCTGAGCTCTTCAACTCCCACTGACTTCAATGAGAATTGAAGGTGCTCATCTCCTTGCGGGATCAAGTCCTGAGTGAATATAGAACTACTCTGAAGGAGATAAGCTTGTCCCCTTGATGCTTTGGTCTGAATATCTGCAGTGGGCGTGAGGAGCATTGAATCAGGATCAGTTGGTACTCAGATGGTCTTCTTAGAAATAACTAAGATAGAAATAAATAGAGCATTCATTGGGATTCAACCCAGATTTTCCATAAAATCATTGCATACATTAATAAATTGTGAAAGGGGAATTATAGATACTTTTAGTTATCTACATATACAAAATATATCTCGCTACCACTATGATACATGCATTTTCAGCTCCAGGTGCAAATAACAAACATGATATCTTTATATTTGCATCCATAGCTGCTGTGATGCAGCATAAATTATGCATGTGCATTTTTGCATGTGATTCTAAAAAAATCTGTTCTCTAATAATTTAGACTTGCATTCTTAGTAGTAGATTTGGCGCACAGACTAGTTTGACACTGAGACATATGCCTCACTGCATTTGGATTATAACAAGTACAAGTAATAGTTCAGTGCTGCTAGCGAGGCACAGATAATGCTAACCATTTCAGCAAGTGTGTTTATGGAAAGGGTAGGAAATGGAATTCATCACAAGAATCTGACAGATCCCAAATGCCTTGATACAAGGATGATAGACCTACTGGAAATATCTGAGATAGGAAGATGTCGTTTTGATTTGTTCTGCCATCTTTTTTTTACAATGTGCCCAACGTTTAGTAATTTCAAAGCACGGTATTAAGAGTAAACAAGTCAGATCATAGAGGCTTCTCCCGGTTCAATCCTCCTTTGGCCCCCAATGTAGAACAGAGATGACTTAACAAAATTAAAAATAATAGTATTGTCCTGTTCCTAAAATTTTTTGCTGGGTTTCTAGCTGCTACCTCTGTCAGTTACATTATTCATGGGAAATACAGATCTGATTCTTCTATCCTGGCCTCTGGATCCCCCCAACAGCTGTCTATATGAGGCATATCATTCATCACATGCAGACCCGGGTCTCCTTCCAACAATAAATATACCTGCATGCCAGAAGCACCAAGGAGTGGCCTTAAAGTGGGGATTCACCAGGATGTAAAAAAAATCAGAGTAGATCAGCAAAACCTCTTGCAGTGAAAAAGAATGAGAGAGAGAGAGAGAGAGCATGAAGGATCACAGAGGATGTTAAGAGCTCTTGTTTTCCAGTAAGCAGCATGATTGGCAGCAGAAATAAACACTAACGGGAAGCTTGTGTATCAGTCTAATTGTATAATTGCAGGTTGCTTTCTGCATAGTTTGATGTGCAGATTGTATTAATGTGTAAGTGTCTCTTCAGCAATTTGCTAGTAGGTCGAACACTCGGAAGTAGTTCATTGGCTTCCTGCGCAGACACCTGCTGTTTGCATTCAGCTAAGCTCCGACATAACCACAGCTTACGGTTAACACATTTCCAGTTGTTTTGCCTACCTGATGTCCAGAGTTTTGCCTGCAAATCCAAGCCTGTAAGCCAGAAAGAAAAAGAAAAATGGGACAGCTATCCACATGATGTCAGAGGAGTCGCTACCAGACACGGAGGAAGATGCTCAATGGCACCCTCTTAATTTGGAAGAAATGTATTATATTTGTCAGCACATTGACATACTGAAAATACTCTCAGCCTCTGCTCCCTCACTAGCCCTCCTAATAGCTCCATGTGGACATTGAACAGGAGGGAGGGGAGCAGACTCTTGTGGAACCCCGCCTAAGAGAGCCCTCAGGGCAGATAAACAATTGCCAAATACTGCCGTCAGGGATTAAGCTAGAATGACACTCCCTGAGGGCAGCCCCATCTTCTGTTCAGGTCTGCAGGCAAAGCCATAACACCTCGGGATCAGCCGTATCAAAGGCAGCTGACAAATCTAATATCAGCTTGGACACTCGTTCGTTAGCTTGGGGGGATGTGTGCAACCAGTACAGCCTCAGTGCCAGATCCAGGTCTAAAGCCTGACTGATGATAGGCATCTGCACCCTTGGAGAGTTGGCATCCCACTACCTTTTCTGAAACTTTAACCATAAGAAGAAGATTAGATACTGGTAACTAACTGGCTAGATTGGCAGTCCCAGGGACTATGTACCCCATTCTTCAGCTCATAAGCCAACCTCTGATTGATGAGGTTAGAAATCCAAAATGGAACCTCCCCCCAATTCAGCCTTCTCTAGCACAGTGTGCTTCTCATGCTCAGAGGATGTGTCTACACTACAATTAAAAACCCACGGCTGGCCCTTGCCAGCTGACTCAGGTTTGCAGGGCTCAGGCTAAGGGGCTGTTTAATTGTGGTGTAGGCGTTCAGGTTCAGTCTGGTGCGAGGTCTCTAGAACCCTGCAGTGTCTACACTGCAGTTAAACAGCCCTTTCGCCCGAGCCCCGGGAGCACGACCAGCTGACATGGGCCAGCTGCACATGTCTAATAGCAGTGTAGACATACCCAAAGGGGTCCCACTCCTTTACTTTTCCCGGATTAGGATCCAGTATCCTGCTCCTCTATTAACAGCAGGCCCAAAGGCGTTGTTTACAATGCGTATTGTTGAGAAATGTCCCACTAACCCCAGTTCAGCTCCATCAGTGGTTGCAATGGTTACAGTGGTGCTGAGAGGGCTCAGCCAGGCATTGACATTTTAGCCACCATGTCATCTTCCTTGACCTGCAACAGATGGGTGAACATGGCAATGCTCTCTCTGGTGTGCACTAGAGCCTGTAATGGGGGGACATTTCCCACAAATGTCTTATGTGGATACAGTCCAAGAGACCTGATGAAACCAGACAGTTCAATACAGCTAATTCCTTTAAGTTTCATAAACCGAGAGGGATGAGTTCTGCCATGGGGTGGAGAAGCGTTTACTGCCCTTTCAAGCTAACCCAGCAAGTCAGTGTCTCTCTGACTGTCTGTCTCCTCCCACCCGTATCCCTCTCTCACTTTGTGTTTGTTTATCTCCCTCTCTGCTGCCCTTATAGTTTGAAAGAAAACGCCAGGTCAGTCTAGAAATGTAGAATTTATAGGAATATAATGAATACCTGTTTATTATTTTGCTATATTCAAATTGTAATGAATAGTTCTAGTGATAATTAATGAATTTCCATATTCATACAGCTTCAGTACCTGTATAGATAATAGCACCTCACTTCAATATTTATGAAGTTTTCTATAAATGTAGAAAATTGGTAATTATCACTGCACTAAAATACCTACTCATTATTTCTTTCGTGAAGCCTGCCATCTGCATTTCTCTTTCTCTTTCTAGTCTCTCTTTTTCCTTCTTTTCTACTTTTCTGTCTGACACTGTCAATAAAACAAATTCTAATGTCCAAGGCTATGGTTAAGCCATTACTGAAGATAACAGCTGCCTCCTTTGACTGTGTAGTCTTTGTGCTATCAGCATCTAACTCATTGCCATGTAAAACGCTTTGATATACCCAGAGTATGAAAGGCACTAGAGAAAACCTGGTTCTGGTCTATTTGTTGCTAGCATGATGCAAAATCTTATTGAATTAGTGTCTGTTTTACCAAACTACAGTTTTACAAAATGTTATCAAAGCCAAAGCCATCACTTACTGGCTACTGTGCCCACAAAGAGTGACTGGTTTTTGACAGAGGCTCTGCCAAAAGTGTTCCATGCTGGATACCAATAAATGAAACAGCAGTTGTCAGATCAGAAGGTTTTGCCATCCAGATTACTCCGTCCCTCTTCTTCATAGTTCCCCATTCCTGGCTCCAGTAGCCGAGGTGTTTCTGGGTAGCTTGCAATAGTTTTTAGTACATGTTGGGGTGCACTGTTAACGTGACCAGTTACTCTTTCCCATGCAGCTACCTCAAACCTCACCACTTTCTCTTTCAAGTGCCAGGAAAAGCAACTTCTTCATTCTAGCCTTCACTTTACTAATATAAACATGTAGCACATCATACATTACACCCCCCCCCGAAAATAATAATAATAATAACAAAAAATCAATCCCAACACAATTTCCTATCCAGCAAGAGGAAGAAGGTAAGAACCACACATGACAGTTGCTTAATGCACTTCTAAAAGGTGCTCAGATACCACTTTGATGAACACAGTATATGAACCTCAATAGAATGGGAAAAAAAGAGGATGCATTTGGCACATAGTTGATCAGATATTGAACACAGATGTAAGATGCTGTGCTGTGGATAGCATAAAAGTGTATGATGTGAAAATATGGATTGTAGGAATATGTCAGATAAAGGTGAATTCCTTTCAGGAGAAGTCCTTTAGAATTTGATAGAATATAATAAACTTGTACAGGTTTTATTGCAAACATCTTATAGAATTTAATAGTGAATTACATTTTTGCGCTAGAACTGAATAGGATGGCTCAAAAATAGGCTTTTAAAATCCATATCTTCTTAGAGTAATTCTGCAAAATTGTTACAGGACCCTATTGGGGTACATCCCTATTAAATTCTATAGGGCTGTTCCATAAGGGGGTAGTTTATCTGTCTAATCTATCTAAAAATGTCCTGTAGTGCCTTTTATCATAGTAACTAAGCACTGTTTTAATATTTTTGTATATATATTTAAATCATATTTGTCATATTTACATTAGGGGATATGGAAGGACAAAACTCCTCTTTCCCCTTTATTTCACTGTCTATGAAAAATAATAGGTGGGTCATTATTTTTGCCTTGATGTCTGGTATATTTTTGATGTTGTGCTGAGAAAATGAGGAATATAACATTTTGTTAGACTGAAAATTCACCATAGATCAACAGATAAAGCCACAGTAAATGGAACCTTTAGCTGCATATTGAAAGTTGATAGCTATTGGCCATTAGAACTGATACAGTTACAAAGGTTAGGTCAGGTCAAAGGCACTAGGGATGTGTCCTGCTCTGGGTACGGTATCTGTGCTTGCTGTCCATGTGAAGTGCTGTGTCAATAACAGACACCTGTGTGATTCAGGCTTTTTTCCCTCCCCCTGGCAGTGCCTTGACATAACCTCAATGCAGTCTTGTCCTATCTTGCTTGGACACTGATTGCATCCCCAAAACTTAACCTTTGAACTCCCAGAGGTTATGTTCAAGCCAGAGATCACTGAGCTTTTAAAGATCAAGAGGAAACCAGCAAGGAGGGATGGTTTACATTCAGACCTTAGATAAGCTTTAGACACACATTACTCCAATGTGAACACTTGAAAACGCAGGCAGAATTTTAGCATAGGAAAGTGCAGTGAAACACATTTACTGCATCTGATTACCCCAAAAATGACGACTCCTAGTTTGGGCCTAGCAAATGGTATTATCAGGAGAGAGGAATGGTATCTGTCTAACATTCTCAGGAGGAGAGCTGGGGACTCACTTTTGCATATATACAAACCACTCTTGGCAAGCAGAAATTTAATTGAAAGCCTCTCTAAAACTCGCTGTGCTGGGCATTATTAGCCGTGAGGGGCCCTACTGAGCAGATTGGGAAACATACCAAGCAAAAGGTTTGGTTTCTGGTAAATGTCAGCAGGCTTCTGTCTCACTTTGTAGAGCTCTTGTGCATGTGTGTTTTTAATACAGTTGCACTTTGTCTATCTGGAATATGCAAATAGTATTCAAATTAGGCCTCTGTGTACAGACTGTCAGCACATACCCCCCAGCTTCCCTCTAGCAAGTGACTAATGGGAACATGTGTTCTTTCTATTTTTATAAGGCTGGGAGAATAAGGGGAAAGAAGGTCTGAGCTGTGAGGATTAAAATGCAGCATCTCTTTTCCTGAGGTCTTTTTCTGTCTGCAAGAGTCTGCTGGCAAAAAACCTGGCAGCAAACCTGACATCTCTGTCTGCTCTTCCCCACCTGGCCCAGGATTGTATCACTGGCTGGATGCTCTACAAACAGATACTTCTGGCGAAATTGACTTGGAGAGAATTGCATCCCAGAAGATCTTAGTGGACTCCAGACCCCCTGTTTCACTCATGGTTGAAGGATGACATGGCTATTGCCAGGACTTAGGCTCATACACGTGGTATAGTGTAGGGATTCTCATGCCTTTTTTCATAGTGTGGATTATATTTTGTTCACCCGCCCTCCCATTCACGATGGCTCAGACCACTTCTCCTCCCTTTAGTAATGGAAAAACATACCTGTGTCAACATTAACTGCTTACTTGGAAAAGTAACATTAGGAAAGTATTTAATGTATCCTTAGCTGGCTGAGTGAAATTTAGCAACGAGAAGAAGTCATAGTCACGTGACCAGCCACTTCTTTATGGGCCACCAAGTGCTCTGCAAACTACTGGCGGTCCATGGGACACAGGCTGGGCCACATCTGCTTTTATTTCTTATGGCCCTCATCTGTCTTTGTCTTTTACACCATTTGCTTTTGGGGGCAGGGGCCATGTCTTCCTGAGATTGAAAAGTATTTAGCACACTTTGAGTGCCACCAAAGTCTAAATAATAATAATAATACATGAGTAACACAGGAGGGTTTAAGATCCACCAGAGGGGTGAAGAGGTGTAGATTGAGTAGTCAGATAAGACATCGCACACACACACACTCACACAGATGGTGGCATTTATATATTCTGTGTTGAGTTGCTAGTGCTACCGTGTATAAGGTTGCGTGACACTTCCCATTATAAGACCCTCTTTTCAGTTGCATATAACTTAGCTGGATTTTAATTGTTCAGGTTGTTATTTTTCAACCCAGGTGTCTGCCTCAGGATAATTTTTTTTTAATGCTTTAGCAAAATGGTTCAGCTGTTTCTGAGAACAGAATGAAAGGAAAATACATTATTTGGCCCATATTAAAAAAAATTCTCACAACTGTTTGTTGAAAAATTCTCAAAATTTGGCAGGGAGGTCACCCCGTTGTCAGGAATGTGCCTTTTGCTGTTCCCATGAAAATGTATCCAAATTTGGCCAAGTTATAAGCCTCTGAAAAATCTCAGTTTGCACATGCTCAGTAGGGATTAGTTAAAGTTTGGCAGATAAATTCTCTGAAGATTCCATCTGCACTGAGCATGCTCCAGCTCGGGGATGCAAAGGTTGAGCAGGCCTGTCTCTGCAGTTGCAGCTCATGGCTGCCAGGTGTCTCTGTGGCACTGGGCAGGGATCCCACTTCTGTCACCCAGGCAGCGTGGAGGAGAACCAGCCACCCTGGACTGTGAAGGGGTGACAAATGGTGGGGGGAGGGAAGAGGAGATTGCAGGAGCCAGAGGATGGTGGGGGAAGCAGAGGAGCAGGGGAACAAGAGCCTGGGGTGGGAAAAGTGGGAGAGGGACAGGAGCTGGTGTGTGTGTGTGCGTGTGGATAGGAACAGAGGGGGGTCTGGGATGCACAGGGGAAGGAGTACAGGACCCAGTATGGGGGGATTGGTTACAAGCAGGAGGGGCCAGGACCTGGAGTTGGGAGGAGATTGAATGGGAGCAAAGGGGGAGGGGGCAAGAGGGGTGGAGGGAAGAGAACCTCAATTCACCCCCTTGTGCATAAACATGATGATACAGTCTTTAATTACATGCTCACATGCTATTTCCTCCACAGGACCTCCGCCTCATTCAGTGTGCAGGGTGGACAGTGGTCTCTGAATGAGCAGCTGTTCAATACTTTGTTTTTGCCTCATTGTTCAATGTGTGCCCCCCAGTACTGCACACTGTCTGTATTTTGCTTTGACCACAGAATTATTAATTTTTGATGGGCATTTCTAGGGATATAGTACTTGAATGTTTCACAAACATTCATACATTTATTTACACAGCACCCCTGTAAAGCAAGGAGTTATTATCATCATATTAAAGATGAGGAAATGAGGCAGAGAAAGTCAGGTAAAAAGCATACACACTAGTTCTTCAATGTGGATCCCACTGCAGGGGAATGTTAGTCATGTGAATAGCAGCGACTGTATGTGCCTTGTGCCTCCTTGGGCTCCCATACAAGGTTATAAATGCTGGGGTGGCCGTGACCCTTCCTCGGTTCCCTCTTGCGGCCTGTGGCAGTGAAACAGAACATAGCACGTGTCCAACCCGCTAGTCTTCAGTTCCAGCTAAACTCTTTAGGACTCTTCTACTTCACTTATAGAAGACCACAGTGAATAAACTTGACCCATCTGGACTGAATTCTAATAATTAGACACCCCCCCCCCTGTTTAGCCCCCCTTTCTAATATACTCCCTTGTCCAGGGTTTTCAGTATGGTGGCCTCTAAGCTTGTGGGCTTCAAGCCCTGCCCTTCTTGTGATGGACAAATCCCATTAAAGGATGGGCATAGCAGATGCCTCTTGCTTGGGCATGCGCCATATACCAGATAGATGCTCATACAGAAGGTATGCTGGTTGGGCTGTTCGAGGCCTCGCAAGTCACAGGACATTGGACTGAAGCTTCACTTGCTGGAGCAATCCATGAAAGACCCAGAGGAAATAGGTACCAGAGCCCACCAGATACCGGGCAAAACATCTGTGAGCACCCTGTTTCTTAGACATGTAATGCCAAAACCAGCATGGAGAAGACTTCAGCACCAAATAAAGACCTGGCACCGAAGCTGATGCCATTGGCACTGAAGCCCAGTGCCGATACCTCCAATACCGAAGTCTGGCATTGAGAGAGACCACCCCAAACATAAGGGCAGACACTCCAGACTGAGTTCAGTGTCTTCACACAGGGAAAGACCACTCAGAGCCTACAGTGTGAAAGCCACTAATGCCCAAATGGTAGCAGGGTCTAATGACAAGGAGCTGTATGACACTGCTGCACTGAGGAAACTCCCCAGCACCAGCACCACTGGTACCAATGGTACAACCATCGACACTGATGCCTTCAGCAGTGTTGCTGATAAATCCCGACCATGTCATTGAAGGAATCTGGAATGACCTCAGTACGGAGATAGTTACCTGCACAGGTGTGGATCCTGGTACTGAGAGCACCGTATACCCCGGCACCATCCTTAGAGGAAATCCACTCCCCCTCTCCATCACTGAGGAACACGTTCTCACCTTCTTCAAGCAGGGAACTCTCCCTCCTGAGAACCATTGATGACACTGCAGAAAGACTTTTTGCATGGCTGTGTAGAGTCCTGCTACTTACCAAGCCACTGAACTGACCCAGTTGATAGAGCTTCTGTAGTCCATACATTCTTCATTGTGGTAATTCTTTCTATAAGGGGCCCTGCAGCATTTGACTACTACATGCACATTCCCCATTCCGTTATGACCCTGTAGAAGCCTGTTCTTTATTACACAACTAATTAAAATAGGCAAATACCTTGGCCAAGGAGGGCAGGCTTATGAAGTGGAAACAGGTTCCATATGTTAGACGGAGAAATACATGAATGAGTTTGTATGTGTTAAATGACATGAGACCTCCTGTGATACAGATGTAAAAATGCCTGTAGAAAGGCTTTATTTCAATGGGTACTACTCACTGGAACATGTCTGCACATGGTTATTGGCCTCGCTCCGTCTTCAGACTATTCAGGAAATCCAAATCCTGTTCTGATGGGAAGAGAGCTGTGACAGTCTTTGGAGAGCTATTATTCTGATGATGCTCTAGTCCAGGGGTTGGCAACGTTCGGCACGCGGCTCGCCAGGGTAAGCACCCTAGCGGGCCGGGCCAGTTTATTTACCTGCTGACGCGGCAGGTTCAGCCGATCGCGGCCCCCACTCGCCGTGGTTCGCCGTCCCGGGCCAATGGGGGCAGCGGGAAGCCGCGGCCAGCACATCCCTCGGCCCGCGCCGTTTCCCGCCGCCCCCATTGGCCCGGGATGGCGAACCGCGGCGAGTGGGGGCCGCGATCGGCCGAACCTGCCGCGTCAGCAGGTAAATAAACTGGCCTGGCCTGCTAGGGTGCTTACCCTGGCGAGCCGCGTGCCGAACGTTGCCGACCCCTGCTCTAGTCACATGAGCTTTAATGAACACTGGTTATGTTTGTGGAAATAAGATGCATCCTAAATTAACTGATTTGGGATTTTAATCTAGAAATTGATGTTGGGTGGGAATATTTCCAAAGGAAGATGCTCCCTGCCTGAGACAGAGACTTCAAAGGCCTTGGAAACTTTTCCGTTTTTCTAGCCCCTTCCCCATCCTTCCCAGACTGCTGACACTGGCAAGTTTGAGGAATGGTATTCTGCATAAGGGGCTTGCGTTTGCAGGGCTTGTTTGTTAGCTAGGAGCATTACTGAGGTGTTTCCTTCTGCTGTTAATAAGATTGTCAGCACTCCTTCCTGTTCTGAATATGTGGAGGAGAGCGAGTAAGGCAGCCAGAATGGGAAGCTCACTCTTCTTAATTAGCACTAATGCAGTGAAGGTTGTTTTCTGGCCCTGGCATAGAGGAATAGTAATTAATATGGCAGAGAGACAGACGGAGAGTTCAAGGCCAGCATGTGTGCCTCTGACCCTCAGGTCAGTGAAGAAGGGGGGTCGTGGGCAGATAGAGCATACATCTATAGGGCACTGAAGACAATAGCCTGGTTCCCTGGACAAATTCTACTATCTCAACTCACAACTGCTGTGTTATAAATACATTCTGCCCTCCTTCTTCCTTGACATGACTAGCTTTTCTGACCTCAAATTTAGGTGCTTTTTGTGTTCTAATGAACCACTTTCTTCACACTTCTAAACACAATCTCAGGGGTCTCTTCTCTGCATGCACATGTGCGTCTCCCATTAATACTAATGTGAGCTGCGTCTGCTGAGCAAACAGAGGAGACTGGAGGTCTAGTCTTTCCACCTTAAAGCTCAAAATCTCCTTCTGGGCACCAAACAGAATTTCTCACTGAACCTGGGACAGGCATGAAGAGTGAGGGGACAACCTTTCCTTGGGAAGGGCAGAATCTTCCGATCTGACACCGATTTTGTGAGAGGGTGAAGCATGCCCGGAGATGCACCATGTATAACATGGCCGTATTGAGACTATGTAAAATACATAGCTAGAGCAAGCGGGTCTCTGATGGGGTGACTGTGAGATGGGGCAACCTTATAATTTAGGAATGACGGAAGAAAGTAATGAGTGGAAATATTTCTGATAGCAGCACACTCTCGCCTTTGGGACTGGTCCTGCAGTTCCAGCACATTGATGTCAGCAAGAGTTTTGTCTGTCTGTGTCTAGAGCGCAGCATCGAGCTGTAAGGTATTCTGTGAAGTGTTAGTTTTAGAATTAGTTTACTTTTCAAAGATCCTCTCTGTGTATTGTGGCCAGATACTTACTACCAGCCACTTGCAGTTTTAACAGTGTATTTAAAAGAAAAGTGAGAGGGCCCTGGAGCAAACACAAAGACACAGGCCTTGCTATACACAATTCTACTTTTTTGTCTGTTCTGTTAAGAATAAATATTTGTGTGTCCCTGTTCTATTTCCTTGTGCTCAAGGTTTTCTGAACGACAAACAGTTTATAATAATAAGTTGAAATTTGAATATTGACACTTACACCAAAGAAAAGGGTGGATGAAGGAGTATACTCCTGGGCTTGGATTGAGATTCAGGGTACGAACAATACTGCTAATATTTCTGTTATGCAGTGACTTCTTTCAACTTGTATTTGTGTGTGTGTGTGTGTGTGTGTGTTATGATGTAATTCATATATAAGTTTGCATGTATCTAAAATGAGCTGGGCTCAGACCAAGTCTCCAGATCTGTGCACCCACATATACAGTGATCGATGGTAGATTATGTTTCAAAATCTATATACTTGTCTGTATTTTATACATATAATCTCCTGTGTACCTGTCTGTTATATTTTTCTGTGTATATGTAATAATATATACTTTATACTGTAGTAAAAATATGTAACTGCTCACCTTGCATACACTTCATGTTTGTTAAACTCCTACGTCTAGAGGTAAATATTTATAACATATACATATATACACACATCATACAATTTGAAGAATAAGAGACACTCCTTAGCCCTGCCTTAGATCACTTGTTTCCATGCGATCCCTGTTTGCAATCAGACATTTGGGCTCTTAATTGTGTAGAGAGTTTTCTCCAGTCTGACCTACTTTCTTTTCATGTAATATCCTCAGTCTGAAGAGAACTGATTCTTCCTCTGCTCCCTCAGCGCTGTCTTTCTCTGTTTCTCCCTGTGTTTCTTTCTGTACCTTCCTCTGCCCGTCTCTCTCTCTCATTCACTCTCCTTTGCTCTGGAGGACCATTGAAAGAGGAGTTCAGTTACATTAGTCATGTGAAAAGGTCAGTGGTGACCTCCCCTTACATACATATGCAGACCAGAGACTGAAATGTGATTAATTGAACTAGCCAGATTGCAAGCACAGTTTTATGATTTGTCACATGTTAGTTTTTATCCTCTAAGCCAGGTTGCTCAGGGCTGATATGTGCTGAAGCGCTAGCCAGCTGGTACTTACCCATACACTTCCAGTTGGTAGCCAGTAAGTACAGATCTAACCCCATGGTACAGGAGAAACATGGAGTATTTGTTTCATTTAAAATTCCTGACTCTACCTGAAAGCTAAAAATGGAATGATCCCTGTAAAAAGTGCCCTCCCAGGTACCCCTAAACCCCTAAAATGAGATTTTTCCAGGCCGTTGGAAGCTAGACAAACCAGATAAACAAAGAGCTGCAAGATTTACTCCTTAAATGTTCTAATGAAAAATGGTTTAGCAGAGGAATTCGCTTTCTCAAATAGATAGCCTTGAAATCACCTTTTAAAAAGCCAGACAATATTTAAAATATTGAAGAAAAAGCAGTAAGTGGAGTGGCTGATGCCTTTGTGTACAATGCAGCATTCCTGAAAAGCAACTTAGTAAAGTCTGGTAGGCCAGTGTTATCCCAGCCAATGCATTCTTCAATATTTAATGATTAAGTACAAGTAGCTCCATATGTATTACCAAAAAGAGAGAGAGACACACACACAACAAACTCAGAGGTTATTTTTAGACTTTTATCTTTAAAAACTGCCTGAAAATATGAAGCTGATCTGGTTACTGGATGAAGCAGTACAAGCTTCTTCCTAGAAGTTGTTGTTATTATTATTACTCCATGTATTATCTTGTGATCTCTGAATGAAGAAATTAAATCCTTGAATTCCAAATAAGAATACACTGAAAAGGGGAACACCTATGAGCAACATACATAGCCTTATTCTCATAGAACCACAGCACAGCAAATGTATTTTTCTGCTAGGGAAACTAAGCATTCAGTTTTATCTGATCCCTGTTATGACTTCTGGAATTCTGAGTCCAGGCTGCTTTCCTCTTGGATTGCAGGACAGTTGGCTGGTTGGTGAGGGTTTTGTTTTGTTTTTTCCTTATTCTGCAAGGTAAAGTCCTTATTCACTAGTTTAAAAAAACAACCACCAACAATGCTGTTCCTTAATCAATGACTTAATGCTGACAAGAGGCCCCCTCTCTGGAAGAAAAGATCATTCTCCCTCCCCGACCCCCAAAGCGGTTAAGTGATGTAAGAAGCACTTTTACCATTTGGCCTACTATTGTCCATCAAGAATTGAGCAGCAACCAGGACACTGCTGTCACCTCAGACTGAAGTTAAAGTAGGATCGAAAAGGCGATGTTTTATCCATTAAGCAACCTAAGGCACTTGGATTTTTGCCAGATCAGCAAACTCTAAATCATTAAATCCCAACTGGGGGATTTATGGCAGAATTACAAAGATGATAATTTATTTAAACTCTCGAGGTTAGAATTTCTTGTCTTTTTTTCCAGTTGATTTCTGTTGCCATAGAATGTTTTACACCTTTAAATGTGTATCACAATGAGCGGGCCATTTAGATGATCTATGTAAAAGAAACATGTAACCTAAGATCTATACATTGTTGCAATAAACCATTCTCTGGGCTTTAACCAAAGAACGTAGGCATTTAAATGTATAGGCAGTATCTCATCATGTTTTACTAATCTTATGCAAATATGAAAGCTAACATAAACATACTAAATATGTGAAAATATGAATAGTATTTTACAATATTGCTTATAAAATAAATGAACAATGTTAAAATGCCAATCTCTACACAACATTAGTTTAAGAAAAATAACTAATCATGTCTCCCTGTAACCCCCCCCCCCAGCATTTTCTAGACTCATTTAATTTTTCAGCACAAGAGATTCACTTTGCTCCATTCATTCCTCTACTAGTATTAGTTGATGTCTTACCAAAAAGATATAAATGGATTAAGTTTAATTAAGTAAATTAACAGTTAAGCATATTATACAAAAGCCTGTTCTATTTTTATAACTTTACTATGATAAATTAGTGCAAGAGTAACATGTATGCAAGAACAATTACAATGCAGCAAGACACATTAGTTGGGGGGGAAAGTTAAACAGTTGGTTGGCTAAATCTGGGTAAGTATTTGAACATGTATTTGTTAAATTACCCTTGAAAATACAAAAGAATAGTGACCGCAGATCAGTTACCTGGTTAAGCAAGATATTAACATTGGAAGGCATGTTGCTTACTGTCCCCAAGGAGTGATCAGGTTCATTTGTGTCCCAATTAAAATGTTCGTAGAGCAGCATTCGTTGGAGGGCAGTGGTAATTTCTATCCATTTCTTATCCAAATAATGTTAGCCACCTACAGGAGTAAGAATGTTCCCACCTTCTCCAGGAATGGACTCTTAGAAAAGCTACTCCTATTCTTTGTTTTGTTGTTTTGTTTTTTAATGCTGAAACAATTCTTTAAGGTTTAATTAGGTAAATAGGGCAGGATAGTCTGGTGGAATGAGCATGGACTTGCAAGTCAGGAGATCTTGGTTCTATTCCTGCCATTAATTCACTGGGTGACCTTGAACAATTCACATAGAGCCCTCATGTGAGTAGCCTCATTGACTTGAATGAAGCTGCTCATATGACTCAAGCGCTTTGTGTCCAGAAGTCCTGATAGGATCAGCCCTGTTTGTAAAGGCCCCAGTTCAGGAAAGGATCTCTATTCAGGACAGCACTTCAGAATGTGCTTAATGTTAGGCCAGATAATGAGACCTTAGCACATACCTAAATTTAAGCACATGCTTAAGTGCTGGCCCAACAGGGATGGATTTAAGCATGTGCTTAAGTGCTTTTCTGTATTGGGCCCAAACCAAGGAGAATGTTTATGCACCTTCATAAAGCACTTTGAGATCTATGGATAAACTCTAGAGTGCAAATAATTATTTGTTATATACATCTTCCTCGGGTAATTTGTAACCAAATAAATCAAAATCTATAAACAAATCTTTACGGGAAATTTTTATGTTGGCCTATTGCCAGATTTTATGTTTACAAAGAGGAGACACCAGAATTTCAAGTAGCCTTTCCCCACCTTTTAGCAAATATGGTTTCTCGTAGGGCAGATTCTTGCTGAGAGCCAGGTGGTCCTCTCTTTGCATCTTGTAGCCTCAGTGCTAGATGATAGCTAGCATAGTTGCTCAGGGATTGCAAAAGCATTGTATTGATAAAAGGAGGTGTTATAAGCAATGACAGTTCTCTACCATGACGATTAATGGCAGCTGAGAAGATTTCCAATTTAAGCTGAGAGGCTACAGACCTGATTGAGACACTGTATATAAGCTGCTACAAAGGAGTCTTTCAGCGTGTGTGGAAGTTTAATCCAATGTTTCAATAACTTCCCCTTGCAGAAAAATGGAAGTAATAGTCACCAGGAAGTTGGCTATTACCATTAGTTAACAACTTGTTGCTTAGTGAATGGTCCAAGGTGCATTAATAGGCCGTTAGTGCTTTAGCCAACCTGCATGATCATTTGATTTCAAGTGAATTATTACTGGCTTAATCTTTAGTCAGCTGTGTGCAGGGCAACGCCATATGTAAGAGGAAAGGAAGGCATGCATTGCAATAGTGGTTGTTTTCTAGTCCGTTCACATCTCTCTCTCCACCCACTGTAAAATCGAAAATGCAGGGTTACGGTGCTTCATCCCCTGTCATTTGAGCTTTTATTGGTGAGTGAACCTAAAATAGCCCCAAAATCCTCATTGAATTTTATTTTTCAAAAATTGAAGCTTGTTTGCATCTACAACCAGATCTTTTTGATATGAAACAGAGATGATGATGACAACACCCTTTTGTAAAACACTGTGACTTGTTCAGAGGAAAGTGCTAGATCAGAGCTAAATTATTTATTATTAACTGACCACTGCAATTTAATGTGTCTCTCCAGCTGACAGGACTCTGGCTGTATGACAGCATGTCTGTTAATGAGAATCAGCCAATTTGGTCAATGTGATCTTTGTCATTTTTGTTCACAATAAAAGGTATCACAGTCTGACTACAGAACAAATTGTTATACATTTGGTCTGGGTGACAATTCACCATAGGCTGATTCAAAGCCATTGAAATCAGTCGGAGTCTTTCCATTTACTTCACTGTGCTTTGGATCAGGCCCTATTTTTGCAGCCCAAACTAGGTCTTCATTGCGAAATAGCAAGGTGTCCATGTGAAAGCCACCAAACATACCAGTGAAAAAATTCTAGGTGAAATGGCAAAATATTTTTCCACTGTGCTCTGTGCAAAGGAAAATGCTTCCTCTGATGTGGAATTCAACACAGAGCCTGTTTTCTCAAGAGGAATCCATAATCTATTTGAGTCTCAAACAGAAATACTGTGTAGTTAATAATATCACTGATATTTCTCTTCCTCCCCCCTCCCCCCCCGAATGACTTTGTCATGGAATGTTACGCTTGAGAAGGAAGGAACTGGCAGTTCCGAGTGGGGAGCCAGCCTTCTGTCTGGGTGTCGGGGGGTACATAGCACCTTTCCCCCATAACTCTGAATTTCTTACTTGTATTGTCTGTTTGGCATCCCAGCTCTAATGTTATTTGAATGTCATTCTTGGTGGGCAAATTTCTTTGTTTTGTAATTAAATAATCTCTGGATTATTTTCAATCTCCCAAGTATAATTTAGTGCACTGTCTAAAATATGGCTGAGTGAACAAAAATCCAGCTCCTAGGCTAAGGTGCTCCACATCCATTTCCCATTCCCACTGTGTAATTTGGGGAATGGGAAATTACCCATAAATTAAAAAATTAACTCATTTTTGTTGTTGTTGAAAGACTAAATCAGTTTCATTTTAAAATAAGCAACGTGACTGTTAATGTCTAATGGTCACTAAACTGTATTGGAGAAAATGAATTGATTTTATTTTGAATTAAACCTTTTAAATTTACAAACTTCCCTTTTCCTCTCCTGGCTGTTTTAACTCCAAAAGCAGCAACGCAGATTTCACCAAATCTAAAAATTAAAAATAAAAATGCGCCCTGGTGCTGACGGCCTTTCTGCTGACTTTCATCCTGACCTCAGTTGTTTTAAACCCTAAAATTAGAAGTTTACACCCACTGACCTCATCTACTTCTAATTGAATCCGAGACAGTTTTAACTCCCCCTGGGCCCTGCATGTTGATTGCCTCCTTAGAAGTTGATGGGAGCTGAGGTCACTCAGCACTAGAGCTGGCTGAAGGATAGCAATTCTATCTCATGAAGAATTTTGAAATTTGGTTTCATTTCAAATCTAACTATAAACTGCAATTTTTGAATTTTCCACTAAGGAAAATTCTGAACATTTTTTTTGAATCAGTGGGAATGTTTCATTTAGATTTTATCTTTTTAATTAAACTGTAATACAAAATAAAAAAGTATAACAAAAAGTCATTTTGAAACATTTTATTCCAAAAACATGTTGCAACACTGTCAGAACTTTCCCCCCAAAACAAAATTTCTGTGAAATTAACATGATTTCAAGAAGTGTTTTGATTTCAACAGAACTGTATTTTCAGAGGGAAGCTGGTTCTGTCAAAGCTTTTCTGACCAGCTGTAGTTAGCACCATGCTTCCTGTCGTCACTGTGGGATCTGGATACCAGTTATGTAGACTTAAAAGTAACAAAAGTTTCCATAACACGGAGAGAAGGGAACGATGCTCTCTGCCTCCTTGACCCTGCCTCCGCCTTGGAGTTCGACCCTTACTTAAAAGGAATCAAATTAAGGCCCCAGACCTGCAACAGAATCCACGTTGGGGGGTGGATCCTGCACTCATACAAAGCCCACTGAAGTCAGTCACCAGGGCTCTGCATGGCACAGTATCTGCCCCTGTGGTATCAGTTGTAGGATTGGGGTTACATTCCTTTGTGCCTATGTCTCTCAGATCATTTCCCCATAGTTAAAAACTTGCTTGAGGGATCATTGAGCTCCATTCTGATTAAAATTCTGCTGTAGGTTCACCAATCCCCACAGTTGGAATCTGGTTGTAGGTTCATTCCTTCTTCCCCGGTCAGAATCCTACTGTAGGATAATTTTCTCTTGCCATGTATTTTTGATGGTAGCTACAAACATTAGACTCGTATTCCTCTGTGTCTGTTCTGATTCTACACAGTTTTGTGCAGCAGTGCATGTCAGAGCTTGGAAAGAGCAGCCATATTTTTGGCCTAGGCCAAATTCCTCCACCCATGCAGAAAGATCAGCTGCATTTACTGGCTTTTACTTTTAGAGCTTTTCCCCGTCTCTTGGTCGCTTTCCCGTGGAGTGAGTCTCCCATTCCATTCAGGGGAGAAGGACGCATTTTACTCATCTGCTCTTTGTTTTGCCTGAGCCTCTGGGACTCATAGGAGGGGGGAGGAATTGATAAAAGCAAAGCATTTTGCCATAAAAAGAAACTAAGAGGGCAATGGAAGGCCATTTGTGTAATTCCCCAGGCTCTGTCTCTTTGAAAGGGAAGGTCTGGCAGAGTCTACATAACCCGCTGACTTTGGAGCTTCCTTTTTATTTTACCATGTGCAGTGTGTCCTTGTGTATGAATTAAAGATTAAAGGCAATTTAACCTGTATTTTTCTTTTTCTGTAACATTCTTTGGTAGTGAAATGGCATTGCTAATACAAAACAATGGGTGTGAGTAGAAAGCACACACCCACCGCTTTTTGACCAGAAATGCCAGTTCATCCCCCCCCCCCAGTATAGGTTGTATAAAAGTCTGGCCTGCCTGAAGTCATAATTAACATTTGTGCAGAGCTCTTTATCCATGGATCTCACAATGTTTCCCAAATGTGAGTAAATATCATTGTTCCCATTGTGCACCTGGTGACCCAAGCCCAGAGAGGTAAAGTAACTTGTACCAAGGTCACCTAGTGAGTCAGTGGCAGAAGCAGGACTAGAACTTGGGTGCTCTGACACCCAGCCCGGTGCTGTGCTCACAGGGACACATTGCTTTCCACCCAGGAACAGAATGTCTGAGGTGGAGGGGTGTTTTTTCCTCTGCAGACAGACCAGCAATACCTTAGAGGTCTCCTCCTCTCTTCAGGTCCAAACCCCTGTCAAACCTGGGATCAACAGCCGGATACTGTATAAAAAGACAGCCTGGGCAGGCCTTCCTTTGTTCTGTCCTTTTAGCAGATGAGCTATGAAACTAAGGGTAGTGTTAGCTGCATGTGGTGCGGTGGGTCCCTTCTGACTGCTTGCCATTGGAGCATTTGGATTTAGCAGACCAATGAGAAACAGAGACTATCTACTCCACAGCTGAAGAAGTTAATTTTTCACTCTCCAGGGGGAGCTCTCTCTGATTCCTCTTTTCCTTCACTGACTTCAGTGGGACGACGCAGAGTAGAAACGATACCCCTGTTAGTAAGTGTGCGCAGGGTCAAGCCCTGTGTTTAGACAAGAACAACAGGAGGAGGAGACAGAGACTGGAGGGGGTCGGCTGAGAATTAAGATGATCTGGGCACTTACTAGTTGAGTAGTGTCTGAATCAGAAGCAGGTGCCATGAGAGGACATGAAGGGGAAAGTCAGGCAAACCGTGTGGGCTGGTGAAGCAGGGCTCCCTGAAAGTAAATGAGGGCCTCCAAAAAGTCAGTCAGACATTCAGCTCGAAGGTAGGTGTGAAACCCATCAGGGAAGAAACTCCTCTCTCTTTTCTTGGCTCTAAATGTCGCTGACAGCAGAACTTGCTGTGGAATCAGTAAGGCAGGTTCTCCTGTCCTCCCACTGGGAATTCCACATCTCGAGGGGGCACCTGAAGGGGTCTGCAGTGTGAAACAGCAGTAAAAAAAGCCAATGCAATTTGGGGCTGCACCCATCAAGGCATCACTTGCCAGGACAGGAGGAGACCCTCCCCACTGATCTGGGGTGTCACCGCACCTAGAACACTGAGCGCAGTCCTGGGCATCTCAGCACCAGAAAGGTATTGACAAACCCGAGGAAGATTAGAGAAGAGCAACAAAAAGGATTAAGGGTCTGGAGGCTGAATTGATTTATGAGAAAAGATTAAAAGAGCTAAATGTATGTAGCTTGGCAAAGAGACGAGGGTGAAGAAGACATGATAACAGGCTACAGATATTTGAGGGATGTAAACACAAAAGGCTGATTCTGCAGATCTTGCTCTCCTACAATTCCCACTGCATCAATAGGCATTTGATGTGAGTAAGAACAAAGAGGAATTGGAACCAGTAATAATAAAATGAAATTAAGAAAGGGAAAAACGAGGGTGAATATCAGGGAAAACTACCTGGCAGTGAGAGACTGTAAGCTGTAAAGTCATCTCTTGAGGGAAGGCATGGAAGCCTCATGGTCTGGGACTTTTAAAACAAATCTGAAAAAATGTTAGAAAATGTACAAGTAGCAATCCTGCAGTGGAAAGGACATGATCTGGGGCTACCTCATCAGGGTTTTTCATCTTTTAATTGCTTTAATTTCTTGTTTTGATTTTATTAATCAAATATCAGAGTCCAGAACCACTGCATGTATCTGAGCGGAGACATTTGCCCTGAGTTTTCTCCCCGTGCTGGTGTGTGGATGGTTACAACATGGGGGTGGGTTCCACTCTGCATAGTTCAAAACCTGGATGAAGAATGCAAGTTTCCCGCTGGGATCTGAGAGTGCTCTGGCCCTAGCATTACGTTTATCAAGCATATGTTGGAAGTTTAGTCTGGGTTCTGTTTACGGATTAGATCAGTATAATGAACGTTAGAAGTTTCTTATTATTGCTTTATGCTGGAGATGTTCAAGAATCCCAGACTCATCTTCTTCTAGCTGATACTCACTGAGCATTGCTTCCAACTCTTCCACCCTAAATGAAATTGCTTGTGAGGCACTGTCCAAACCTGTTCTGAGCTAAGGGAGAGATTTACATTTCTCTCTCTGCTCAATGGGTCCAGCCATTTCCTCCTCTTTCAAAAATGTTCCAAATAAACATAAATCTCACTCCAACTCTGACAGTCCACAGTCATCTGTTTACCCAAATAAACTTTAAGCATACATTGAAAAATAATTCCTAGTGAAATATGCATCCCCATGGCATTCAGGCCTGGTATTTAATGCCTTTTTTATGGTTAATAATGCATCAAAAGCATTTCCAGTCTTGAGCTGTCATTACATCACATACATGATGTGCTGGGCCCATTTCAGTGACTAAAAAACTTGGAGTCAGTTTTTATTTTTAAAAATACTAATATATGATTACCAAGTCCTGCTTCTCTTCATCTGTATCTTTTAATAAATTGGTTCCTTGAATAGATCAGTCCATTGCAAATATCTACAGAAGGCTTTGGTTTTGAGCAGATGGACGTCCTATATTAACAGCTCCAAAATCCCTTTCTGAGAATTGTTTTTCTGCAGTACAGTTCTCTTTTCTTCCTCTAGATTTTTATAAAAATCAAGATCATATAGGCACACATGGCTGGGCCTGTCCCATTCTTAAGAGACTGGAAGAATACCAGACTGGGATAAGAATATGTGGCTCTCCCACCCTTATGATGTCTCGTAGGTGGATTTCTTTTTCCCAAAGACAAAAGTGTGGTCTTGAAGAAATACTCTTTCAGGGTCCCCATGTTTCTGATACGTCTGGAAAATGGAGAGGATTAGTGGCCACTCTGGATCATTTCAGCACATACACGTCAATGCTTTTAAACAAGTTCTCATATGTATTGACACTAATTATTATTTACTCTTTATATTGTGATGGTGCTTAGAGGCCATGTGAGCAAGTGACTTTCCATCTGCTCTAATACACAATCCACACACCCTGCACAGAGTTAAAATTTACCTCCTCCCTGGATTTCAATTTCACTAACAAATGTACAATAAAACAACAAAGTCCAATCAAAGCCTTCTTCCCAGGCTAGGCTGTTTTTGAGGTTCCTAGTTCAAGGCTGCTTAGCCTGTACTGGTCCTGCATGGAATTTACCCAACCCCTCAAAGGCCTTGTCCAGAACTGGGGACCCATTTTGCTTAGGTGCTGTACAAACTCAAAAGGAGTTCTGGTGTGTGCCCTGAAGAGTTTAGAGTCTGAGAAGACCAGAGACATACAAAGGGAGAGGGAGAAGTATACACCAAGTAGATGTACATTATTATGTACAAATATATTTGTTTATGGTTTTTAAAAAGTTTTGTATTATATTAATACATTTCAGTCTGTCCTGTCCCATCCCCTGCCATCCTTCCTCTCCTCCCCTCCCCAGCTTCCCCTTGGCTGGCATTAGTTGGCTGATTTTTAGTAGGCATCATGGTAGAAGTCTCAAAATGTCAGTGTCTCCAAGTGGATATTGTTGGTCTCTTGTGGTGGGCAGTTTCCATTTGCCTGTGCTTTCGGTCTCAACTTTCCTTTTGTGTGTGCATGCCCTTGCTCTTTTCTTTTCTTCCTCGTGTTTCATTTCCTTTGTCAGGTTTCCTATTGTTCGGCTACACAGTGCTTTTAAGTGTTAGAGCAATTTCTTTTCACTATCGGGGAAGCACCTTTGCTAATGAGTGCTCACAGTGCAGCCACTTTGCAAGGGACACTGGGGGTTCTTTAAAAACAAAAAGACAAAAGAATTGTTCACATTAACGCATGCATGGGGGTGTGTATGCATATATGCAGAGTCACACATGGCACACGTTCACGCAGGAGCTCACCCACTCGCTCTTGCTCGCTCACTGTCCCACATGTGCACAAACACACATGTGCATATGGCAAAGCTGGCCTAATATTAATGTTTCCAGGTCAGAAGTGACAGGATATTGTGGAGGGCCAGTCACTTAATGAACCCCTGTGGGACCAGCCTCAGTTACTAACCATTTCTCTCCAACACATCAGGCAGGGGAATTGCAGCCCTCACTGTTTCACTCCATCACTTCCCTCCACTGCCTTTTCTGCCTGAGCCGCCTGCTCACTCCACACAAACAAACCAATTATCGCCAAAGATACAAATTGGGCCCCTTTTCTAGAAATGCTCCTTCAGCCTTCTACTTACCCTGAAATCAATCACAGACACATACAAACACATATTCTCTCACTCTCTCTCTCACACACACACATCTTTACATGCAAACTTATACATATACATAGAATTATACACCTTCATATGCAAACTCCTACTGCAGACACACACAGGAAAATACACGCATGTATCTACCTGCATGTGCTTGTACATGTACACACATTTAGGAGATTTAGTGTCATTCAGCAGTGCTGATTTTTCCTTTGTTTCATTCTGAAGCAGCCTCCTGCCTGCATGTCTCTGAGACATATAGGTGTCTGTCCAACTGGTTTGTACAATCAAAATGTGCACATGCCACACAGAATACAGTGCTTATGGGTACCACTTAGCACCCTTTGAAGGAAAGGGCCACCTGTTTTGCATATGTATATGTTGGTGCATGCAGGTGAGTGCATTTTTGGAGGGTGCACATGGGCCTCAACATTTTTAGAATGTGTGTCTCATAGTGACAGTAAGTATTTCAGTTACTTTGTGAGATGATACAGTTTGCAGCTGTGATCACCTGAAGTCCTTCGCTGACTAATTCCTGGTTTATGCCCAAGGAAAATATTTTCTATATGAAAATTTGGCAACTTCAGGGTTGAAGGGAGGAAGTCAAACTGACAGGTAGGACCAGATCTTGCAGTGGGCATTCATTTGTAGGTGCAATTAATAGAATCTCAATGTTAGGTGCTCCCACAATTCAAGTAGTCAAGTACCTAAACGCTGTTACTTGCACCCACATGTAATTGTGCACACGCAACTGCAGATGTAATTTTTGAGGCTGCTTTTGAAAATGTGACCCTTAGTATCCTAGTCTTAAAGCTAAGTCTTCCTACAAGGCCTGCTGAACATTAAGGGCCCTGGGCAGCTACCTACTCACTATTCAGCCATTACTGCTGCCAAGCAAGGGAACACAAACATTGGACGAAATATCCCTGGAAGCGCTGATCCCATATTCACAGCTGCTCGTCACACAAGTCCTTATTCACTAATCTAGAATTCCACTTGGTTGGATCACATTCCTGGAGAGACGTCAGGCCTCACTGAAGAAACCTGCTGTGTATGTGTGAGCTGCTCCAGCGAATCTCTCCCCAGCCAGACCCCAGGGGTCTCCAGTCCACTGTTTCTCACCGCTTCTCCCTCCACACTAGTGATAGCCCTGTGATCTGCCGCTGTATTCACACAGATGCAGCCTCTGAAAATCCTAATGAGGCTGATGCTGTAGTGACACACTACTCAGACCCAGAAGCCTCCAACGCAAACCAGCACTCAATTCCTGTTGGAGTCGGTGCTAGGTAGCCACTACTCACTCAAGCGTGGCAGGAGGCTGACTGAATGCTCTAGTGCATTACAGCTTGTCAATACCCCTGAATAAACTAATCAACCCATTTGCACCTTTATGAAAATGCATTTCAGAGTCAATGAAATCAATGCAGTCAGCGTAATTTAGAAGCGCTTAGATGGTGGGGAGGGCGCGCACAACAAACCAATAGCCTCTTTAAAAAAAAGTTAAATGAACAGGCTTTAAAAAGTACAGTGTTTTAGTGAAATATTGAACATGGGTGAGAAATGTCCCTGCTAACTTTGACCTGGTCAAGTGTACCTAGTTTGTTCCTCTGATACTGATCTAGTTCCTTCACCTGTTCTCTGGGCTGACTCCTCTCACAAGACTGCCACCTGCCCCCCAGTTTAAAGGGGAATTACCCTTTGCCTGAAGTAGTTGGTGTTTTCTAGGACCAGTATTTACCCATTCCTTTGAGAGGTGATCCTCTTGGACTCCTGTGCTCCTCTGTAGAAGGAAACCGTCAATAGTGAGAGGTGCTTCATTCCTTCCTCCATGGTATTTATATTTAAAAATGACCAGGAGAAGAGGAGGAGGGAGATTCTGCAGAACTCTTCCACACCAGCTCAATGGAAAGTTGGGGAGTTTATAAAGTGCCAGAAGTATTGGTTTATTCTAATGCACAACTGTTTACTTCCCAATATAGTGAAATGTATGTTCCATTATGGGACTTATAGATGAGGGTGTTGTGCGTGTGTGTGAGAGACGCACACACAGAGCAGCTGTGGGCAAGTATGTATTTGTGGGTAGACAAATAGTGTGTCTGTGTCTGTTTATGTCTACACTGCGAGCCAGGGGTGTGATTCCCAGCTCGCATACACAGATTCATGCGAGCTCAATGAGCGTTAGCACAAGTCTATATAGTGGTATAACTGTGGTAGCATTTGCGGCAGTGGTACAGTGAGTCCAAACCTGCTTGAATCTCCTGGATACATACTTGGCACAGCTAAGCCTTGCCACCCCGCCACTGCCCGTGCTAATGTGGCTACGCGTGTGCTTATACTCATGCTAGCTCTCATCGAGTATGTTTACTTGAGCTGGGAATCACACCCCAGCTCATAACGTAGGCCTAGCCGGTGTATAGGTAATTGTGGGGGGGGGTGCTGTCTGCTGTGGGCATATATTGGTATCTCCTGCAGTTTGCTACAGGATCACGTCCGTAATAGTACAGGTACACTACTATAGAATGGCAGAATCTGAACAGAATTCTTATAGCTTATGAAACCTGTCCTAACTTGTTGGCATTGACAGTAAGTTCCTGCTGCCTGGCACGCCCACGACACAGAGAATCTCAATTCTGTGTGTTTGTCTGTTTTTAACGGCATATGGGGACCTGCCTTGCTCCTTCTTATAAGCATACTGGGGAGTCCCACTTCTTTCCTGTAGCCTAAGAAGGATGGGAGGGGTTGCTGTCACCTCTATTTACAGTCATCATGAAAACTTTTGTGACTCATAGTGGTAGAACACTCCCGCTCCCCAGGACATAGAATATTTTAGAGCCAATAAAACCATCGCTTTCCCATAGACTGTACCTCTGTTTTGGCCTCTTTTCATAGTGCTTGTATATTCTACATTTTTCTCGAAGAATGGGAGAGGCTTACAGAGAATTAACATGTGTGCCCTTGTTGCCAAGAAGGCTAACGGCATTCTGGGCTGTATAAGTAGGGGCATTGCCAGCAGATCGAGGGACGTGATCGTTCCCCTGTATTCGACATTGGTGAGGCCTCATCTGGAGTACTGTGTCCAGTTTTGGGCCCCACACTACAAGAAGGATGTGGAAAAATTGGAAAGAGTCCAGCGGAGGGCAACAAAAATGATTAGGGGGCTGGAGCACATGACTTATGAGGAGAGGCTGAGGGAACTGGGATTGTTTAGTCTGCAGAAGAGAAGAATGAGGGGGTATTTGATAGCTGCTTTCAACTACCTGAAAGGGGGTTCCAAAGAGGATGGATCTAGACTCTTCTCAGTGGTTCCTGATGACAGAACAAGGAGTAATGGTCTCAAGTTGCAGCTGGGGAAGTTTAGGTTGGATATTAGGGAAAACTTTTTCACTAGGAGGGTGGTGAAGCACTGGAATGGGTTACCTAGGGAGGTGGTGGAATCTCCTTCCTTAGAGGTTTTTAAGGTCAGGCTTGACAAAGCCCTGGCTGGGATGATTTAGTTGGGAATTGGTCCTGCTTTGAGCAGGGGGTTGGACTAGATGACCTCCTGATGTCCCTTCCAACCCTGATATTCTATGATTCTAACATGTATCTGACATGGGCTTGGGAGGAAACATGTATTGCAAAGGGCTCTACTGACCTAGCACTGGAAATACAGTATTCTCCTCATAAAAAATCTTGCCATAATAGTAACCAAAAGCTCTGTATTATTATTGTTTGTAATCATTGTATTACAGTGGTGTCTAGAGGCTCCAACCAACATTAGAGCCCCATTGTGCCAGACACTGTACATACACATAGTAAGAACCAATCCCTTCCTTGAAGAGACAAAAGACAGAAGGTGGGAGAAAGGGATGGAATATCCAAGCCAAAGGTTGGGAACTGAGGACCAGAGAGATTAAGGCCCAACCCTGGCAGGATATACTCACATACTTAATTTTAAACACATGTAAATCCTTGTGGGATTAGGGCTTAAGTGATTTGCCCAAATCACATAGTGAATCCGTGGCAAAGCTGGAAATTGAAACCCGTTCTCTGGAGTCCCATTCCAGTGCTTCCGGCACCAAACTGTCCTCCTTCCCCTAGTGTCACTGCAGCACCTTCTAAGAGAATTCACCAAAACTGGTTTGGTTTTGTTCTTTCAGTTAGCGATCTAGTGTGACTGGTGGCAACATTTCAGGCCGGCTTTGGATGGTCATGTCATGGGAGACACTTCACAGTCCTAAAAACTCACTTGTCTTGCTTCCCACTGCTAACTGTTTGCATTTCTATGAAATCAAAGTTAGAACACACTAAAGTTATACAAAAATCCCTACAGCTCTGGAAGCAGCAAGAAGCTGTCTCGCCTTTGCAATCCAAATTACGTGATTTCACCCCCTGTCTGTGTATTGTCTGACTAGGGATACGAGTTGTGTGTTGTCCACTACAATCAATACCCTACTCGTGTTAGTAAGTATTTGAAGAAATCAAGTTCTTAGCTTGTAAGCACTTCGTGGCACGGATAGTGCCACCTTTGTCCAGAAAGCACCATTCACCATGTTAGAAATATTAAATAATATTAGTAACATGCTGGGGGACATGTTTTGTTGTAGGCTTTGCTGGCGACACTTCTAGGCAGTTCTACACTGAAGCATGAGATCTTCTGACATTTGAATGACTGTCTTGTGCTTCAGCCAGTTTCTGTGCAGGGGATGGCAGGTACCAGCCTTATCTCCAATAGCCACGTGCCTCAATCTTCCTGCGAAAGGAATGACAATGACTAGATACATGTCATTCTATTGCTGGTGAAATTCTTATTTCAATGCAATTTTACAGGCCCTGATTCACTGTCCCTTAACTGCAGCTTGTTATTTCTGGCGTTAGAGGGTAAAAAAAATAGCTTCTGGGCATGTGACACTATTCACAGGCCTTTAATGTCAGAAATAATGATCATGTTAAATTGGAGCTCGTTACGACGAAATGAAACCTCATTGAGCCCTCTTTTGGGGGGGTTGTTTAATGAATCTATTTTTCCTTCTAAGTAGCTCCGAATTGGTGCACTGGGGGAGAAGATGTGGGGGTTGGTGGTAAATTTAAATTACAAGAAACCTTTAAAATGTAAGAAAAAAACTTGATTTTCCACTGTTCTCACCAAATATACTGTTCCTTTGTTAGATTTTCAGTTATAGAAATTTCTTGAGCCTCTTAAAGCCACTAATAATAGTCGTATCTAAGGCAGCTACAAAACACATTTAGGACTTTATTTCAAGTACTGCTTTTCCCACAATGAACATGGGATCCCATTTTCTGATTATTTTCTAATCAAATTCAAAAGTCCGAAGCTACTTCCTGTGATAAAACACCTTTGCGGTAAGTGTGAAGCCATGAAATTGCCCATCTCTCCGGGTCCAGTCTGTGCCACCCTAGCCAGATTCCAGAGCTTGTGTATGCCAAACCATCTGGCCCCATTTTGTGCCAACCCATGCTAAGGGTAGTGTGCACAAAGCCATGCCAGTGCCATTTTGTGCAGAGCCAACCAGCCCCAGTTGCCATCATTTCATATGCCCATCAAAATATTGATAGTATTATTAGGAAAATGTTTTACGCTACTCTGGCATATCCACCGTGCACTCTCTCAAAAGCCAGACCACTGTCCCTAAAATCAACTTTATTGTGTGCCAGTGCCCATTTCGCTCCTCTGCTCCAGTTCTTTCACTGGCTTTTTCTCAACTTCTTATCCCCATCTTCAGAATCCTACACAACTCTGCCTCTGTCCCATCTCCCACACTCCCCAGTGATTCCTCAGCCCCCCTGTCTGCTACTCCTACAGACACCTTCTCTATTTTCCCTCCTTTCTCTTCATCCTGGATCCTGTGTGCCATATAGCCTCCTTCCCTGTGTCAAACCCCTTCTTAAAACCCAGTTCTTTTGACTTTTTTCCTACCCTGACTCCTATTTTGCACCAAAATTATACAAAATATTTTAAAAACTGGAAGTAACACAATGCACAGAAAACTAAGTTACCTCTTGGCCTTCTTGCCTCATGTCATCTATCCTGGTGTCACAGGATTGTAAACTCCTCAGAACAGGAACTGTGTTGTGTTTTTCTCTAAAACACCATGCTCACTTATTGTGCTATATGAATAATTTTTGGGCAGAGTGGGATATGGTTGTGTCAAATTATGAATTCTATTTTGTAGAAGAGCAAAAGAACGGCTATACTGGGTCAGACCAATGGTCCATCTAGACCAGTATCCTGTCTTCCAAGATTGTCCAATGCCAGGTACTTCAGAGAGAGTGAACAGAACAGGGCAATTATTGTGTGATCCATCCCTTGTCATCCAGTCCCAGCTTCTGGCAATCAGAGATTTAGGGGCACACACAGCATGAGGTTGCATCCTTGACCATCTTGGCTAATAGCCATTGATGGGCCTATCCTCCATGAACTTACCTAATTCTTTTTGAACCCAGTTATACTTTCGGCTTTCACAACATTCCCTGGGAACAAGTTCCATAGGTTGACTGTGCATTGTGTGAAGAAGTACTTCCTTGTTTGTTTTAAACCTGCTGCCTATTAATTGGTTGGGTGACCCCTGGTTCTTGTGTTATGTGAAGGGGTAAATAACACTTCATTATTCACTTTCTCCACACCAGTCATGATTTTATAGCCCTCTGTCATATCTCCCCTGAGTTGTCACTTTTTCTAAACTGAATAGTCTCATTTTTTTAATCTCTCCTAATATGCAAGGTGTTCTATGCCCTTAATAATTTGTATTGCCATTCTCTGTGTCTCTTCCCATTCTAATAGCATAGTAAACCACCATTTTGTGTTATGTGCAGAACACACATCTAAAAACACATGGCTAACCTTTCCCAAGGCAAGGTGGTTATGATCTATTCCAGACAGCCACCCTGCCCAGGAATGGGTGTTTGACATTTTGCCAAAGGACTAAAATAGCTGAGAAGCCATCACAGAGCAATCTAGGACCATCAACTTGGATTGTCTTTTAACTACTGGCCCAATTACATGGAACAATGGATTTTCTCTGCAGGGGAACAAGCATGACTTGTGGATCTGCTGCATCCCAGACTGGGCACATGGCCAAAATGGGAAAGACTGTATTTAAGAGGCAGTGCTTCTCTGAGAAAGGGGTGCCATTTTTTGCCAAATGCAAGAACTGGTTGGAGAGAGAGAAGGCAGGAGGGACTCTACGTACTCCTAAATGCTGACTCAGAGAAGAGATGAGATTAGACGAGGCAGTGAACATCTCAGGACATTTGTCATTTTGCAAAGGTCTGTAACTCACTAGTGCTTTTTAAGAGTAAAGTGACTGTGGTTAAGAAATTCCTTTGCTAAACCAGTGTTTGTTGCTTTCCTGCCATGTTGTCTCCAAAGAGGAGAAACTAGAAGCCAGAGTGCTCACAGTTAGAAGGAACTCTGCAGAAGCGTGTGTAAGCAAGTCGGGGGCTCAGGAAGTCTGAGGTACTGTTAATGGGGACTAGGACAGTTGGCCTGCAGAGTCCAACATCCCAAGGAAGTCTCAGACAAGAAGGATGAGCCTGGGGGTGTGCCCCATAGACCCAGAACTAGAACCACTGATTAGACTCTAACTAGACCCAGCTGGCTTAGAAGCATGTGGGACCCAGCAGTTGGGTCCACTTGCAACAGACTGATATATGTACAGAGAGGTTTGGGCCAGGTTGTAACAATGTTCATACTGCAAACGCAATCACATTCACTATAACTAAATCAACCATTTCCTAGAAGGATGTCTAGGACACTCACATGGAGGTTCACGTCTTTCTCTTTCTGCTCCCTCAATTCAAATGACCACTTTCTCCATCTCTCAGGTGAATTGGTCAAGAAATCATGAGGAAAATATAAGCACTGTTCCCTCTGCTTTTGGCCTGTAGCAGTAAACCTTCTCAAGCAGCCAAGTGGCATACCTGGTGCCATTTACTGTGCTGCTCTTTAGAGCCTATGTCGTAGCCATTTTGTCACACCCGAGCAGAAAGAAAGCCGAGTGTTCCGGAGTATCTCTGAAGTGTAGTGTGTGGTACTGATTTTTTCCAATCATCTCTAAATAGAGGTTTTTCTGTCTCTTCTACCAGCTCAGCACCCAAGCAAGCAATAAGTGTGCTCTGAATTTGAAATCTGACATCTCTCTTCTGCTCGGCAAAGTGCTTAAAAAATTGGTGTCTCTTTAGCTCAGCTCACTCCCCTTCTGCTGAGAGATGACTTTTTACAGAAGAGAGAGGGCTGTCATATAAGTGATTTCTGATGTAAACAACAGTTTTTCTGCTGCATTCTTAAGACTTAGTACTATTCCCAACAAACATTCATATACAGTATATACTGCGTATTAATGTGTGTCGATATGTAGCGTTACATGTGTATATATAAAAACACACACACATATATATATCTATACACTGCATCATAGTTGATCTATAGACACACATTCACATATATACACTCACTTATTAGAGAGAGAGTGTGAGAGGATGTTAATTCTGCACTAATATTTAAGTGTAATTTTTTTCAGTCATGTTCTTTTTGGTCGTTTTTGCTAAGACTTTTTTCTCTTACTCTCTACTCTGCTACCCTCTCACTAATAGAACATTATTTGGCATCCATTTTTAAATTTTTAAACCATCCGTTTTCAGTTCTGTGGGAGACTGAAACCAGGTAAACACCAAGTTTGATGTATAACTGACAAGTTCCATACGTGTTTCCAAGGCCCTATCCTAGCAACTGTATGACTTGTGTTAACATATTTTAACATTAAAAACTAAATATTTGCTACAGTTTAAGTATTTTACTGCATATGTAAATGTGTCATTAGTATGCCAGAAAAACAGATTTCTGCAATTACATCTAATCTGGTGTCTGGTACAATGGAAAATGCAGTTCCTGTCAGTTAACCAATAATCCCTGTAAGGCTGGTTGTTCGAGTACTTAGACGTCTTCTGACTAACTGGCCCTTCACAGTGCTGCTGACAGAATTGATTTTGAGGGTATTACTGCTTTATTTGGTGGTGGAGAAAGGGGTGAGTTACATAATCACACACTGAGCAGTGTTGTCTTTGAAAAATAAAAAATGACCCTTGTCGTTTCTGGATTAGTGCCCGAGTGCAAGGGGTGAAGGGAAGGCAGGAGAGGAGCCTGCCTGGCATGTTTGTGGTAGTGGTGGGAGATTCTGAGGAACTCCATTTCTAGCTCTGAAACTTTGAGATGGGTCCCAGCGCATCTCATGTTGGGCGGACGGGCTGACTAGTGGGTAAAAGGTGACTACATAAAATAAGCTGGTTTCCCACCAGCAGACTTTATCAAGACTTTCTAAATCCTGGATCCAGACTGAGCCTTAGCATGGCCTAGCATGGCATTTTCAAAGGCGCCTAAGGAATTAAGTTGCCCAAATCCCACTGACGTTTAGTGGAAATTGGGTACCTAATTCTCAAGTTCTCAGTCTTGCCTAGCAAGTTGCTAGGCTCAGCCCCCAGCCCCCAAACAGACTGCCCTGTGAACTTCAGTCAAGCAGGCACACAGTGGGCAGTTAGCAGTGAGCAACACAATAACAAACAAACAGCCCACAGGCTCGCTCCACAGGTCACATAGTCACTCCTCCTTCAGTGGAGAACTCCGGCTTGCTGTTCCTGTTAGCTGTTTCCAGGGGTCTCCCTTGGGAGCAGTAGAGCCCCGCCATCTGCTCTCCCCCAGAGATGCCCAACAAAGCAAATGTTGGGAACTTCCTCTTTTATGCCTTTCTTCCACCCTGACATAATTAACTGGTCTGGAGGGGAAGGCAACTTTGCCCCCAGCAGCTTCTTAAGCCCTTCACCACCAATGCGGGGTTTATACACCCTGTCACAAGTCAAACAGTGTTCTCTGTTTGAATAGACTGTGACAGAGAATCTTTCAATCCTAAGGCTAATCATAGACCATAATTCATTTGAGACTGTAAGGGGGAAGCCTCTTCTCCATATATATTTTAAAAGGCTGTGAAATGACTCAGAAACAGGCACTCCTGAAGCGGAGGGATACATTTTATTTGTTCATTGGCTATGCATTTCCAGTGACACAATGGCCATTATTTAGCTCTGGGAATACAACACTTGAATTGCATTCAGTAAATTCCAGTTTAAAGAAAAATCATGCACATCATTATTTGTATCCATATTATTTTCTGATCTTCAGTAGTTATTTTTTCAGACTTCAAATCTGATATTTTCTGCAAGTGTTGCATAATAAATTAATTGTGTAATTAGTAATAGAAGTGTCACTCCTGGGAGTAAATTTCTTACTTTGAACAAGTAAAACCAGACACCACTTTCATGTTTAATGTGTTGGGTTTAAGACTTTTACCTCCTCTTAAAAATATGTAGCCTAATAGATCAGATAATACGTTAAACTATTGTCGGTACGTGAGATCTTACAAAGTACTAGGGAGCAAACTACAGACACTTGCCTTCTTAACTTTAATCAGCAATGAGAGCAGGTGGGATTTAGAAGTCATTTCTTCACTGTAGATCTCCTACAGACATGGGAAAAGGTTCTGAAGAAGACTCATTAGGAAAAAAAATGCCATTTTTTACATAAATTTTTGTAGGCTACCAAAAGGCCTTTGACTCCATGGAAATAGAAATCTTGGAAGTGGAAAGTCAGAGTGATAGATACAAAATCCTGAAGCACTGCCACACGAACAGGATAGCAATATTTACACTTAACAAATAGTGTAGAGCTAGGCAAATGGACATATTGTCTCCACAACTCTTCTTCTCCTGCCTGGAGAATTGCTTTGGAAAGTAGAAACTGTGAATGGGCAGAAAAAGCCATCAAGATCTAGTTTTAGGGGTGTTGGCAGTCATTAGCTTTCAGACTTCTTTGAGCAACAGTGGTGAAGTAAGCTTTTTTTCTTAAACAAGAATAGGGTAGAAGTTGAGAGAGTGGGAAGAGGTTGAGCAGTAGAGAACTGAAGAAATTGGCTGTCCCAGAGGTGTTTCTTGCTCTTCCTTTGGGAAAAAAGGGAAGAGGGGGGAGAGAAAGACAGACACTATTCAAATTATTGGACAAGTTACTGAACCACCTCAGACTTGCAGATAACATTGTCATCTTTGCTGAAACTTTTAAGAGCATTGAGGAAGTCATCAGGGAACTGGATAAATGAGGTAAGCGGACTGCAGAAAAAGATGCAGAAGACCAGCATTCCTTTTAATTCAAGCATGGAGAAAAGACCACAGTAAGGAATGGGCTATGTTCTGTGGTCTTAACTGAGGTATGTTATGCCAACCTGAGAAGAGAAAAATCATGGCTAGATGCAGAATCTTTGGAAGGCTGGACAGCATTATGAAAAGCAAGCTGTTTCTCTGTTTAATAATTACTTTGACTTCTGTGTGCTGCTAGCCATGACATTCAACATGGTCTCTCTCAGCTAGGAGCTGGAGCAAGTATTCAAAAGGAAGCCTGTGTAGATATTTGCTGGATATCACATACAGACACAGAATAAACAATGTAGTCTAAGAGCCCAAGACATAGGGTATTTTCTATCTATTCTGAGTACTCACTTGCCCCCCCCCTTACTGTAGTATCTGAGCACCTCACTGTCTTTAATGTACTTATCCTGACAACATTCCTGTGAAGTAGGGTAACATTATTATCCCCAATTTACAGATGGGAACCGAGGCCCAGAGAGACTAAGAGTATGTCTGCCGTGCAATCAGGGAATCGGATTGCAGCACGTCTAGGCATACCTGAGCTAGCTTTAATCTAGTTAGAGCCAGTCCATTGTTACTAACTTCTTCATAGTATTCAACGCAAGAGGAAGGATGGTCCAGTGGGTTGGGTTCCTGTTCCACCACAGACTTCCTGTGAGCAAGTCACTTAGGGTATATCCGCACTGCAGTTGAGGTGTGATTGCAGCATATGTAGACATACCCATGCTAGCTTTAATCAAGCTAATTCTGCTATCAATAGCAGTGAACCTGCAGCAGCACAGTCTCCAGTGCAGGCCCAGGACCCTCAGTACTTAAGCAGGCAGCTATCCTGCGCTCAAGTCAATGGGCCCAAATCACAATTTTCATTGCATATGAAATTTCAGCTTTTCATTCCAAATTGGAATGGAAAAAATTGTCAAAATGTTGGAAATTCAGGTTTCTAACTGGCTTTAGTTACTTGCTGTATACTGCAATAAGAACATTTCTTAAAGAAATGGTATCACAGACCACTAAAAGGAGTTTTGCTCCATGCTACGACTCTTCAATAGGTGTTATGTTGTGGCAAACAAGAGAAGTGGTGATAGTTCATTTAGACAGTGTGTGGGTGGTCAATAAGGAAATCAGGTCATGTTGGTGCAAGGCTCAGTACAGAGTCCAGTGCTACAGAAGGTTGTACTGCCAAGGTACTGGATATATTTTGGCACAAAAGTGAGTTGCTGGGGAACTCTGACCTGTGACATATAATTTGAAAAGAAAGAGGCCATATTAATCCTATTAGAAGACAAAGAGGAGTCATCGGGACTATAGAGTTATTTCCAAGTATTTTCTCTCTCAATAAATAAATATGGCAAATTTACAGTCATGAAATCAATGCAAATTATTTTTATGCAGCATCAGTCACACAGAGAGACACTTCTTAGTCTATGCATTGTAACTACAGTTTAAGTAAGTAGGTTGAAATAATTAAATTTAATGTAAGCAGGTTAAAAATATACATCATCATACAGGTTGCATCTGTAGATGTGGAAGGACAAGAGAAAGCAGATGCAAAGGTGAAGTTTCGGCAAGACTGGCTAAGCCCAAGGAAAATGGGGATGAGGGTTTTGGATTTTGTTTACAGTGAAATTACAGTGTTAGGAGACATAGACAGGAGCGAAGAGATGAGTCCTGAGATGGGGTATGAACAGAATCCAGGAATCAGAGACATGGAGGCAGTCCATTTGTGAGGGTAATTTGTTCACTGTGGACAGACAGAAAGAAGAGACGGGAGTCTGGTATTTGATAAACACAGGCAAGACACTGGAAAAGAGAAAGATTTAAGGACACAGAGATAAGAAATTATGAGGAAATCTCTGGGGCTCCTGGATGCTGGGATGGGGAAGATTCCATCCCAAACTCTGCTGTGGCCAGGGGGATTTCTGAGGATGAGGCTGATATTACCCGCTTGCCGTAGCAAGGAAGGAGATTAGCTGCTGCTGTCTGGAGAGTGGAGGTGTAGGGAGCCCATGAAGGGGAAAGTTAGAGAAGTCAGAGATGAAGAGAGGAGCCCTGAACAGCAAAGGAGCAGACATTTGAGCAGAGCAGCACCTGAGAGAACCCCAGAGGAAGAAAATGCTCAGATATGATGTTAAAGCAGATTTACAGACCATGAAACTATGGGAGGCAAAAGAGGGCCTGGAGTCGAGTCGATATCTATAGTCTTGGGAATAGAGGGGAAAGTAAGGTGCAAGGCCAGGCAGGGCCGGCTCTAGGTTTTTTGCCGCCTCAAGCAAAAAAAATTTTGGCCGCTCCCCCCCCCCCCTTTTTTTTGGCTTTTACACATATCTGCACTTTGCAATGGTTTGGGGGGGGGGGGGTTTGGACTGTTTAAAATTAAAAAAAATGAAAACAGAGAATTTGTAGTTAGTGAAATAAAACAATTTCCTACTAGTGTATTCATTTAATTTTAACAAAATCACAGTTACAAACACTGATACTGGGGAAGGGGAGCTTCGGAGTGAGGATGCAAGGGGTATGGTACAAATGAGAAATGATAATCTCTATTGTCAGCATGTTGTGTTAAGCAGTTCCACTCAGACTGCACTGACAGAAGTGTGGCGGGAGACTCTTCTGCCTTCTGATCAGTCCCTGTGCTCACTGATCATCTGGAGCAACAGTGGGGGCCATTAGTGTGGGTTATTGGAGCCATTCGCTCTCTGGCCCATTTCACTGATACTGAACAATTCTCTTTTCTGCTTCCTGGAACCAATCTGCCACCAGTATCGATCCTGCAATCTCGCCGATCAATATTACGTGATGCCAGTACTCATTAAACACCATTTCTATGATGAAGCCATTCACCAAGAGGAAGATAGAGTACCGGCTGCAATACTTTGCATTGCCACTAGGGTGAGTTTTTGCTACTGTGCAGCGTCATGAAGTATCAGTGAACTGGGAGTGTAAAGGAACCAGGCCCATGGTATATGGAAACTTTCATAAAGTTTGAATCCATTGAAATGCCCTGCTGCTGGGATTGGCTTGTACGTGTCTGAGCCTCCCAAAGGAACTTTTCTGTCTGTCTTCTTATTATTTATTTCTCATATCCTGTTGTGTTACTTGGTGAGGAAGAGTGAATGCAGTATTTATCAGTATGGAGCAAATGAGCAAAAGATGGTGCCATTAAAGCTTAATGTATGTATGGAAGAGGTCAAAGGTCACCACTCATTACCATTACCAAAGAAATAGGAAATTGAACAGGCCATTTCACATTTGATGGCTGTGCAGATGTTTTTCGATAATATTATGGGATGCTGCAGAATTAGATTAATAGATTGATAAAAATGCTGGTACATGTTCATTCTGAGCATTGTTCCTCCATGTTTGCATAGGGCACCATCACTCTGCAGCGTTGCATATCAAGGTATGCACACGTAAATTTGTAGGTGACGGCAGCCCTGTTGTGATTTGTAACTAGGTGCTGCATTTGTATATGCCTTGGGGAGGATGTACTTGTGTGCCATTCCTATTCCAGGGTTCTCTATGTATGCGTCTAAGGATGTACACCCATGTGCCATGTACCCAGCTGTAGGTCTCACAGAGAGAGTACACATGTGTGAAGACACTGAGCCAGATTGTACCTTTAAGTCTCAGCCCCTTGTAGGGAATGCGACGTTGCACTGCCCTCTGGGAGGCCTTGTGCCTCTATGTCATCCATCCAGCATGGCAGTTGAATGGCAGGGAGGCACAGTGCCTCCAGAGCTCCCTGGTGCACAAAGGGAGCGCACCTGCTACGCTGGCCCTTAGGAGCTTACAGTAGGCTCGCCCCTTTGCAGCAGGCCAGCTCTGCTGGCAGGTACCAAAGGGAAGACAGGGTGTTCAGGACAGTGCAGGGTCTGTAAGTGTGTCTGGCCACTGCATAGAAGACAAAAGCAGGGAAGGTTTATGCCAACGGCCTTTCAAGGACCAGGTTCAATGTGCCTCATGGGTATTCTGTGTGGGGGAGGGTGGGAAAAGGATGTTTAGTTCTGGCAAGGGGAGTGTCTTTACTGCAGAAACTCAAGGTAATTCCCCTAGCAGATCAGTACTACCCTTAGTTCTGGTTGTGGGAGTGGAGGAGGATTTCCTGTGTGTGTGTGATGGAGTGCGTGTGGTGTGCAGGGCTGGATAGGGACAAGGGGGATCTCTGCTGTGTGCCACACTCTTTAGGTATATGTGTCTGATGGAGGGTGGGTATCTGTGTATATGGGGGCGCCAGAAAGTACGTGTCTGAAAATTAGTGTATTTTAAGGTCGGGAGAACATTGATCTCTACACACAATTATTGCAGGAGCTGTAAATTTGGTAAGTTAGAGTATTAAAGATTCTGCCTGGATGTGCATTGATTATGGGGCAGATCTTGTTAGATGGGGTTTGTTAATGATGAAACAAATATTGGTAAAAACTAAATCTGCCAAATTCGAATAATGAAATCAGAACACTGCATTATTTAAGAGCCACAGATCAAGCTTTCAGCCACCCCCCACAACTGCAGTCATTTGATGGTCAGTAGCTCTCAGTGCTTGGGGTGGGAATACCAGCTGTTCTTCTCCGCCCTCGCCAAGAAAGCTAACGTGAAGGAGGCATATTGCTCCAGCTGTGATAGCGTTTTAGTAGTATGGACATCTGGCTACTGGGAACTCCACTGCCCTAAGACCCCCAACTCATTTCACATAAGCCACCAAACTGTCTTCAGATGAAAAATGACTTTTGATCACTATTAACACAGACTGGATTTGAACATGGGACCCGGAGGTGAAAGGCTCTTTGTTCTTTCACTGTCCCCTGCTTCATTCATTCTTCTTCCCCCAGCTTCTGTTATCTTTCCAAATGGTTAGCAGAAAAGATAGCGTACATCTAACTACTTTCCCAGACTCCAGGCTGAAACAGCTGTCAGAGATGCAGTCCCACTTAGCACATAGCATTTTTGAGAGACAGGGTAAAGGGTAAAGACAAACTGAACCCATTTAGCAGAGGACAGTATGTGACAGCTGACATAGTGACAGTGGGCTCCTGAACAATCCATGTCACTCTTCAGCAGGAGGCCCTGAAATGCCCATTTTAATTTAAATGTTATTTTCAAATCAAATTGCCACTTCAGAATGAGAATTGCTTCTTACTGTATAACTTTGTGAACAGCACTGAGCAAAGTGGGTGCTGTTTTCTTTACAGTTATTGTTCTTATTTATTATTGTGTGGCACCATGTGTGTCCAAAGTGCGGTCCAATAGGTGGTCTCTGGAACTGCCTGCTGCACAAATAAGCCTTTTGTTCGTGGACTTGTTTTGTTTTTAAAAAAAATTACACTCTAACGAGGTAAGAGTGGAACAAGGAGATTCCAGTTCCACATTGTGATTGTTTCTTTGCATAGTGTTTTCTGGCAATCACATATTACTGTGGTAGGCACTACATGGCCAAACATTCTGCTGTGCAAAATGACTCAGATTTATGTAAGCAGGGTCTGAATGAGCTTTCCCCTCAACATCTGGTGATGAACTGGGGGAAAAGACTTCAGGAGACGACAGTATTTGCATACACACATTTAGTCTGCCTAGGTGTTCAGCAGACAGAGCTGCTTTGCCAAAGTGATCAGGTTTGGCTGGTTTTGGGTTGAATGCAGGGGTAATGAAATGTCATTATCCTTATTGTATGAGTAAAGGGTAGCAGAACTGTATTTAGGATGCCCTGATTGAAGGTATCAGAGGGGTAGCCGTGTTAGTCTGGATCTGTAAAAAGCAACAGAGAGTCCTGTGGCACCTTTAAGACTAACAGATGTATTGGAGCATAAGCTTTCGTGGGTGAATACCCACTTCGTCAGATGCATGTCTGATTGAAGGGGTCACCCTAAACTGAACCTCACTTGCTAAGGGGTAGGGATGCCAAATTCCAGTGAAAGTCAGAGGAGGTGTGGATGGGTGTTTCTATGTGGTGCTGTGGACACTGCTTAAAGGGGAGGGAGGTGAACCCACATGAACACCAGTCTGAGCTCTGAGACTTCACTAAGGACAAACAGCTCTGAGTGGAGTGCAGCAAAGGGAAGAGGAATGGCATGATTAAGGGACACTCGCTTGTCAAACCTTCACACTGCAAGGTGGGAAACAGAGGCAACGGACACTGCCCAGTGCACTGTGGGGAGAGTGTTTGCTTAAGGTTACATGCTTTTGAATCATAGTTGTGGTGTTTTCCCAAATTAATGCTGGGTCCCCTTTGTATACAGACTCAGTGCTTGCAACTGGGGAAGTGTTGCCTCTTGGAGGCACCCAGGGTGGTGTTTAATTCTCCCGGAGCCAGTTCTGTGCTGTGTTGTTAAGAGGAACTCCTAGATATTGAACCCGGTCCTTGTTCCTGCCAGCACCATGTGCGGAAGGGTTACACCTGTAAGAAGCTCTTCAGCTAAAACTCTGCAGCTCTCCCATCTTAACCATATACTTGCTCCCCTTCATTTTCTGGCCTCCTCCCAGGCATGGGACACAAGGTGTCAGACAGAAACGAGCAGCCCAGCATTTCTAGCACAGCTTGTAAATGCAGTCAGCATGTTTACAAATTCTGTTTATCTTGGAATGCCATCAGACGGGAGGAGAATGTTGTTTTACATTCTTAACTGTCTACCCCTGCTTGCAATGGGTTTGATTCTTTTTGGTACCCTGAGGGTTGGTGTGTCTCAGGATGTCCTGGTAATGGAGTAAAGAGGTCAGAAGAACAGCAGTGAGAGACTCTATCTAATTCGCACCTTGGCACCAGCATGCTGGGGCTGACACGTCCAATTTACTGTGGCACTGTTTGACAGGTGTCGAGACTCGACAGTCACACAGAAATACACATGACTGCAGCATCAGAGGAAGATGATTGAACATCCTGCAAATGAGACACCCGGGAAAAAAAGCCACACACACAAAACAATTCAATAGAAAATGTAGGCTAATTAACGCCCGCTGTTGCCTGATATGTGCCATGGCCCCTCAAGGACTCCTTGCCATTTGGGAGTTGAAAACATGTCAGGAGGCTCCTTTGTTCCTTTTGCATGAGGAATTTTATGACATTTTAGTGCAAAAAAGTTCTGAGAACGTTCTGAGTTTTCCCCAAAAGTTGTAAAATTTGTTGAGTATCAATTTTATCAGGCTCCATTCTTCACTTCCCAAGGTTTCACTTGTACCCAATCCAATCTTCTTCAGTTTGGCATATACCATCACCATGAAGCTCCTTCTAGACCATCCCTGAGAGGTGTGTCTAACCTGTTCTTAAAAACCTACAACAGTGGTTCTCAAACTGGGGGTCGGGACCCCTCAAGGGGTCGTGAGGTTATTACATGGGGGGGGTCATGAGCTGTCAACCTCCACCCCAAGCCCCGCTTTGCCTCCAGCTTTATAATGGTGTTAAATATATAAAAAAGTGTTTTTAATTTATAAGGGAGGTCGCACTCAGAGGCTTGCTATGTGAAAGGGGTCACCAGTAAAAGAGTTTGAGAGCCACTGACCTACAATGACAGATTCCACAGTCTCCCTAGGTAATTTGTTCCAGTTCTTAACTACCCTGACAGGTAGGAATTTTTTCCTAATGTCTGATCTAAACCGTCCTTGCTTCAATGTAAGCCCATTGCGTCTTCTCCTGTGCTCAGTGGTTAAGGAGAACAATTTATCACCCTCTTCTTCATTACAGCCTTTTATGTACTTGAAGGCTGTTATGTCCCCCCCCACCCCACCCCAACTATCTTCTCTTCTCCAGACTAAACAAACCCACATTTTTTCAATCTTTCCTCATGGGTCATGTTTTCTAGACCTTTCATCTTTTTTGTTCCTCTCCTCAGGACTTCTCAAATTTGTCCATATCTTTCCCAAAGTATGGTACCCAGAACAGGACACAATCAGTAGAGGCCTTATGAGCGCTGAACAGAGCAGAAGAATTACTTCTCATGTCTTGCTTACAACACTCCTCCTAATACATCCCAGAATGATGTTTGCTTTTTTGCAACAGTATTGCGATGTTGACTCATATTTAGTTTGTGATCCACTATAATCCCCAGATCCTTTTTGGCAATCCTCCTTCCGAAGCAGTCATTTCCCATTCAGTATTTGTGCTGTTGATTATTCTTTCCTGAGTGCAGTATTTTGAATTTGTCCTTACTGAATTTCATCCTGTGTATTTCAGACCATTTCACCAGTTCGTCAAGTCATTTTGAATTCTAATTCTGGCCTCCAAAGTACTTGCAATCCCTCCCAGCTTGGTATCTGAAAACTTTATAAGTGTACTCTCTATCCTATTATCTAAATCATTTATGAAGATATTGAACAGAACCAGACCCAGGACAGATCCTGCAGGATCCCACTCGATATGCCCTCCCAGCTTGACTGAACCATTGATAACCACTCTCTGAATGCAGAAAAAGAGAAGTGATTTCTTATTTCCACAGTTTCCTTGGAAGTATAAACTCTGGGGCAGATGCTATCCTTTAATATGTGTATGTACAGCATCTAGCAAAATGGGGCGCTGGGCCTGATTGGGGCCTCTGGGCATTAGTGGAATACAGTCTCAGGTAATAATAACAATACCTATGAGGCTTGGCTATTTATAGAGTGAATAGTTAGGAGATGGCAAGCACAGACTGCAATTTGCTATTTTGCTGGTCATTATCTAATGAGGTCTACACTAGCATCACACAGGGGAAGATTCCCTAGGCCTTCAATTCACCTGGAACACTGTTCACCTATGAGAAATGCAGATCAATTTTTGGGGTCAGTTCTGTGACCTTCCTGCCATGGCTTCTGCTGCAGCGCAGACAGACTGCTGCACAGCAAATCTTTCCACTTTGTTTCGGGTCTGTGTATTTTGGGGGGATTAACAGTGAGAGGCTTGTCTGAAGTGGGAGGATCCTGTCATTTGGGGAAACAGCTCTGTACAATACTGTAAATCAACAGGACACAGACTGATCCTGCTGAGAGAGTCAGTGGAGCCAAAACTGAATGAAAAAAGCTTTGTTGTTGTTATTATTCATGTCAGAAGTCCATTGGGAAAACCTTTATCTGCATTAAAACATACATATGAAGGGGAAAGAAGAAAAGACCAACGAGTGTGTACTACAAAGCGACTCTTTGAGCTAAGCTCTGTTCCTCTATAAAGTTCTCTGCCAGTCTCTTCACAGAGACAGAATTTGGGTTCAAGGTTGAATTGAAGCTGGATCCTGATGGAACGTGTATCCCCTGAACACACCTCTACGAGATTATCCCATCATTAAATATTTGTAGGATAACAGGAGAAGCCTAATTTAGTTTTTGTTTCTTTCTCTCTCTGGTTTAATCACAGATGAAAGAGACTAATAGCACTACAGAGCTTTCTGGTGATCAAAGGCCAATCAATCCTCTTTGTGGAGTAATTAACTATTTGCTAAACTTGCAGAATTGATTTCCATTTAGGGGTAAGAGAGAGGGTTTTAAATGAAGACCGATTTACCAGGCGCGAGGAGGGAATCTCAGCACTGATGCCAGGAGATACTCAGGGTGATGAATTGGAGCCTGCTAATTGGAGGCTGAAAAATGCAGCTGGAATCTGGCCCCATTCACTCCTACTTTGGGGAGAAAACAGGCAAAGGGAAATAAGACTTGCAGCAGGGAAGTGATGTTACAGGCAGCATCTGAGTCACAGGATGAAATATGGGTGTAGCCAGCTCAGAGGTGGTGAAAATCTTGCTGCGTCCAAATACAGATAATTTAATCCAAGAAAATACTCTGCAATTGAATTCTATCTTTCCACTTGGGACTTTCAGCCCGTGGAAACAGTTTGCATCTGCATTGATTTGCCCAGTACAAGACCAGACTTCCAACTTTGTGTATGTGAAGCTCTAATTTAAAAAGGAAAGTCCTGGGAGCACAAGAGAAATATGAACCTTGTAAAATACTGGGGAGTTGTTAAGGCCTTTTTGGCACTTCCATGCTGATGAAAAGTATTTGCTTAGAAAAAAAAAAGTGTACGGCCCAGGAAAGGAAGTTGAATCTTAGGACATGTTTGAAAATGTTGAAACACAGAAACTAAGTGACTCAGTTTGCTAGTGGCATACAGAGCTCTTCATCTCTAGGTCCCTGATTTAATAATGCCCCAGCTCAGTAATAAGCAAAAGCAATTTTCATGTAATGTCGGTTCAGTATGTGTGTGAAATCAGTTGCTGGTTTTTACTTCAGTTCTTAGAGAAGAGATGTCCACATTACAAAAATATCACCATTGTCAGTAACTGCCCCCCTTGTTAACCATCTCATCACAGTGACCAGAGACTAAATAGACTCAGTTAGATTCAATTTCCCGTTCCGTCCTAGGGATGGTCCCTGCAGAACAGGGTTGAAGCATCTTGCTGGAACATAGTGTATAAGCATGTCTGGGGCCTGTACTGTGCTTCTTTTTGGCTCTATCATGTCTTTAAAGCACTATATTGTGTTGGGCCAGACTGCCCCTGAATGAAGCTCTGGGAGAAACAGTGACTCGCAGCACTTGCTGAGTGTCTAGTGTCAGCATGGTACCTCTTAGTTAAAAATAGAAAAATGGGTTTTGAAAGACTCCCCTACAATTTCTCCAAACATCCTGTGCTGGTAAAATAGAGGAAATCTTGGGGAGATCATTTATGGGTTGCAACTTGACATGAGTATGTGTTGGAAATGCCACTGGAGAATGTCCTTTGGTAAAGATCATGCATTTCTTTTTCTTTTATTTCTGCACATGTTTCAGAATTACAGACTCTTTGGGTCTCCTCCTGTAGTGGCTTCCAGCATTCATATTTGGACCCACACCCCTTCAAGACAGAGAAATGTGTATATATATAAAATGCCTTTTCAACAAACAGCTTGCTGTGATCTGATTGGTATATAAATCAGACAGTTCTTGGTCAGTGAGAGATTCAGTCTGAGCTTTTCTGTCCCACATTATTCCTTAGACATGGACTGGCTGAGCTGAGAGTCTCTTAGGAGGGAATTGTGTGCTGATCTCATAGAGGGTGGTATGTTGTACCATGTACTAAAGTACTTTGAAATAATTTTTCCGTTCAGGTAGCCCGCACTGGTTGTTTTGATTTGCTCTATGAGTTTATAGGCCAAAAGGTGTGTTATGTTATACTATGTTTGAACAGGGTAGATTTAAGGTTTGGTTGTCTGTGTAAATAACAGGCAAGCAAAGAAACTGAAGGCCATAGTGCTGTTAGGACAGCGTTTTGTTTCAGCTAGCCAGAAGACTAAAAAGTTTGTGTTTGTCTGAAAGCCTAACGGTTGTGTGGATAGTCTTAAGAGTGTGTTAGCTTTACTAAAAGGTGGGCTGTATTATGATGTTACTTCAGGAAGCTGCAGATAGGTTGTGTGTGTTATGTGTAATTAACCTGGGCTGTGTATTAGTTTGTCTTTAGCAGGAACCTATGTGGAGTGGAAGAGGTTAACCTTTGTTGTGGTGTAGCAGTAGCTTTGTGATGATTGTATTTGTTTGTTTCTTGTAAATGGAATTCACCTATCACAGAGCTATGACTTGATTTTCATTGGCACACAAAGCTGAAGGGAAAGTTTCTTCTGATATCCCTGTAGGCCTCTTTAAACAGGGACATAACGACTCTTAGTTGAGAAAGAGCAAAAGAAATTCCATTGCTCTTTAAACGATTGAAGAGGGAGCTGTGTTTAGACGAGAAGCTAAGGCACTGGCTGTAACCTCTTCTCTCAGCTGACCAGCAGCTTTTAAACGCAGGGGCTGCTGTGAACTGACTTACTGCAGGATAATTACGTTAGGGACCAATACGGTCTGTTGAAAATCAATTCTGTTGGACCAGTGTGTTTGTTCGGAAATCCACTCAGCCAATTCAGGAGTACATTAGGCTGCAGGCCCATTGCGCTGACCTCTCCAGGATTGGGGTTGACACTTGAACGAAGGCATTTGTCCAGTTAAAGGACAATACTACCAGCAGACTCTTATCTCCCCTAAATTGGATTACTCAGATCTGCTTGTTCTCTTTAAAGATAGCTATGCCAGGTTTTTTCCTTCTCTTTCTGTCTGTCTGAGATGGTTACCTAGTGATTACTGTTTAATGTTTAATGCTATTCCTGGACAGTTAACACTTAATGCCACCACTAGCTCTTCCTTCCTTACGTGGAGCAACACTGTCTTATACTACAGCCTAAATGTTCAAGAGCTGTTTATCCTTGCACCTTTCTTTGCAGAATAGCTTGTTATGGACTGCACAGCAGAGTTTCTGAAGCTGAGGTTTGGGTCTTAGCAAAGAAAAGCACCTTCCCTTACAGGTTGTGCATTGGAAAAAGTATCCACTGTCAAGAGTTCTCATTTTATTGAAAACATGTATCTTCTAGAAGTCCTTCACAGATCACTAAGCATCCTCAGAGCTGGAACCCTGTCATAGCTAACAATGGATACCGTACCCTGATAGCCTCATACCAGCTACCAGTGATGAAACTTCTTTCTATTGCATTTGTGAGAAGGTGAAGGGGGGGGAAGGAAGCTGCTGATTGTAAATAAGGAGTTGCCTTGCATCTACAAACTACTCGTGATTGCAGCAGGCTGTGAAAATGTGCGCTTTCTCTGATCTAAGTCTTTTCCCATAAAGAGACCTACCCACATCTCAGTAAGGGCTTACTGAGAAGACATGAAAGAGACTGTACGGATCCTGTGCTAGACCTGCTCAAGAACCTTGGAAAGACTTTGTGCTGGAATTCGTGTATTTTTAATTACACTAATGGCTTGTATACACAGCAAGTTACTGAGCATCAAACCACTGTGTGAATCTGCAATGCACAAACTTGCCACTCAGTAACATCCTATGTGGACACTACTCCAGCTCAAGGAAACTTCTGGAGCACACCACTGTGTTTCAAGTGATACTTTCATTGGGATTAAAGTAGAAGTGTTGGTGCTTGCTAGTAAATTACAAACCTGTTTTCAAAACTCTCTCAACCAGCCAGAATGAAAGCATATAAGAACCCAAGTACAGCCATACTGGGTCAGACCATCTAGCCCAGTATCCTGTCTTCTGACAGTGGCCGGTGCCAGAGGCCTCAGAGGTAGTGAATAGAACAGCACAATTGATTAAGTGATCCATCTTCTGTCATCCAGTCCCAGTTCCTGTCTTTCAGACGTTTAGGGACACCCAAAGCATGAGGTTGCATCACTGACCATCTTGGCTAATAGCCATTGATGGACCTAGCCTCCAGAAACAAAGATAATTATTTTTTGAACCCAGTTATACTTTTAGCCTTCATAACATCCCCTGGCAACGAGTTCCACAGGTTGACTGTGTGTTGTGTGAAGAAGTACTTCCTTATGTTTGTTTTAAACCTGCTGCCTATTAATTGTATTGGGTGACCCCTGGGTCTTTTGTTATATGAAGGGGATAAATAAAACTTCCCTATTCACTTTCTGCACACCATTCATGATTTATAGCCCTCTATCATATCTCCCCTGAGTCATCTCTTTTCCAAGTTGAACAGTCCCAGTCTTTTTAGTCTCTCCTCATATGGAAGCTGTTCCATACCCCTAATCATTTTTGTTTCCCTTCTCTGTACCTTTTCCAATCCTAATCAATCTTTTTTGAGATGGGGCCACCAGAATTGTGCAAATTATTCAAGATATAGGCATACAATGGATTATTATAGTAACAGTCGGATATTTTCTATTTCACTATCTGTTTCTTTCCTAATGGTTCCTAGCATTCTGTTTGCTTTTTAGATTGCCGCTGCACTTTGAGTGGATGTTTTCAGAGAACTAGCCACAATGACTCCAAAATCTCTTTCTTGCATAGGCGCCAACTTCATGGATCCTGGAGCACCCACGGAAAAAAATTTGTGGGTGCTTAGCACCCACCGGCAGCCAAGCTCCTCCCCTACCCCCAGCGCCTCCCGCCCACTAGTGGCCCTTGTGATCAACTCCTCCCCCGCCCTCCAGGGCCTCCTGCACGCCACAGAACAGCTGTTCTGCGGCGTGCAGGAGGCACTGGGAGAGAGAGGGAGGAGCAGGGACAAGGTGCATTCAGCGGATGTGGTGGGAAGAGGCGAGCCAGGGGCGGTGTGGGGGTGGGAAGAGGCAGGGTGGGGGTGGGAGCTTGGAGGAAGGGGTGGGGTGTGGGCAGGGCCGGGGGCGGAGCGGTGGTGGGAAGAGGTGGGATGGGGCTTGGAGGAACGGTTTTATCACTTTTTCCAGATCATTTATGAATATGTGGAACAGCAATGGTCCCAGTATAGATCCTTGGGGGACCCACCTATTTACCTCTCTCCACCATGAAAACTGGCCATTTATTCCTACCCTTTGTTTCCTATCTTTTAAGCAGTTACTGATCTATGAGAGGACCTTCCTTCTTATCCCTTGACAGCTTACTTTAAGAGAGCTTGTCAAAGGCTTTCTGAAAGTCCAAGTACACTATATCTGCTGGATCACCCTTGTCCACATGTTTGTTGAGCCCTCTTAGACTTCTAGCAGATTGGTGAGGCGTGATTTCCCTTTACAAATGCCACGTTGACTCTTCCCCAACATATCGTGTGCATCTCTGTGTCTGATAATGCTGTTCCTCACTATAGTCTCACCCAGTTTGCCTTGTTCTGAAGTCAGGTTTACTGGCCCTTAATTGCCAGGATCACTTCTGGAGCCTTTTTTGAAAGTCAGCATCACATTAGTTACCTGCCAGTCATCTTGTATAGATGCTGATTTAAGTGATAGGTTACATAACCCAGTTAGTTCTGCAATTTCATATCTGAGTTCCTTCAGAACTTCTGGTGAATACCATCTGGTCCTGGTGACTTATTACTGTTTAATTTCTCAATTTGTTCCAAAACTTCCTGTATTGACACCTCAATCTGGGACAGTTCCTCAGACTTGTCACTTAAAAAGAATAGCTCAGATGTGAGGCACTCCCTCACATCCTCTGCAGTGAAGACCGATACAAACTCATTTACCTTCTCCACAACAGCTTTGTCTTCCTTGAGTACTCCTTTAGCACCTCAACAGTCTGTGGTCCCACTGATTTTTTGGCAGGCTTCCTGCCAAAGACTGCGAAGAGCTACAAAAGGATCTCTCAAAACTGGGTGACTAGGCAACAAAATGTCAGATGAATTTCAGTGTTGATAAATGCAAAGGAATGCACATTGGAAAACATAATCCCAACTATACATATAAAATGATGGGGTCTAAATTAGCTATTACACCCAAGAAAGAGATCTTGGAGTCATTGTGGATAGTTCTCTGAAAACATCCACTCAATGTGCAGCGGCAGTCAAAAAAGCAAACTGAATGTTGGGAATCATTAAGAAAGGGATAGACAATAAGACAGAAAATATCATATTGCCGCTATATAAATCCATGATACGCCCACATCTTGAATACTGAGTGCAGATGTGGTTGCCTCTTATCAAAAAAGATATATTGGAATTGGAAAAGGTTCAGAAAAGGGCAACAAAAATTATTAGGGGGTATGGAACGGCTTCCAAATGAGGAGAGATTAATAAGACTGGGATTTTTCAGCTTGGAAAAGAGACAGCTAAGGGGGGATATGATAGAGGTCTATAAAATCATGATTAGTGTGGAGAAACTAAATAAGGAAGTGTTATTTACTCCTTCTCATAACACAAGAACTAGGGGTCACCAAATGAAATTAATAGGCAGCAGGTTTAAAACAAACAAAAGGAAGTATTTTTTCACACAGTGCACAGTCAACCTGTGGAACTCCTTTCCAGGCGATAATGTGAAGGCCAAGACTATAACAGGGTTCAAAAAGAACTAGATAAATTCATGGAGGCTAGGTCCATCAATGGCTATTAGCCAGGATGGGCAGGGATTGTGTCCCTAGCCTCTCTGTTTGCAAGAAGCTGGAAATGGGCAACAGGGGATGGATGACTTGATGATTGCCTGTTCTATTCATTCCCTCTGGGGCACCTGGCATTGGCTAGTGTCAGAAGACAGGATAATGGGCTAGATGGAACTTTGGTCTGACCAAGTGTGGCCATTCTTATGTTCCTGCTTCCGATATACTTAAAATAATGTTGGTGATTGTTTTTGTGTCTTTTGCTAGTTGAACTTCAAATTCTTTTTTGGCCTGCATAACTATACTTTTACACTTGACTTGACAGAGTTTATATTCCTTTCAATTTTCCTCAGCAGGGTTTGACTTTCAGTTTTTAAAAGATGTCTTTTTATCTCTAACCACTTCTTTTACTCTGTTGTTTAGCCATGATGCCGGGTTTTTTATTTTTTGCTCCTCTGTTTTTTGTTTGTTTTTTTTTAATTTTGGGGTATAAATATAGTTTGAGACTCTATTATGGTGTTTTTAAAAGTTCCCATGCAGTTTGCAGGCATTTCACTTTTGTGGCTGTTCCTTTTTATGTACATTTAACTAGCCTCCTCATTTTTGTGTAGTTCGCCTTTTTGAAATTAAATGTTACTGTGGTGGGTTTCTTTGGTTGTTTTCCCTTCTACATTATAGTAACCATTATTAAGCTGTTTAGTCACTGTGACCCACTTAGGATTAATCAAGAATTGCCTCTCCCCTTGTGGCTTCCTGGACTAGTTACTCCAAGAAGCAGTCATTAATGGTGTCAAGAAATTTTATCTCTGCATCCCGTCCTGGGGTGACATTCCCAGTCAACATGAGGATAGTTGAAATACCCCATTATTATTAGGTTTTCTGTTTTTGTAGTCTCTCTAATCTCCCTGAGCATTTCACCATCATCACCACCATCCTGGTCAGATGATCTGTAGTATATTCCTACTAGGACTGTCGATTACTTGCAGTTAACTCACGCGATTAACTCAAAAAAATTAATCACAATTAAAAAAATTAATCGTGATTAATCGCAGTTTTAATTGCACTGTTAAACAATAGAATACCAATTGAAATTTATTACATATTTTGGATGTTTTTCTACATTTTTATATATATTGTATTCTGTGTTGTAATTGAAATCAAAGTATATATTTTATTACAAATATTTGCACTGTAAAAATGATAAAAGAAATAGTATTTTTCAATTCACCTCATACAAGTACTGTAGTGCAATCTCTTTGTTGTGAAAGTGCAACTTACAAATATAGATTTTTTTTTGTTACATAACTGCACTCCATAACAAAACAATGTAAAACTTCAGAGCCTACAAGTCCACTCAGTCCTACTTCTTGTTCAGCCAATCACTAAGACAAACACGTTTGGTTATATTTACGGGAGATACTACTGCCCACTTCTTATTTACAATGTCACCAGAAAATGAGAACAGGCATTCGCATGGCACTTTTGTAGCTGGCATTGCAAGGTATTTACATGCCAGATATGCTAAACATTCGTATGCCCCTTCATGCTTCAGCCACCATTTCAGAGGACATGCTGATTAAGCTTGTTAAAAAAAATTGTTAATTAAATTTGTGACTCAACTCCTTGGGAGAGAATTGTATGTCTCCTGCTCTGTTTTACCTGCATTCTGCCATATACCTCATATTATAGCAGTCTCGGATGATGACCCAGCACGTGTTGTTCATTTTAAGAACACTTTGACTGCAGATTTCACAAAATGCAAAGAAAGTACCAATGTGAGATTTCTAAAGATAGCTACAGCACTCGACCCAAGGTTTAAGAGTCTGAAGTGCCCGCCAAAATGTGAGAGGGACGAGGTGTGGAGCATGCTTTCAGAAGTCTTAAAAGAGCAACATTCTGATGTGGAAACTACAGAACCCGAACCATCAAAAAAGAAAATCAACCTTCTGGTTGTGGCATCTGACTCAAATAATGAAAATGAACATGTTTCTGCACTGCTTTGGATTGTTATTGAGCAGAACCCATCATCAGCATGGCAACAGGACCCCCTTAGTCAGGTCCATTTTGGGGGACCAGGGGAGGCCAGGAGGTTTGTCTGGCCTCCCCTTTATTTTCCCAGCCAGCTCCAAAGTGAAATTCCGCTGCAGCCGTCTTATTACCGCCTCCCAGCTTAGGTTACAGACTCAGGTATTGTCCCTCAAGTGAAGTTATCCCCTGCTATCCCATCCCCCATGCAGACAGTCCCAGTAAAACTAGACAACATTTTCAGGTCAATCTGCCCCGCTCCCTACTGTGTCACACCTTCACACCCAGCAGGCAAGTCACCATGCGGTTCTCCTGGTCATAACAAACCCAACTATCTATATTTCTAATAAGCAAATCCCCATTATGATTGCCTTTTCTTCCTAATAACCAGGGTCCCCTTCCCTGGAGAGGTATCCTTGGTGCAAGAGCATACTGTGCCATCATCTGGAAGGAGGGTCCCAACTCTGGGATTATTTCCCTCTTCTACAGCTTGAGGTTCTCCTTCCTTGAAACTTTCATCCTCCTCAACAGCACAGAGGCTGTCAGACTGGGGTTGGGATTGCTCTGGTGTGTCCCAGAAAGTCTTTTCTGTTTCCCTTAGCTCCTCTAGTTCAGCCACTCTGGTCTCAAAAGTCCGTACTTGGTCTCTAAGGCCTGGTCTACACTAACCCCCCAATTCGAACTAAGGTACGCAACTTCAGCTACGTGAATAACGTAGCTGAAGTTGACATATCTTAGTTCGAACTTACCGCGGTTCAGACGCGGTCCAGACGCTGCAGGCAGACTCCCCCGTCGACTCCGCGGTACTCCTCTCGCCGAGCTGGAGTACCGCAGTCGACGGCGAGCACTTCCGGGATCGATTTATCGCGTCCAGACCAGACGCGATAAATCGAACCCGGAAGTTCGATTGCCAGCCGTCGAACTACCGCGTAAGTATAGACAAGCCCTTAGGGCCATAAGCGGCTTGCACTGAGTGCACACGTACGCCACCTGTCCACAAGTCAGGTAATTGTACATGCTGCATTCAGTGCAATAAACTGGATAGACCCCACGCTGCTGCTGGACTTCTGCCTGCATTATTTTGACTCTTGCAGGGTAGTTGCTTGTTTTTTGTTTGTGGTGGGGAAGCATTTATTGGCCTTAGTTCAGAGAATGTTGGTTAGGTGGGTCTGGCTCTCATGCTCCCTCTCTAAACTCTCTTGCAACTCTCCTGTTTGCTAGCTCCTCAGATAACTTAGGAGCTGGCTCTGCTCCTTGGGTTAGCCCCTCTCCCTCCTTGAGAGATCCTAAAGGGATTAGGATCAAAGGATGGCAGGCTAGAGCCTTGTTAGGAAGCTCTTAGTCTTGTCTAGCAGGTAGCTAGGCTCAGCACATAGCCCCCCCAAACAGACCGCACTATAAACTTCAAGGAAGCAAGCACACAACAAACAGACAACAAATTCACCCTAGTCACTCCTCCTTCAGCTGGAGAACTCCCTTGCAAAACTCCCTTGTTTGCTACTCCTGTTTGCTAGCTCCTGTTCACCCACTGTTCACCAGAATGAGCAGTATCATTTGTTAATTAGCTAATATGCTGGCTGGGAAGGGAACCACCATGTGAGAAAAGGTATCTCAATCAAAATATAGAGAGAAACCAGAAAAAGGGCATATAGGTTTTAAGACGTAATGGCACAATGAACCGTCTGCCAGTCGAAACCTGGACATATGTAAAATCCAAACCAGTGTGCTTTGTAAAAGAAGGAACAATGTTTAAGATTCACCACTGCCTTGCATCTTGTTTAGTCAATTATGCCCATGCAAAGTGGACGTAAAATACTACCTCTCTGGTACAGTAGCATTTTTCCCTCACTTTGTACAGTGTTAAATAGTTACACAATGTGCAAGCAGTGGAGACCTAGGCCCAGTATCTTCAGAAATGATCATCTGAGCCAGCAGTCATTTAGAATCAATCTTCTAGACGCTTCTCCCTGATTGGTGATTCCCAAGCACTTGTCTTAGGGATTGGACACTGCACGAGATGAAGCAAATCCCAGCTTTCAAGAACTGTGTTCCGAAGAAAACTTTCTTGTTGCATTTTTAAAATCCAGCAACAGCTGTCAGTGGTTTCTTAAATTTGATAAGTACTAAAACTCTCTGAGTGAAGCAGGTCACCTTGGAGCATCTACATTTGACTACAGGGGATATTTCTTGTTTTACATCAGACTGAATTTTTTGTTTTTTTCTTTAAGGCTAGAGAGACTGGAAAATAAACTTGAGAAAGGATTGAATGAGTTGGATCATCAGAAAATTGTCTCCAACTTAGAGGGAAATGTGAAAAACCCTCCCACTCTAGCTCTGATCCTGTTGTGAAACCAGATGCAGACTCTACTTGAGCTTCTTTCACCTTCACTTGGAATGGACAGTGCTCGTGCTCCTTGTTTTGAATTTATGTTGTGGCTAAAGATACAAACAAAGATACCTTGTGAACGAAGTAGTTGCTGTTAGGATGTAGTAAGGTGGAGGGTGTTACGTCCATTCCCAGCAAATTGGAAAACGACTTTGTAAGGAACTAAGGCAGAGTTCCTCTAGTGAGAGCAGTCTAGTAAAATGGCAATAGTAATTGTGTGTAATTGGGAATTGTGCCTGGACATCACAATGAAAGGTACATTAGAGATAGATGGCTAGATAGAAGAAACATACTAACCATTTAAGATGCAGTTTATTAATCTTTTTATATCAGTCCCGTGCCTCAGAAACAAATTTGATAATATGTCAGCTTGTGAAAAACCAACACTTAAATATCAGAAGTTTTAAGTCTTTTTTGTGTCTTTGCAAAATATCTAATGAAAGCCCCTATGGCAGTTAAAGGTCTTGCTTAGCATACACACGCTTATGAGTTTTCTAGTGTTCAGGCCCTTAATCTACAAAGTGTAATTGAATCCTCTTTTTTCTAGCTGCTCCATAGAGCCCCAGCTTTAAATAAACCATGCGGTTAAGAGCGGATACAGCCACAACTTTTCCTTCTGTTGCCCACCCTTAGTAAATATTTCTGCAAAACAGATAAAATTAACTACTGTAACAGATAAATAGAGAGCAGGGTTTGCAAAGCCAATGTGGTAACACAGCAATTGGGCTTAAACACAACTGATCACTCTGAGTTTCTGCTCAGCTGCCTGCCAATCGGAATGATTTTCTGTTTTCATGAGTCCCAGCACCTGCCCTTCTGTTGTCTGAGTGCATAAAGGGTTGGGAAAGCTAAAAAACCCTCTCAGCTAGCTTTACAATCTTTAGTTTCAGGGATGGGATTGAACCTCTTTTTGGAAGTGATGGAGTTAAATTATACTTCAAATTAAACCTGACTGATTCCAATATATCAATTTCTAATCTGTAGAGAATCTGATTAACACCTTCTGCTGCCTGCAATCACCTGCAAGTTCTAGAGTGTGTCTGTACTATGAGCATGTTATGCACAGGTCCCTGAGTTATGTCACTGGAGCCAACCTCCATCTTGAAAACCATAAAGGCCATATAGGCCTGGGGGGCAGTAGGGCTGAAGCCCCTGTCTGGCCTACAGCAGATATCTAGGTATTCTTACTATATTCATCATTTCCAAGCCTCTCCCTCTGCCATTCCTGGCAGAAAGAATTTTCATTTCCTCTGGTGTCCATCTAGCCCGCTCACATTACTGCAGCTTCGTCTCCTCACAGAAGAGGTTTCTGTCATTGAAGAGCAATGGGTATTTTCACTACAGATCTTAGTGTACGGGGTTGATAACCTTTAGGAACAATGTTTTAGACTAGGATGCCTACTTAGTGCTGGACCCTTGGAAGCTAATTTTAATCTGGTTAAAGTTGCCTTTTAGCCAAATGTTAGCGAGAGGAAAGAAAAGGTTTAGTTCCCCTGATGAAACCGTGCAGGGTGGAGTTGCTAGACAGTGCTCAGCATTATTTAGTGTTTGGAAGAATAATTATTTGCAGATGACCAAGAGATGTTTTTGAGAATGAGTTAGTGGTTTTTTTCATTACTTCCTTCTTAAAATGTGTTCGGGGAAATGCTAAGTCTTTTCTTCAGCTGCCACTATGTTCCAGTTTTCCAAATGAGTGTGCTAAAGGTGTCCGTAGCAGCCTAAGGAATACAGTGACTGAGAGAGAGAAACTGGTCCCTTCACTGGGACCTTTGAAGCTCAGAAGACCTTCCTGGAGAGACAGGTTCTACAGGGAAGTAGGCTTGCTGAGGACTGGAGGGAGCTGTAGGGCAACCCAGAAGAGCTATGCTCTGTCCCTACCAAACAGCATTGTTGTTGCACTTGGCATCTTTGCTACGCATCCTTTCAAAGGATCATTGGGGATGCTATCGGCATCAGTCACTCTGCTACCCCTGTGTGGTGAAAGAGCTTCCTAAAGGCTATTATCCTCAAGGTTACAGAGCCCATGAACATCCCTATGGACGGGCAGCCCCAGCACCAGTGGTCCCCATAACATGTAACTGATTTGCACCATGAGCCCATCACCCTGTTCTGTGTGTGCAGAGAGGGTTTGTGAGTGCTCACTCACAGTTCATCCTGTCATGCCCTCGACTTCTCTGCCATCCCCCTCATCACCCACATCTGCCCCCAATTCTGAGGTTTGGCAGCTCTCCAGTGGTGTCTGAAAATAGCTTGCTTTTACACCTATCATTACGGGACATCCAGGCCTGATTAGCATATGTAAACACACAATTTAAATATGCTAATATGAAGTTAGTGAATATATATGCTCAGCCCTAAGCACTCAGGAAATTTGCCTAAGACCTTTTGGAAATCCCACTAACAGTGAGTTCTCAGGTAACTCATGCCCAGCCAAACTCTAGCTTTGAACAATCCATGGGTGCCCAGTGCCCCTCAAGCCCCTAGGTGGAGATCAGGTGGCTATATGCACCTGCCCAAGTATTTGAAAATTTTGGCTAGTGTGTAGAAATTTCCCCTTATCTGTTTCAGAGATGGTGACATTGACTAGCAGAGAAAACATTGCATCTTAAAAGTTAGTGATCTTATATAATGAATTCACCTGGTACTGTGTGCTGACAGATGTTTTTTCTCTGACTCCTAACCTGATTTAGTATATTTTCAGGATAAACAGAATCTTGTCTTTCTGTCACTTTTAACCCCGGTCTTCAGTGGGGTCTATTTCCCTGAGCCCCAGTGAAGACTAAATGCTGCTTGTGAACGTGTATCCTAACTCAGTCTGGGATCTTGTCAGAGCTTGGAAACTAGGAAGGTTTGGGTCTGATTTGTATCTATCAGAGAGACCTCCAAGGAAAACTCACCTGTTCCAGGAAAAGAGGGTAGAGGAGCCCTCTCTCTCGGCTTCAGTGTCAATATCTGTTGTGAGGCTGGTGTCCTGTTTCAGATTAATATAGAATCAGGGCCTGCATCATTTGATGTCATTTTAAAATCCTGTAGTGATCACAATATTCATTTTAGAAAATGATTGAGATCTACTGGTTTAGAATCAACACGGTGCTTGGATAAAGATAATTGTTTCCAAGCCAACGAGGAAAGCCCAGAGTCCACTTCGTGCTCCATCACTGATGGCAATATTTCTCAGCCACAGACTGATACAGTTAGGGAAGAGTTGAAGACTCAAGAAAAAGTCTAATATTTCCTAAAAGAGCCTTCCACAATCACAGACAAGAAACTTCCATTCAAGTGGTGGCTACACACACATTTCCTTGATTGGCTGAGTGTGGTGAGTGGAAGAGAACAAAAGGGGAGGCCAGGTGGAGCCAGCATGTACCTTTAGATATGGAAACTGTAGGTACCAGTTTCTATAACAGAGAACATACTAATGCTGTCTTTATGATTGCTCCACTATATCACAGAGAGAAACATCATGGGCCAAATTCTCTGCCAGTGAAATGTGCTGAATTCCATTGAAGTAATTAGAACTTTCATAGAATCATAGAATATCAGGGTTGGAAGGGACCGCAGGAGGTCATCTAGTCCAACCCCCTGCTCAAAGCAGGACCAATCCCCAACTAAATCATCCCAGCCAGGGCTTCGTCAAGCCTGACCTTAAAAACCTCTAAGGAAGGAGATTCCACCATCTCCCTAGGTAACCCATTCCAGTGCTTCACCACCCTCCTAGTGAAAAAGTTTTTCCTAATATCCAATCTAAACCTCCCACACTGCAACTTGAGACCATTACTCCTTGTTCTGTCATCTGCTACCACTGAGAACAGTCTAGATCCATCCTCTTTAGAACCCCCTTTCAGGTAGTTGAAAGCAGCTATCAAATCCCCCTTCATTTTTCTATTCTGCAGACTAAACAATCCCAGTTCCCTCAGCCTCTCCTCATAAGACATGTGCTCCAGCCCCCTAATCATTTTTGTTGCCCTCCGCTGGACTCTTTCCAATTTTTCCTTATCCTTCTTGTAGTGTGGGACCCAAACCTGGACACAGTACTCCAGATGAGGCCTCACCAATGCCAAATAGAGGGGAATGATCACGTCCCTCGATCTGCTGGCAATGCTCCTACTTATACAGCCCAAAATGCCGTTAGCCTTCTTGTCAACAAGGGCACACTGTTGACTCATATCCAGCTTCTCGTCCACTCTAACCCCTAGGTCCTTTTCTGCAGAACTGCTGCCTAACCACTCAGTCCCTAGTCTGTAGCAGTGCATGGGATTCTTTCATCCTAAGTGCAGGACTCTGCACTTGTCCTTGTTGAACCTCATCAGGTTTCTTTTGGCCCAATCCTCTAATTTGTCTAGGTCCCTCTGTATCCTACCTCTACCCTCCAGCATATCTACCCTCTAGCGTATCTACCACTCCTCCCAGTTTAGTGTGATCTGCAAACTTGCTGAGGGTGCAGTCCACGCCATCCTCCAGATCATTAATTAATCAACTTTGCCCATTTACACAAGCAGAGATGTTAGCCTTCTGTCTCTCTTAAGGGAAAAATAGAAAAAACTAAAAGGTTTTGGTACCAGACGCCTGGAGAAATACATTAACTGGGCTTAACTTTCAACAGGTATGGGAGCTGTATAAGAAAGGAAAAGCTTTTAGAAAAGTACTGCAGTAACCTCTGTCAGAATATGAGTATTACCATTAAAATCCCATGCTCGTTCATTGCCTTCCTGTCTCTGTCACGTGGATAAACCCTGAGTAGAAGGAAGACTCGGGGTAACTCTGATTGCATTATTGTTCCTTGATAGATGTAACCCACAGAGATTACAGAATTCCCAAGAAAGCATAAGAAATAGAAAAGTTATAATTTTCTTTAAAAATGTGTTCAAATGTTTGTAACCATTATTGGGCAGCATGGGGGATTTATGACATTAAGAGGCTTCACATGACACATTGGCTACAGAAGTCAGTTGTTGTTAGGATGCTGTGGAGGGAACTGGATCTGCAAAAGCTGCAGTAATAAATGCAACACATTATGTAAGTATTTCTCTTTTTTCTTTGATTTACCTTCCTCTTCTCCCTCCCTATTTTTACAGCCCTGGCCCACTGTGACCCTGACACTCCCCCCTCCAGTTGCTCTGGTTTCATTAAAGATTGGCTGCTGCTCCTGATGTGGCTGTTGTCTCCTTGTCCTGCATGCCATGCAGCCAGCTCTGTGCAACCCTAATAATGACAACCTCAATACTAGTGAAAGATGAATAATAAGAACTGCTGCCGTTGGTCCCAGCAGAGCCTGCTAAGGAGGTTTGTTTCAGAATAATGAGTATGGAAATTCTGCATTCATAATGAACTGCAAGCAGTCTTCCAACTCACTCGTGCCGAAAATTCTCACTTGCCTTTCCCATAACTTGTCACTTGTGGGGTTTTTTATTGTTCGGTATGTAAACAAGGCCAGAAAAGCCTTTGTTCCTTTGTGCCTACTTAGATTTGCCCATTAATCCCAACCCCCCCTCTTTTTCCCACCAATGCATGCAGGATTACACAAAGCAAAAGTCATTAATTTTTATCTCTGACTATCTGTAGGGTTTTTAATGTGGCCTGGCTTGCTTATGCACCACCAATTACATGTCATAAGTGCTTGTAGATGCTGGAGCAGTATCGTAGGCTGATGAATCACTGCCTTCTCCTCTGATTAGTATGCAAGGGGCTGTGTTGTTCTTTGAGCAGCTGGCATGCCAATGAGGATCTAGCTCTGCCGGTCAAGGCATCTGGACATGAATTCAATATGGATTGTTTTAATTAAATGGCTAAGCACACAAGAAGCTAAGAAACAACTCCATCATTGAGTGAAACTTGAAAATAAAGTCCACATGTGAGTGGAGTGAGAACGGATTGTTTAAACACTTTTTTTTTCACCTGGAAACTCATAGTTTCCCTTCACAGGTGTGAACTTGCTACAAGTGTGTTGAGTTGAAATTCCCCAAAAAGGGACCTATTGATAACAGAGTTTATCATGATTAAGTATAAGAATCAAAGCACCAGCAAACTCTATCCCACTATTCCACCCTTTTGTAGGCATTATTTTTTTAATATTATGATTATTCATTGGTTGTAACCATTTTTAAAAAGTGATTAGGTAGGTCTGCACAGAAGGACTGTCTGTAATTACCTGTCATTGTCACCAGTGAAAAGTGTTAATTAATGAAGTCACCTGTTAATTCATTGGGAAAAGGAGGGAAAGAATCATAACTGGGTTATCTGTTTCCACTGTAGTGGTGTCTGTGTATATCAGGCAACTGAAATGCCACTGAGAATCATTTTTCCTTTATGCCTCACTCTTTGCTTTGCTGAGGGAAAAGTGAAGCTTGTGGCACAATCATGGATCTGTTCTGATTTTGGCTGTTATGGTCTTATGGTTTTAATTCTGTTGCAAAATCTTCTACTTGGCACAGAGGGCACAAGCTCTGCCCTCTACCCTTCTGTATCAGACTCTGAAACGTTTGGCTGATTAAAGGGCATCCACCTTGAAAAATCCTATGTCCATCTAAACATTTTGCCCTATTGTCACAAGTAACAACTGAGGCTTCTCACTACATTAAGGATATTTGCATCAGTGTAACTACATCCGTGTAGTTACTCTACTGCAAATCTCCTTAGAGCGGTGCCTCCATTTCCCCATCTGCAAACTAGGGGAAATGGTACTTCCTGCCTTTTGAAAAGCACTTTGAGATCCTTGAATAAAAATACTGTATAAGAGCTACATGTCATTGTTATGAACCAACCCCAGTGTTACACAGACAGAACAAAATAAATTCCTCAAAACCTTTCACTATAATTTGGATATATTAATAGTTTTAATTTTCATTTCAGCAAGAATTATAATAATACTTCAGTTAAATTATTACCCTACTGATAACACTTCAGTGGGTTTGTGATGTACTCACACAACTGTGGTCATGTCAGTAGTTTGAAAATCTACTTCTAATAACAGTACAAGAAAACAAAATGTCTATAATAAACTAACTTTGGTGAAATCATGCAAAGAGAATATAAGATACTGCCATGGCAGTTATTTAAAACATTTTCATGTAGCAACAGCTAAGTATTTTCCGGCACTGGTTGCCTGTGTCTGCCATGTCTGAGTTGGTCATAAAGAAGGTTCAGATTAAAGATGTCAGCACCTACTCCACCAAATTTATCCCAGGTAACAATTCCACACATGTCAGTGGATTTACTCCAAAAATCAACTTGAATCATTGTGTCTTGTCATCTGTGTGGTTTCCCATTGAAGAAGAAATGCATCTTAACCATCTACCTTAAAAATTACCGCATGGCAGTGGCTATCTTGAATTACTTCTCTATAGAGAACATACAGTGAGTAAGGAATTGGTTGCAGATGTGCAAGGTAAATATCTATTTCCATTTTTGTGAGTTTTTTATGTTTCTTTGTAACAATATTGACATGCATATATATAGGGTGATTATTAAAAGGTGGCATATTAATGATAGTGATTTTCTCCGGTATAAATCATGCCTTTCATCATCACAACAGACTAATTGCTCGAATACAGTATGAATATTTTTAAGTAGTGATACGGTTTTTCCTGGGCCCCTCTTGCAGGGTCTTTGTCTCACTTTAGGCCAGGGCAGATTGAAAGTTATGCCCCACTTCCAGAATCTCTGGAACAATTTCTCCAGTTCCTAGGTCGAGTTAATCCGAGGCTGGCCATTTTCAGTGAAGACATCTTGATGGGGGAAAAGTGGATGAGTCGGGTGTTTCTTGACAGTAGAAAACTGCCTGCCTCATCTTTCATTTTTTATTTGCTTCCTTCTTTACATTCACTTTTTGTTAATAAAATAATAGTGGTGTTTAATGCCAATGGCCAGCGGCTTCTGGGCATCTTAACAAACATAAACTGAAAGCATAATTTACAGTAAGTAGGCAACAGGTCAGATTAAAGCCAACAGAGTATGAAAAGCTCCAACACACCATCCAAGACACTCAAATGTTGTGGAAACAAAAAAGGAAACACAAATTCTGGAGCCCTCACCCTGACAGTTGTCACAGATGCATTTCCCCATGTTGAGGGGTGAGGGAACTCTGTGCCCTCAGCCAAGAAGGTCCTGCTCCTCTGTGCTCTTAAGATTGTTCCTTTGACATTCAGCACTTCCAACGCTGCTAAGGTGCCTTCTGCTGGAGAGATTCTGTATTATTTATATTGACAGTTTTAAATATTTATATTAAACCTTGATGATCACTCCCTGAATAACAGTGAAGCTTTGACTTCAGCTTCGACACAAACATAAATAACCCCAAACATGACTCCAAAACATAAAATCATCACTGGTAAAGTTTTTAGATAACCCCCAAATTGAGGGAGTGGTAAATAATGAAGCGGACAGATCACCAATACAGAGCGATCTGGATTGCTTGATAAACTGGGCACAAGCAAACAATATACTTTGTAATTTGGTTAAGTCTAGATGTATACATCTAAGAAGAAAGAATGCAGGCCACACTTACAGAATGGGGGAATCTATCCTGGGAAGCAGTGACTCCGAAAAAGATTTGGGAGTCGTGGTGGATAATCAGCTGAACATGAGCTCCCTGTACGACATTATAGTGAAAAGAGCTAATGCGATCCTGGGATGCATAAACAGGGAAATCTCGAGTAGGAGTAGCGAGGTAGTTTTACCTCTGAATTTGGCACTGGTGCGATGCTGCTGGAATACTGTGTCCAGTGCAGGAGTCCACAATTCAAGAAGGAGGTTGATAAATTGTAGAGGGCTCAGAGAAGAGCCCCAAGAATGATTAAAGGATTCAAAAACCTTCCTTATAGTGATGGACTCAAGGAGCTCAATCTATTTAGCTTAACAAAGAGAAGGTTAAGGGGTGACTTGATCACAGTCTGTAAGTAGCTACATAGGAAACAAACATTGAATAATGGGCTCTTCAGTCTAGCAGAGAAAGATATAACAATCTGGAAGCTAGAAAAATTCAGACTGGAAATAAGGCATAAATTTGTGACAGTGAGGGTAATTAACCATTGGAACAATATACCAAGGGTCATGTTAAATTCTCTATCACTGGTAATTTTTAAAGCAAGATTGGATGTTTTTCTAAAAGATAGATTGTAGGAATTATTTTGGAGGAGTTCTCTGGCCTGTGTTATACTGGAGGTCAGACTAGATGATTACAATGGTCCCTTCTGCCTTTGGAGTCTGTGAATCTATGAATCTCAGTATCTGCATTTGTTTTTCGCTGGTGTTTTCCCTCAGGGAGCCATTTAGGGAACTGAAATAATAAAAGATATGGCCTTCTCATAGTATTTCCAGCCGCCAGGAAATGGAATACTGTGCTTACACTGCATCTCTTGTTATATCAGGTTCCTAAATGGTTAAAAAGCCTTTTGGGGGGGGAAATTAAATAAAATACAAGGAGACACAAATACAAGAATGACAAATACTAGCATCTGTGTACATCCCTAATAACTGACAGCCAGTGCAGAGCAGGGAGCCCAGGATAATAGTGAGTACAGAATCTTATGTTTTACCCTCTGCTTCATCCTCAGAATACAAATTTCACCTGTGTATTTGGATTTTGATACCCCGTCAAGCCAGCATGTCTATAGCGTCTCTATCCCTGTTGTGTGATTGTCATATCATTCTACAGTATTTGCATTAAAGTGGTTGTTGCCCTTCACTGTGTGGAAAGCCACTACAAGCTGGGAATGCACAAATGCACTTGTGACGTTTCTGATGAGTTCTGTTCCATTTTGAGCTTTCTGACTGATGTCATCCTTTTCTCCTGTTAACCTGCCCCTCCCCCACATACCATCATTATACATCCTCGACTAGTAGGATGGGCAGGTCAGCCCTTCTCCTTTTAGAGAGACGTGTACACAGAGTTAATGCTTCTTGCTTACGCAGCAAAGTCAAACTTCACCATGGCTGCTACGTGCAGAGTGAAGGGAAGCAGCAAATGAGCTGTGAGGTGTGGTGCGTTGGTGCCTCTTGGGTGGAAAATCATGAGTTTTTGTCTCAGCCCACCTCAGGGATTTTTATGTGCTTAACAATTTCATAAACTTTGTAGTTATTTTGGTCCTCAGGAGGGAACATGAGAGCAGCTGTCTTGATAGCTAGATAGATGCCAGAATGTTTCCTTTTTTCCACATACAATTTCCCGTCCTTATGAGCCCATTACTGCCCACTGTGTTTCAGGGAGTGGGATAAAGCTGAGATTTTGGCAGTAGTAAAGATAAAAAGATCCCATTGCAGTTGTGACATCTCGTGGAAACATGGGGGCTTCATACCCTCAGGCCTACGAGCCTTCAGCAGCCTCCAGAGCCAGATATTTAGCAATGACTCATATAACAATGCCAAATCTGTAATAGATCACTTCTTGAGGGATGGGCTGGGTGCACATCCACCTTGCAGAGGAAGTTTAAGAATAAGGGATACAGAAGCTGTACCATATTCTTAAAAGGAACTTAGAGACCCCCCAGAGCAGGCAGTATAAAATATTCATTAGCAAAGTGCAGAACAGTGAGCTGAGACAGTATCTACTGACATAAATCGGAAGAGTGAGTGTACATGTATATGTGTTCTGGTGACATTATGAATATGACTTTATTGTGTTCTTCATGAATAGTGAAACAAGCATACAGTAGGTTGTGTTTGGCAACTTCAAATCACCAGACCTTGTTTGTGAGCCTTATATTCATTTTGAGTTTAAAATAATATTTAAATCTGTGGGAAAGGGGAAGATACTTTGTTGCTGGCTCCCATATAAAAACCTGAATAGTTAGGCAAACAGGCAAGTTTAACATAAAAGGGACACTGGTAACCCAAAATTCAATCTTATGGAATATGATATCAAGAGAGACCCTCAGCTGTCTGTTGTATAACCTACATGGTACATAAACCAAAGTGATTCATCCTGTCATCTTAGCACCATGATGGACACCAGAATGGTGTTTTCTCACAATTAATGCCATTTGCAGCAGCATCAGGAAAGACAGGTTTTCAATATTTTAAAGTTAAAATAAGAGCATCACAGAAAACTCCTCAATGGTATCGCTGTGATGATGCATATATTGCAATCTTGGACTTCCAGTCCCCTAAATAAATGCTGCACGATCTACTGCTCTGTGTAGTTGTTAGGCTTGAAGGAAAGTGGCAAACTACTTGATTGCACCTAACTGCTGCAATGGCAATTTAAATTTTTTATTTTTAACACTATTGGTTTTGCATAGAGGGAAGCTCCTGTGGATTCATTTGGTAGATTTTGGGGGGCGGTTGGGGTTTTTTTATTTTGTTTTATTTTGTACTGTTTTGCAGGGTTTATTTGTCAAGAGTCCAGCACTCTCTTATCTGTGTTATTGAGCATTGATACCGTCCTCCAGCTTCTGAAGGCAAATGTATCAAAATAAAACTTCAGCTGCCCCCCATGCATCTTGTTCCCTCATTTCAGATACAGAGCCAGAGTTATATTTGTGCTTATTGCATCCTTTGGCTCATTTCCCCCCTTATTCTCCACATAGTGAAGTCTTTAGCCTTGTTCTCGTCTTCATTTGTCCTCTATGCCAGTGCTTGGCCCAGCTCCTGCTGCAGAGAATGACTTTTGTTAGCATACAGGATGCTATCCTTAATGCAACCCAGTTCATTCTCATCATTTTAATAGTGGACCTGAGGTATGTTGCCATGTGAACAAGTCATCATGTCTCCATAGCAACCAGCCAGATTGCAGCACACCAGTCTGAGGAGTGGACTTTTTTCTTTTTTTCCCCCTAGCCTGGGCTTTTTCTTTTGTCAAATTTGCTGAAGGGCTCACAATGGGAGGATTCAGGCTGATTTTCAAGCAGTTTTTCATTTAAACCTGTAAGTTGTTGTATAAACAGAAAAGCCAGCATGCCACTAGACTCACTTTCAAGGCAGACTTGATGAGAGGGCTTTGAACCAAGATCCCAGCGTGCCTTACAGTTTGACAGAACTGAGACGATGACATGTCTTGGCGCCTTTCAGATTCTGCCCCACACTTCCGCTCTGCTGCCCACAGTAGGGATCCCAGACTCTCACACACAGATTGGGTGACCTACGGCTATCACCTTACCTTGGCTCTGAGCCACATTTTGCTATTTGAGATCTTGCTTGGGTCAAAATTAGACACATTGACTGATTAGATTCTCCTTGTCCATCCCACAGATCAACATTACTTGTGCAGCTACCAGCACCAACCAGCTGGGGAGACAAAGGGCATTGAAGGACAGATGATTCAGGCATTCAGACACTGGAGTTATGGAAGCCATACAAGTACCTAGCTAGAGAGACAGATCGAAAGAGGGATGGTAGGAGAATAGATGGTAATTGAGAATGATCATTGAAACTATAAAACTAACAAGAAATAAGCAAGTAAAATAAAAATACAAAATCTGAACGTAAAATGTTATTCTGTTCCTTTATACATTTAACTCGAAGTAAGTCAACCATTCTCCCTTGAAACTATCTCATTTCCAGTGTTATAACTTGGGCTATGAGAACAAATACAGAATGTTTCTGTGTAGGAAGGCAAAGTCAGTAGGCAGAGAATGTGATGCTGACAGCTCACCGGTCAGGCAGGCTGTGAGGGGAGGTGGGGAAGATGATGTGCAAGTGCAAGGAGACTTATTTTGCTCTGTGGGTGGAGCAGAAGGGAGGAAGGAGGTGGATTGGTGAACTACCTGTTTGGGGAGAAGAGTGAAAGGTACTGAAAATGTATATCCTCATCCTCTGTGTTCTAAAGTTGAACTGAGTGTCCCCATAATATAGTGACTAGAAATAAATTATCCATGATCTTCCTTCTCATACCTTTTGATGCTAAAGGAAGCATATACCCTCCAGTTTGGATAAACTTCTGGTGTACTTAAACCAGAAATATCTAACAAATCATGAATGTAAATTGAAATTTCATGACAGAAACCTACAGTTTTTTTACAATCCAATAGCACATTGTAAAAACATATCATAGTGCAGTCTTACCCTTTTGGTTATAGTGTTTCTGTGTTTGTACCATGTGTGAGGGCATGAACATCATTATTCACACTGCCCCATCCCTCCCCCCCCACACACACACAGAGCAACCATTCTTGACAGTCACAGCTGAATGTGCACTGACAGACGCATAGGACAGGTTGGGCTTGTGTTCACACAGTACATGTACTCGTACAGGCAAGTATTTGGTAAGGTGACTCGCCCTCCACAGGCAGCAGAGATCAGTTCTGCTTTGTGCATAAAATTACAGCAAACAAGCCTCAAATAACGCAGGACACTTTCATAATTGATTTATGCAGGGGCTCTGAAAGTTCTATTACCTTTTGTTTAGCTCAGGGGGCCTGACTCTGTGCAATCCATTGCTGAAACTAATTACAAGATATAATTAAACTGTGACACAAAGATATTATACCGTTAGTTTACTAATGACACCGCGAAGCTGTACCACCAGCACAGGACAGTGATTATGCTTCATTCATTATTTATCCTTTTGCTAAATGAGACACTGACATTTTCAAAAATTACTTTGAGGTTTCTTAATTGTCGGCAGCAGGATGGACTAGAAGGAGCTCTCCTTCCTCTTAGTTACTTATCCAAACCTCAGAAGTATTATTAGCAGAAAAATAATAAATAAAATGCAATATACGCCTCTCTGGTGGTTGTTGATTTTTCTGAAGATGAGAGTTGCAGCGCTCAGTGAGCATTTGTGCCAAGCAGGTTCTGGTGAAACAGTAATGTCCCTGGATGAACGGATGCTCTTGCTGTGATATACCATAGAGCCTAGGTTAATCTGGATATTTTAAATACAAAAGTAATGCCAAGTTTCGAGTGGTTTGATATGAACTGACAGAAAACTATCCCACTCCTTCCCTTGGGTGACTTACACTGTCTATTTTCAGCTCTGACTTTTCTTTTAATAACTTCTTTGTTCTTTGTTAGTTCCTTATTGATCAGTAAATGAATTTCTCTATTAACATCACTAAAATGGAAGCATTTCCCTATAAGAAACTGTAACATCAAATAGAGATGTTGTAATTGGCTGAAGAATGGGTTGGGGCTGCTCCCATGCTGGTGAATTGTATGTCTGTCCATCTTCCGTTCTTGGTTGTTATTTTTATTGGTATTCCAATATTGTTCACAGTGTACCAGGTACTGAACAAAGAAACAAACCAACAAGAAGACAAAGTTCCTCCCCAAAGAGTTTACCCTCTTGCAAGGTAAGCAATGTATGAGGGATGAGAGATATGTAGACACTCAAAATATGTCCATTATAAACATATTAATATGTTTTTAATGATTGTAAATAAACATCAGGGTCCTGATTCAGCAAAACACTTCAACACCTGCTTAAATCACACTGAAATTAGTTAGACATAAGCTTGTGTTTAAAGTTAAGCACCTAAATGCTTTGCTGAACCAGGCCCTGACTAGGTTAACTTGGTTTGGAGTTCTCCTTACATCCTTTGGGGTATGTATTTAGGGAAGTAGATTAAGAAATGGGAACTCAGCATATTGCTTGCAAGATCTAAAAAACCCACATCAATGGTTTTCCCAGCCTGGAACATGACACAGGCTCTCAATTTTTCCTCTTTCAATATCTTATGTTACCATGAGTCAACTGGCTGAAAAACACTGTACTCTAAAAATAGGCTGGGAATTGGAATTCTGTCTGTTGGCACTCGAGGCTTAGATTCTGTGGACACAGTTTATTTACAATTGTTACATCTCTGTGTATTAACCTTGCTTTATTACTCTATCATTTATCACATTCTCAAAACAATAAAAGATTCATTTACTGGCTGCAATTTGATGTTTTTGATGCTGTGTGCACGTGTGTGTGTATGTGTTTCTTTCTCTCCTCTCACTCCCTCTCCCCACCCCCCCAATACTCATCAGGGTCAGAGATCCTACAAGGTGCATTTGGCTTTGTATGGCCACTAACCTCTCAGTAACCCCACTGGTAATGCAATCTGCTTGTTTTCATCAGAGGCACCACTGGACGGCTTAAGACAAGGTTTAATTTCTTCTGAGTGTAATGGCATCCGGCATATATAATTATGCTATTTTCTCTCCTGTGCTGATTAAATACGATTTACCCAGAGAACTAAATGATGAATATTTGAGTGGAGTGTGTTGAGCCAATAGCTGGTAAAATAGCCACAATAAATAAACTTGGAAGGGGGAGGGGAAGAAAGTCGTATGGCTCTGTTAGGTAACATTAGCAGGTGCAAGAGGAAGGAAAATGAGATTAACACTGAATGCAGCTGAATATTCCCAGCTTCTTTTTAAAGTACAGCTACACTGAACACGACCCTTAAATCGGGATTTCTTTCACCATCAACCAATTCAGTCAGAAAAATTGTCAAATCAGTATTTTTCTATTGTTCTTTGTGCATCTTAAGAACCATTTTAATTTTATTGAGCAGCAGAGAGGTTAAACTCTACATATTTTGTCTCTGTAACCACTTAAATGTAAATTGTAAAAAGGGGGTAGTTTATTCATCCCATGACACTTTTCTTTTGTTAAACTGAAGATAGGACCCAGTTTTCCAGACATTAAACACATCATCTTAAACAGGGTTTCCAAATGCAGAACTATTTCAGGATCAGACTGACAGTGTGTGTTTTAGAAATTTAGGCAGAATTGTGACTTTTCCAGAAGCCCCATGTATGGGCGCAGCCCAAGAAGCACATTGTGAATCAGAAAGTCACAGTCTGCCTCCTGGTTTCCTGTTCCTTCTTTGGGGGTGGGGGGGAGAAGGGGAAGAGCATATCCTGTGCCAGGTGCATACGTTCCCATGCATGACAGCACAGTTATGCTGCTTGGCATAATGGAGGGAGGGGGCTGGAGCCAAAGCTTCACCCTTTGCCTGCCCAAACCTCTCATGTATGCAGGAGGGGCTGTAGCAGTTCTCCTGAAGCTGCTTCTCACCTCTGCCATGCAGGAAGCTGGCACAGGCAAGCAAGGGGGTTCCTTATTCCCCTGCACATACAAGCATTTATTAATCCTGGAGTGATTCTCTCCCCACAAAACAATCGGCAATTTCCTTTTAAGAGAGTCTCATCTCTGTTTCTCTTCAACACAGAATAGTCTTCTATGCCAAACACACAAATCTGCCTTTCTAACATCCAATGAATCTAAAATTATGCCACATGAATCTGTGCCTTGGGTCCAGTTTTCAAGCTTGGGTATGTAAGGTATTTGCTCAGTTCTGTGTTGTTTGGGTGCTCAAACTGACATTTTGGTGCTGGTATACAGTGTAAGCACCCAAAGGGGTTGACTGAAAATGGGGGAAGAGGATGAAGAAGGGGGGGGGGGGGGAAAACACATTTTTCACAAACAAAAATTCCTGATGTCTCTTAAAAAAACAAACAAACACATTTTCTACTGGTCATCCCAATGTGTACTCTCAGGTTTAAACACTGGGCTCTGTTTGGCTCCAGGCTAGTAATTCTGTATGAATGAAAGTAGCTATACAATGGCAGCTGTACAATGTGTAGGCTTCTGTGATGGGATGTACAGACCCCACACTAGGCCTGAAGGGGTTAAAGGACAGTAGGGGGCCCAGGTACCCCACTCCTCCAGCCCTGCAGAGCATGCTCCAGCTAGCGAAAGGGTTGAAAAGGGAGCGACTCAGCTCAGAAGGGGGGAGGCTGGGGAGGAGGACAGACTATTCTGAGGGCTCCTGCGAAGGATGTTGCAGAAGCCTTCCCGAGGGAATAAGACCATATGCTGAGCCTACTTGGGGCTGATGGTTTGGTTGCCTTTTCTTTTTTCTTTTTACCTTAGATAGGACTGGAGGCTGGTGGAGAAAAGCAGATGGTAGGAAGTGGCCCGGGGAGGGTAACTTGGAGGGCACCTTTGGGGGCCAGACACTGTTGACCCTCCTAGGGCCCTGGGTCACAGTGGGCAGGCCTGGGCTCCCCTACCAACTGCCCCTATTACAGGAGGAACATAAATCTCCTGCCCACCTCACTGCACCTCTGAGTAAAAGAGGGCCTGGACTGCAAGAGCTACCCCAGGAAGGTGGCACTAAATATGCTAACCACTAGACCACCTGACTCACTGAGGACTCTTTTACAGCTTCACACTTAGATGTTCATAAGCTCTGGTTTGCCTAAGCTCAAAGAATCCACAGATGTTCCTATAAATGGTACGTTTCTTCTGTACTCTTGAATTCTCTTTCAATGTGAGATATCTCTCTGCCACAGAAAGGAACGTTCCTTCCCCAAATTCCTGTTCTGCAGCAGACACCAGGGAGGTCATAATTCCATTGCAAGGGTTTGGAAAGGAGCTACTAACCAAGCTCTTTCCAGTGGATTGAGGTTCCTTCCCAGTATTTGAGAGAATTTTGCCTTTCTCCGACCTTTCTTCTTTAGTACAGTAGAACCTATTGGAAACTTTCACTTCTTATTCTCAACCGTGTGTCAGAGCATATGAGAAAAGAACAGGAAATTCCCTGAATTCCCAGGATTTTCTACCATTTCCGATGTGCGTTGGAGTGTGAAATTCCCACTGTGGAAGGCAAGTAGATGCTAGTATGTCTGAAGAACATGCGCTTAATAATAAACAGCTTCTTTAATTTCACTGGGTCAATACCTCAGGAGCGGAGGAACAGAGTGAGCCCTCGTGAATGTTCCTACAATCCTCCCATCTCTTAATTAATTGGTAACACACTCTTCCCCCAAAAAAATTAAAATCCAGGCTTGGTGCCTCAGTGTACAAGGACAGAATGTGGAACTAAAGTGATCTCACTTAAAATAGGAAAATAGGAAATAAGATGAGCCATCGCCTTCCACAATGCAGTCTTCTTCAGCAGTAGGTTGATGTATACAGCAAAGGATCATTTTTAGTATTGGTATTGCACCCTCTTCCCTGATGTTTCCATATCACCTGTGTATTTTTATATACCTCTCCTTTCTCTCTCACCACTAATTCTACTTTTTATTTTACTATTTGTTCTGAAAGATTTTCCACAGAAATGTTCTTTTATCTTTCAGTTCAGCTTGTTTTTAAGATTAAACCTTGTGCTCCATTTCTAGTCTCCTTTTTCTTTAATATTTTTGTTTTGGTTCCCTAATAGAGGTTTGCCAAAGAGCAGAGGAATTGTTTAAGATGGCCCAAGGCTGGATAACTAAGCTTAAATATGAAATTGGGCCAATGAAAATGTAGGCCGAACATTTCCTAACACTTAGGTCTATTAGGTTGTAGAATAGTCTCACAAGAGACAAGGTAGAAATTTTACCTCTGAGTAATTTAAAATGACTAGACAAAATATTGGAGAATATGCTGGAGAGAACAATCATACATTTGCAGGCCATGGACCTAGTGAGCAAATAGACCTTTGCCATCTCCAGTTGCTATGATTTCAACATCGAGATTGTTGTCCTTCCATCTTGAAGGAAACATAATTTGTTACTCTGGTTTTCTGTGAAAACTGGAACAGAGAGTCCGTCCTTTGAGAAATATTCAAACTAAGAATTTCCAAGCCATAGTGATTATGGCAATTGAACAGCTCTCCTGAGTTTAAATTGTTCTTGCTGGTATCAAGCGGAGTGCCCCAGTGGTCGGTCCTGGGGCCAGTTTTGTTCAACATCTTTATTAATGATCTGGATGATGGGATGAATTGCACCCTCAGTAAGTTCGCAGATGACACACAGCTGGGGGGAGAGGTAGATACACTGGAGGGTAGGGATAGGGTCCAGAGTGACCTAGACAAATTGGAGGATTGGGCCAAAAGAAATCTGATGAGGTTCAACAAGGACAAGTGCAGAGTCCTGCACTTAGGAAGGAAGAATCCCATGCACCGCTACAGGCTGGGGACCGACTGGCTAAGCAGCAGTTCTGCAGAAAAGGACCTGGGGATTACAGTGGACGAGACGCTGGATATGAGTCAGCCGTGTGCCCTCATTGCCAAGAAACCCAACAGTAGATTGGGCTGTATTAATAGGAGCATTGCCAGCAGATCGATGGACGTGATCATTCCCCTCTATTTAGCACTGGTGAGGCCACACCTGGAGTATTGTGTCCAGTTTTGGGCCCCCCACTACAGAAGGGATGTGGACAAATTGGAGAGTCTCCAGCGGAGGGCAACGAAAATGATTAGGGGGCTGGGCCACATGACTTACGAGGAGAGGGTGAGGGAACTGGGGTTATTTAGTCTGCAGAAGAGAATAGTGAGGGGGAATGTGATAGCAGCTTTCAACTACCTGAAGGGGGGGTTCCAAAGAGGATGGAGCTCCGCTGTTCTCAGTGGTGGCAGATGACAGAACAAGAAGCGTGGTCTCAAGTTGCAGTGGGGGAGGTCTAGGTTGGATATTAGGAAACTCTATTTCACTAGGAGGGTGGTGAAGCACTGGAATGGGTTACCTAGGGAGGTGGTGGAATCTCCATCCTTAGAGGATTTTAAAGTCAGGCTGGACAAAGCCCTGGCTGGGATGATTTAGTTGGGGTTGGTCCTGCTCTGAGCAGGGGGTTGGACTAGATGACCTCCTGAGATCTCTTCCAACCCTGATATTCTATGGGAGCAAGAGGGTCCAAGGAAGGTATAACTGACCCTGTGCAACTGTAGAGAGGAAGGTCAAGTATCAGGGGATAGCCGTGTTAGTCTGAATCTGTAAAAAGCAACAGAGAGTCCTGTGGCACCTTTAAGACTAACAGATGTATTGGAGCATAAGCTTTCCTGGGTGAATACCCACTTTTGTAGAGAGGAAGGGACTCACCGTTTTCTGAGACTTCGTGTAACACAAGTTGCAGAAGTGAGGTGGGCTGGTGAAGAACAGAATAATTGCAAATCTGAATAAATTAGGAGGTATCCAAAATCATCCTCCCATTAGACCAATCTGTACTGCCTTTAAAGTCTGGGATACTGCTAGATGGAGTGAACACCAGCTTGTTAGTGTCAGACTCAGAAGTTATTTCAGCTGGTGTTAACTTCAAACAGACCCTCCCACAACTTAATGTATGGGGGACTCTGGAGAAATTGCTTCCAGCTCAGCTTGTGCCTGTCTTTATAATTAAGAAAATACTGTTTCCAAGATGAGCAGTTTTAGCAAAGCTAGGACATTGCATGAAAAGAATAGGCTCCTATGGAGGGGCGGGTCGTGGATCGCATGGCTCGATCTGATATGGGAACAGAATGCAGCAGGTGCCACCATTCAGGCCATTTTGATGGAGTGCAAGTTGTTTGCATGTAATGTCTAAGGAGTCCTTCACCAACTCTCTCCAGTGCCTCTAGTTTTCCTCCTGGGGTTCACTGCCACTGTCAGAATTGCAGCCTCTTCCCCGGCTTTCACCGCCCTTTCTCCTCCCCCACCCCCCCACGTGAATTGCAAGACTCTAAATATAGGTCACCCCAGGCAATTAGGAGAGAGTTCCTGTTTTTGAAAGATATGCAGCAGGCAGGAAGCCCAATTTCCAAATTAGTTATCAGGTGATATAATGTTTGGTCTCAGTCAGCATGATTGACAGGGGACCTGTGTGTTCTCAGCTACATTATTTAAACGTGTTGAGATATGAGATCTTCTGCACTAATTACTTCGAAGGCTATATTAATCACAAGACACTTTAATACCCGATCAATACTTGCATTTGTCAACGACCTTGTAAATCATCTACACTTTAACTCTGCTGTGTGGCAAAAGCAGCTTCTGAAGTCTCTGGGGTAAGATAGGTTCGGGGCGGGGTGTTCCAGACCCCCTGCTGTTCAGCAATGTGCATTTAGTGAGGGCTCAGTTCAACTGTTGAAAGTGCAATTATAAAAAGAGAGGGGTCAGGCAAGGTGGTTTAGCTAAGGTTGCCATATAATCATATTCTAACCACAACAGTAGTGCTTTATAATGTGAATTAGGGTATAGGTGTGTTGGTGGGCTGATTATACTACACTCAGAAGCTAAGGGAACAGACCTGGCACTGGGTCATTGATACATTACAAAGTGCTTGATGACTGCCTTGTGAATCCTCCTGCTAGAACACTGATGCGCAGATCCTACTACATTTCAAGGCTAGGGGGGGTGAATCTTGACATTAAAGCGTGGATCCCAATACAGCTGAGATGTTGGGAATGTGAATCCTGGTACTTTCATAAAGGTAAAAGAAGAAGAAAAAATAATCCTTTGAAATAAGGTGAGCTGCTACTCTCAAATAACCATTCAGGCAGCATTCAGTGGGGGAAAGCGGGCTGGGCAGTATTTTATCTTTATATAAGTCACTGAGCTGGAAAAAAGGAATAGACAGGATGAGAAATTCCAGGTACATGATGATGTCCTATTTAGCTGGAATTGCCATTTTAAATCTTGTACAGAGATGGACCACAGTGGGTGCAGTTTTTATGGATAGGTAAGTTATTGCTGTTTGAGCAGGTATTTCTCATATTCCAAACTGGGTATATTGCTACAACTGGTAATATCTCACCTACTTGTAAAAGAATAAAAGGAGCCGAGAACCTGTTCTTTAGTCCCACCAATGATATCCCCATTTACTATATGTGCTGACTACTATAAATTAAAGTGGTATGAGTTAGCTTGAGTGGATTACAAAAGTCTCAGGCCAGTTAATTTCTGCTGGAGAGAGTGGACCTCACATTGTAAATTGATTTCATATACTTCACTTCATCCCCTTCCTGCTCATTTCAGTTTTTGCTAATCTTCAGTTTTTAGATCAATGAGACTAGTGTTTCTGTATTATGTTCTCCCTCTCTGTTGGCATAGGCTCTTATCTCACCAAGACAACCTTCAGTTGGACCAGTGTTATGCTTTCCACATCACTGGCACAACAGTTCACGAAGTTGGGATGATGGCATTTGAACCCCCCTTTCTGTGTTTTCCTGAAAGTGTGTGTATATTACTCTTTCTCTGTCAGGTTTCTCTTCAGATCCTTTTCTGTAGAAGCCCCTTGAGAAAATCTTAATTCTGTATGATACAAAAAATACCTTCTTCCCATCCAACTTTGTTCCTGTCATGCAGACATTGCTGTCATCTCTGAAGCTGCTCAGCTGTGGGGAGAAGTGAGTTCAGTGCTTTCCCTCTACTCTCAGGCCATTTTTTCTTTTGCTTTTTTATTATTTTATTTTATTTGTGGTCCCTGTCATTCTGCCGGGGCAAAGGGGTAAAGAGATCTGACACTAAGTGCGGGGAAATGCTGTATCTGGAATCTATCTTCCAGACGGCAAAAGAATAAAAATTCATGGCAGGATAGCAGCTGCTGACACGTTCCCAAAGACATATTGCAGGTAGCATTATTTATTGTGGACAGAGTTCATAGAAGTGCTACCTCAAAGCACCCTGAGAGATCCTAAAAAGCCCATCTCCCATCAGGTAAGGCAGATTTATGATGGCTGCTGGTGGAGGGGGTCAGGCAGCACAATGCAGGAAACAAGCTTCTTGCTGAAAGCCTGGCTTCTCTCTGACGTATTCAGTGCAGTTTGATTGGTTCAAAGGAGGACTTTAGCTGGTAATGCTGACCATAAAATTGCAGTGACATGCTGCCTTAGATAAGGAGTGCTGGAGAGAGGGGGCAGGGAGAGTTCTGGGAGCAGAAACACTGGGGACTAGAGTATGTGCTCATATTTGAGGTTAATGTAGGGGAAAATGCCGGTTGGAGATGGGGACAGGGACAGATAGATAATCTTGTGAGGGATAGCCATACTCACCAGGCCGGAGGGCAGGGCGGAAACACACACACACACTGATCTCAGCACAGAATAATATGCTAAGACCTAACCTGACCAATTTGACCTCACTGTTGTCTAAAATAGGGAAGAGAAGAGACTTTTACTTACAAACCCTGCAGGCTTGAGCAGGTATTTAATAAGCTTGTCATCAGCAAGATTAAAATCGTGTTATTCCACCAAGCATCAGGGTTAACCAGCCTTATAAATGTGGTGCCCATGGGGTGACTGGGCTGACAGCACATTGAGCCAGGGCTTCAGGACAGCTTCTGCAACAGAGGATCAGGGTAAGTAGGATCCACCGCACAGTTAACTGGTGTAAAATTTCAACGTAACCTCAGTAGCAGAAGGCTGATATCATATGAGCGAAGGCCTGAACTCCTTCCTTATGGTGTCAGTTGTATTGATGGGCAGCTGTAGTTCTGGCATGGCTTCCACCTTGTCTACAGGCTGGTGTTCTGGGTCTCCACTGAGAAGGATTAGATAGAAAACTGTTGGATTTTCCTAAACTAGGGCTAAAGCAATTGGGAAGGTTTGAGATGAAGCTCGGAACTCATCTCTTAAAGGTCATAGGTGACTGAGCAATGGGATACAGGGCCTCTCTCTTCTAAGCCACTAACTTGAATCTCATGTATGCTGGTAGCGAATACAAGTTTACCATCTAATGATGTTTAATAACCTATGTGAAATGAAATTTGGAGGGAGGCTCTCAGAGCATAAAGCACCCCATAGAGTACCATAGGTGTTCACCTCAGAAACCACCACCACAGCTGGCTCTTATTGACTGGATGTGTCAGGAGAGAGGACAATACTGAATAGGTAAGCCCCTTCGTTTTCAGTTTAAACCAATCTTTACTGAAAAATTCCCAGGTTTTACAAAAAGTTTTATTATTTTTTTTTCTGATTTTCATCCTACTTTTGTATCATTCAAATATATAAAAATAACTTGTTTTAGTAGGAAAATACAATCCATTGCATGAGATGACTGTATTATGATAATACATGAGTCTGTGTGTATGTGCAAAGCTGCCAGTTGAAGTAAGGCTATGTATTAGTCTAGAAGATACACACAATAAACAGGAACGCACGCAAGCTCTGAAGTGCATGCACATCTGAACGTACTGATGAATCTCACGCCCATCACATACACATTTCAAACTGTTAGCAGATAACAGTTTAAAGATTTGGCACACTAAAAGGGGAAGAAACCAAAAACCTGTATCAGAATACATTTCAGAACACAAGGAAGTATTCGAAAGTTAAAAAAAACAGGAGAAAAGGATGAAGTTGAGTGTATGCACTGCAAATGGTGTGGCCCAATTATTAAATGAAAATATTTATAAGCTAATAGTTCTATAAGCTAATAGTAAACTGTTTATTCAAATGAAAAGTTTTATTTGGGGATTAGAGATATATTGTTTTCTTCAATTCAGAGGTGGCATTGTGTTTTGAGTTCTGTTTCAGGTCTGCAGCACACTGATGAATGGAATTCAAAGCCTTAATCTACCGAATACTTTTTCCCCCTGCCTTTCCATCCACCAGAATAAATCCTGATATTTATCCAGATAAATTATTAATAGTTTGTTGCAATTATTTTCACCTGTTTTGTTGTGGTGGTAATAAACACTGATAAATTCCCAGTAAAAATAAAATAAAATAAAAACTGAAAACGAAGGGCCGTATGAATAGATATGGATACTGAAACCATCTAGGGGTGCAGGTCAGAGATGGGACACATTGCAGGGGATGATGTGTATGGGCAGCTTGCACAGTCCTACCATTCTATGCCTGTTCTGTGAATAAACTAAGAAATTCAGTCATCATGGCTGTCATCCTGGAATCTTTCATTTTAAAAAATAAGAAGACTACGAAATAGAATAGTCACTCCTGGAGGCCTGTGACCACTTAAACCAAAGGCTACCTGGGAGCATTCTATTGTTTAATTTGAGTCTACCATCCCAGTGTTTTCTGCAATGTCATCTATCTCAGAGCTTGTTCCTCACCATGGGTGAGTGTTGGACTCTAGGGAATTCATTTGCATTCACAGAATTTAATTGCAAGTTCCATTGACAATCAGTGTTGTTTCCCGAGCAGTGAAGCAAACTGTGTGACTTTGTTGTTGCGTAGAGGCTTGGGGATGGGTTTGAGAACATCCTTGCTCATGAAGACATTCTGACTTCACAATATTCCTAACTCCTTATGCTGGGTTTTAAACTGTAGAGACATTAAAGATGCATACCTGTTTTTCTCTCAAACTATCTAAATATATGACAGCTGCCCCATTGCACCTTGCAAGTATTCTGAACACAGCCTCCCCACTCCTGTTCATTATTTTATTTAATCATTGCAATTTATATACAAAGAAGATTTCTTATCCGTAAACAAGCCTGACAAAGAGTAATGGTCAGCAAGAAGCAAATCCACTCCCCCAACAACAAAAATTAAATGATGTTAACCAGGCAGTAATTCAAACAACAAAATATATTCCATCCTAACTCCCCGTCTCAGCCATACCCTTAGACCTCCCAAACAGATGGTCTTTGCAGCATGCCCTGAAGATCAAAAGATTTGGGATATTTCAGAAGAAAAGCTACTTGATAGCAGTAATTAAGATTCCAGTATTTCTCTTTCTTCACTGGAGATTTTTGGGTTCCGTTTCATCCAAGGAGGCCCCGTCTTAATGGCAAGAGCCTAGCAGCACATCTCTCTTCCTCTCCCTCTCTTCCCACATTGTTACAAATACAGTTAGGAGTCCAATGATTCAATTTTTCCCCTATGTATCTGGCTGGTTCCCGTCACCTTTTATAGTAACTATGATTGTAGAAATTGTCCCTTTTCAGGTTTCAGAGCTGGAATATGTCGCGTAACTTAACCTGTGGCATGAAGCCATAGAACATGCTATAAGTCTGAAGGACATTGACAACTTTATATTCTTCATTGTGACAGCATAGAATCCAAATGGTCACTCTGCTCATTACACTTCACCGGGCCTCCTGAGAGAGCTGTTGTTGACCCCTTGAGGTCTAGCACTTGCCCTCATTGATACCAAAGAGGAGGAAGCTAAGTGAATGTTTTCTCTGTCTCCTTTTTTTCCAGGCCAACTGGAGGTTATCAAGGCCATAGGCTGCTTTCTAGCTTCATAAACCTCTTAGGTTATTCGGAGTCATGATTCTGTTATTCAACTGTCTGTGCTTTTCCTTGGGATGACTAATTCCTCAGCGTGACTGGTGGAAGCCGCGTTATTGATTTCTGTGTCTCTGTAAACCTCAGTTGTGTTCGACGCTTGTTAGACATCTGAAGGAATATCCAGTAGGCTCTGGGAGCAATTTGAGTGCCGAACTCAATAGGCTGCACTTGAGAGAAGTTTCCATAAGGTTGCCGGGCAAGCCAATAGAAAGGATTAAAAAAGACAGAGAGAAACAGAGAAAGAAAGAAAGGAAAGAAAAGCTCTTACCCCCAGTAAAACTCTTGAAGGAATTAGACCAGCATGGCACTTTTGTTTCACTCTCCTATCATTAATAAAAGAGCACTTTTATTTATCTCGCTCAGGAGATTTGAAGGTCCACTTGAGGACAGGTCTGCATCATCTGGGAAAAGAAGGGTGTGTTTGATACTTTGTGTGTGTGTGTGCAGTTGTGCATACTTATGGGGTGGAAGGTGATATGGTGTTTGCATGTGTATGCAAGAAGACTATATGTCTGTGAGAGTGAGCAGGACTCTCTCTCTTGTGCTAAGGATGGGCTGTGAGAGAGCCTGATTACCAGTTAGTTTCCTAATCAGGAATCAAATATTGATATTTTTTTCTACAATGTCCACTTCTTTAGTTTGCCATTGTGAGTCACAAAAGCTCCCTGAATTCAAGGGGTGCTGCCAGCAGAGCACCAGCGACTTTCGTTGTTCTCTTGGGAGGTTAGTGAATTGTGTTTGAGCTGGAGCAGTTTGATGCCCAGACTGTAAGGTCTTTTGTCCTACCCACATTGTTACTATGAGGAAGTTTACTGTCCTCTGCTTGTGTATTTCATTTATTTATCTCATGAGTGAACTGCTCCTTTATGTGGAGGGAGAGAGTTGGATGATAGAAGGGAGAGGCATAAGGACAGTGGACTGAAGCTGCGAACTGGAGTAGGGATGGAAAAGATAAGTAGTCTGACTTGTGGTGAGAGGATGGAGGGGGGAATTTAGTATATTTTAATTAAAACAATAATCTGTGGCTTGCTGATACCTTTCTATGTTGTATCCCTTTCCCCTTCTTCTCGTCTTTCTCTTTGTAAACTATTTGCTCTCAAGGAAAGGACTGTATCTTCCTTTGTGTTTGGAAAATGCCTAGCACACTTTGAGTGATACCCCGGTCTAAATAATAAAAATAATAAAACCACAGTCCAATCCTATCTCACTCCCAACTGGCTTCATAATAAAATACCTACACTTATAAAATGCTTACAGCTATTCACAAATCAATCCCATATGCCCCATGAGGTCAGTAGTAGTAGCTCCATTTTACAGATCAGGAAACTGAGACATGGAGATATTAAATGATTCATCTGAGGCAATGAAGGGAGTTGGCAATAACAGCAGAATTAGAATTCAGGAGCCCTTGGCTCCCAAACACATGCTCAGTCCAACAGATCACACTACCTTGCCTTCATCTCACAGGCTTTTAATGTAATTGAGAAGTCAGCAAGATTTGCTGTAGCTCTTAAAAGGATCTTTGTCAGAAGAATGAGTGTTACTTGTCTCCCCCTTCTGTTTATTAAGCCAGATTTCTGCTCCATTAATAGACGTTTAGTGGGCTGACCTACACTGTACCAAACCAATCAAAGTAAATGATTATTGTATTACATTTTTAAAGAACATAAAAACTGTGACACAACATAACCAAACCAGAGAATTTCAAGTGAAGCCTAATGCTCTATCCATGTAATTTAAAAATAAAATATAAATAAATAACAGGGCAAACTGAAGAAACTGAAAAACATTAATTAATGGATCTACTTCACGTGAAGATCCCTGTCAGAGGAATGGTGTTCCCTTGAATGTGTTATCACTGTTTGGGCTTGCCTGGGCAGACAGGACTAAAATGTGCTTCAAACCTGTTACAAAATCTTTCCACAGTCTTGGTTGGAAGGGGTCTGTTGTGTTCGAACACAAGCCCTCAGTGCTTTAAAAGTTGCTGTCTAAACAGGCCCTAAATAAGGCTCCCCAGAGACCAGCTTCCAACCTTTTGTCCTTCATCTCCTCTCCCACCCAACACTCTTATTCTTTGTGTCTTATTTGTCTTATTTAGGTTGTCAGATCCTCAGGACAGGGGTCTTGTCATGTTACATGTGTGTAAACTGTTGTGCACATCAACTTTCATTTTCTGCCCCAACGATGGATGCATATTTATTGTGGATGAAATAATCCCATTTGGGTGGGCAACTCACATGTGGGGACACAAGCAAACATACACACTCTTTGTACTAGTAGTTTGTCTGCCTTTGCGATGAAAACCATTATTTGGTGGGAGTTTGGGCTGTGGCAGACTTACCTTAGAATTTCTTGGCTTTCTCCGTTTATATTACAACTGTTGTTTTGGGTATTCATGTTTGCTTGTTTATATTTTTAAAAATCATGGAATATAATAAATGATGTGTTGTTTGGTCTCTTGGCTAAATTCTTATTTAGATAGAATTACCCAAAACTTTCAACTTTGGGCATCTAAAATCTGGCCATTTATCAGAATACTGTGAATATACAATGATATCTAGCATATATCATGCAAATCAGAGATGTATTGTTCACTGTGCAGCATGGAGGTTGAGTAACATAACTCCTGTTGAAACTAATTTTCCATGTAGTGTTTATATCAGCATCATTATGGTGCAGTCTGTGAGCTCTTTCTCTTTGAACTTCTTTCTGAGATGTTCATAATAACAGTTCATTCTGAGCTAAACTTATCATACAAAGTTTCTGCTTGACTGGGAAGGTGGGGGCATGAGAATTATTGTGCCTTTCTGTGTTTCTATAGCTGTGTTTTTTCAAATGAAATGTTGTAGGTGTTTTGCCTGTAATATGACCCAGCTGGTTATGCCATTTCCATATCAGGCTGTACAAAGCTGTAGATATTGAAGTTTCAAGATGGCTACTGTGCATAGGCAATGAGGATTTTCCAAAAGGGTTGTCATTAAGTAGTTATCATAATACTATGAATCCCTAATAATATGAAAAGTATGGGTACGTGTGTGGATGCTCTAGAGGATGCTGTGGATAGATGCTGTGAATTGCAGAATTCACTCTCGGGATTTAGAAGGATGTCAGATTTGAAGGGACTTCCATCCCCAAGCCTGTTACCAATGGAATTTCCACTCATCATTTTGTTACTACCTCCTCCCCATTGCCTGATTTTAGGGGATTAATATTATTGTTTATATAATATGGGTTATAGGCTTGCCCATTAATCTGATCAAAAGATAACAAGGTTCTTGTCCCAGAATCAGGCTACACAGTGTTTGCAAGGAGTTCCTCACCCACAAAATATCAGGGTTTCCTTAATTTATAGGTTGGCATATTCATACGTATTAATGACCATTAGCTCATTCTCACATCTGTTGTTTCTGAACTAACCCCTTATTTCCATGTTCTTTGTGGTGTGCCTGTTAAGTTTAAAGAGGGCATGAACTGAGGTAGCCATCTATCTATGCCAAAATTCTAACTTGCTTTAACTCATCCTCACTTATCTATGCTAAAGATCCCGAACATATATATGCTAACTTTATGCTTTAGCTCATCATCACTTATCTAGGCTAAAGGTCCTGAGCATATGTATGCTAACCTGCTTTAGCTCAACATACAAGATGTGGCCCATAGGTTCCTTGCGTTACCGCCAAAAATACTCTAATACAAATCTATAAATCTATTATAATAAAACAACAAATCAAACCCATAAGAAAATATATATAAGCAGGCTAGCCCTATGGGCTACACCCTCCACCTTTTATTTGGATAGCGTTATATTAGAAAAGAGAGACTTAAACTCCTATAAGTTCTGGAATCAAAGCAAAGGTGACCATAAACCACAACTTCCAGGATACTTCCCGGAAATGATGACATTTCATCCATAACCCATCACCCTGTTATGCCTGCCTTTGCTTAATGAGTGTTATTAGCTAGCATATGGGCTGACTAGGCGCTACAGGGCAGGTGAAGGATAGAATTCCCTGGCTTCAGACCCTTGGAATTACTTTACCTTTTGTCCTGTTCTATATGCATGTCCACACTAACCATGGCTAATGTTATTTCCCTGCCCTGATTTCACCTCTCTTTCTGCCATTAATAATAGATTCCTTTTCCCTTCTAGCTTTACAAATGGCAATGGGCATATTTTTCAAAGCCGCCCAGCTTTCTGTCAGAGAAGTAACATGTTGAACTGATCATTAAACAGCACCACTGTGTCTCAATCCATTTGGATTAATGGGTAACTGCTCGATTTCCAAACATACTCCATGCTGACCCAGAGTGGAAGGTGAGAGGCTATTGAGCTCCATAGCTGATGCTATTACAATAAAAAAATGAGAGAACTCCACCGATCACCACGTCCTGAAAGTTTTCCCCACAAAGCTGATTTCTTGGCTTTGTCTCCAGGGACAGTATCTGAATACATTGACAGGGCACTGACAAAGTTCGGTACAGTCAGATGTCGTAAATGCAGATTTACTTTGGAAAATAAGCAATGGCTCCTTGTATTGGCATGAATACCAACACCTGCTTGTGCACGGAGTCCCAGCAAGTAAACTGTTAAAGGCACCAGGACTGACATACCTGTTTGCTGGAGGTTTTGAACCCTTTGTGTGATTATGTTTCAGAGAGAGGGGAAGAGGTGAGAAGAGCATATGTCAGCCATATTTCTGAGTGCCTAATCAGGAGATAACAGATGCTTTTCCAACCAGCTCCATGTTGAGATGTTGCTAATATAAAAATTAGTAGTTTTTGGCTGCTGCCAGAATACAGGATTTATATGATCGCAACCTGGTATCCCTGGAGAACTGGAATATAATCTCTCAACCAATGAGAAGCTAATAAACCTCCAACTAGGGGACAAATTCAACTTTCAGCAAATTTTTAGTTCACACTCCCTCATCAATGGAACACAATTATTCAGGAATACAAGTTCAAGGTGCTGTGCGATTCCCCCTCCTATTTTTGATTACTTCTTTATCCACAAAGTGTGCGTGTCCTTTTCCTTCTTCTACTCCCACTCTACCAGATTTAGCTCTTTTGTGAGTGGGTGTGACTCCATAAGGGATGTTCCACCTGCTTATAGCACATATTAGTTTGGCCCTTGGACTTTGCCAAGTCCCAGAATCGGGAAGGTGGGAAGAAAAGATGCCATGTTCATCAGGAATTCAGCAAACCTAACACGCAGCTTTTTCTCTGTGTTTAGGCTTTATGATCTGACCACTTACAAATGTGTTAATTCACTTTCATTCCCCCCAAACACAATTCACAACTCTTCTGACTTAAATTTCACATTCACATCCAGATATGTAATGCGGATGGGTTGGGACTGTGAGCCGTTACCTTTTCTTTTTGCTCACATCAGGCATTAGTGTTGCATTCTATAGCAAATGTCCTTGACCAGACTAGCCTGGGTTGGCTGTTAAGAGATCTGATGCTTGTGGATATTAACAGACTAGCACTTGAAGTTCTTCATTCCTCTAAAGCAAAGAAATTATTATTATTATTATTATTAATTTGTGTAGTGCTACCAATATATTGGGCTTTGCTTTTTCTCCCAACTGGATAGAACCAAAAACAGTTGTGGCAAGATGCACAAAGCTGAAAGTTGAGTTACTTTTGTCACTAAACTGAGACCAAACAATTCATTTCACTGAAGATGCTGGTCTGACCCAGCATTCACATTGCAGAGATGAAAGGTGAATGCCTGCTTACTGAGCCACCCAGCCTCCCCCTCTCCTTTCCCCATTAGTAGCTGGGACTGGAGCATGCAAGTGTAAGAGGGTGAGCAGCTCTTTACAGCACCAGCTAAAATCACACATTTGATTTGTTCACTTTGATGGTGCATTCAGTCAGACACAGTTATCTTGCGAAGACTCTGATCTTCTTTGGCCACATGGCCCTTTAAATATCCCATTTCAAATAGGAAGGAAAAAGCGGTCTGGTGGAGTTCTTCTCTTCTTTAGGATCCGAGCCTTTATTAAGGCTTTGCCTTCCGTATATCTGTTACTTTCTTCCTTTCTGAAGGAGTCGGGTTGATTCAGTACTTTTGGGACTTGGTGACATTAATGTAGCTGTTTTATGTAACATGGAGTCATTATTAAGAGAATCCTAGATCATAAAAAGGTATAACAAGAGACAAGGAGGGTTTTTTCCCCTTGAAGATAATAGCAGTCGTGCTGAAGAAGAGAAGGGCAAAGGTCAGAAAGCTGCTCCCTGATTGGTTGCTCACACTCTGCATTGACATTTCTGCAGTTTCATCAGAAATTCTAAATAATCCATGTGAAAACTGAGGTTATTTACAGAAGATATAGACGCACTGCATGAGCCCGTAAAATGCTGAAGACATAATCTTGGCTCTTGGTGCTTCCTTTTGTACAGCAATGCCCCTGCTGCTGCTGCTGCTGCTGTAGAGACATGCACAACCCACAAGTCAGTCCATGAAGCTGTGTGGATTGAGGTAGTGAAAAAATCCTAGAGTTTGGCAATATTAAGATGACGGCAATAAATGTCTGCAGAGAGAAAGAGAGGGAGGATTCAGGTAGGCAGATGGCAAGTTCTAGTTAGTTCACCAGAGCTGTATGTATAAGAATGAGTGAATGGAGAATAAAATGGGGAGCCCAGTCTCGGAGACTTGGAATCCTACCTACACATTTTCCCCTGGTTAAAGAAATAGCAAACAAAACAAATCTACCTGGCTTCTTCATTAACCCAGTTTCCATTCCAGGAGAGGGCAGGTGGCTGGAGACTTCTGATTCCTTTACTTTGCTCCATGTTTAATGACCCCCTTTTATCTCTCTTTCCCTCATTTTATTCTCTATATTTAAGGGACTTCATTTTTTGTTTTTACTGATTTTTATAAAAAAAAATCCCAGCTTTTACAACTACTATTGTTTGGTTTTTACCTATTTTCTGCTGATTTTTGGGCCACTCAAGTGTATGAAAATACTCATTATGTTAAGAAAATCCAATATACTGAATTAGGTAAATGTGTTTATGTTAATAATAAATTAGTCTAAATGTAAATGCAAGGCTGTCTGTTAAAGTAAGGCAATGTAATGGAAGATACACACATGTGTGTGTACTGTTAAAATAAACCACAGCATTAAACTGCTTTTACTTTCAGTACTCTTACTTTTCTCTATTTGTTGCTTTTTTCTGTCCTCATGTCCCCCAATTTTAACCCCCATATTTACCCAGAAAACTGTGATGTTAATTTTTTGCACCAATCTTTCACCCATTTTAAAATGTTTACAATAAGCACTTATAAATTCCCAGAAATTTTTAAACAAGATAAAAACCAAAAATGAAGGACTGTATCAACAGGCAAAGACCATAGGAAGCCTTCCCCTACTCTCCCTTGTGGGATGATGGAGGGATGACTGTTAGCAGGGATACAGTCAGAACATCCATCATTCTCACTAGCTCCAAGCATATCCCCTTCTTGCTGAGATTGAATACACTGGGCTAATGCAAAGGTTCAGATCAGTAGTGTGGCACAGGCATTTCATCACATCTCTAATTGCAGCATTGCTTCTCACACTGAAAAGTGTGATGAAATGTCTTAGTCCTCAGTGTATAAGCAGAAACCAGGTTGGTGGTGGCAGAGGAAGGAAAGATCACTTACAGCTTACCCCAAGCCAGAGCTGTCCCTTGAGTAGGGCGAATCAGGTTGACTGCTCCGGGCCCCGCGCTTTGGAGGACCCCACAGGCTAGTGCGATTGGCCGGTGCGGTTGGTCCTGGAAGAGACGAATCCGTCACTTCTGCCCCGGGCCCCCCCGCTCCAGGTCCTACGCTTTGGGGGGCCCCGCGGGCTGGTGCAATTGGCTGCCATGGTCAGTCCCGGACGAGATGAATCAGTCACTTCCACCTCAGGCCCTGCACACACACACACCCCCCAGGGACAGCCCTGTGTACAGCGGATTGGTGTGTAAATGTCCATTTTCTGCACACAAGTTCCAATGTGATGTGGGATTTGCAGTATTGCCAACACCAAGTGTTCAAAAATCATGTTGGACCCCTCCCCTCCCCAAAAAAATCTCAAGTTTGATATAAAAAGAAATTACATTTTGTATCCTTTTTATTTGCCTTCTGGTTTCTGAGCTTTTATTACATACATTTTCAAGCTTTTCTCCACAACTGTGCAGTCTAGAAACTTCCTTTTCTGTTTTTAACAAAAGCTAAGATTCTGACATTGTCACATGACTCCAGGAGCCAGGACTTTAAGAAAATCACCAAATATCACAAAACTTGCAATAAAACATTGAGAGTTGGTAACACCAAATTTGGCATCCTGGTGAAGAGCCCATGTTTGAAACTCAGGCCAAAGACCTCAAATTGGCTGTTAACCCTAGTTTGCAAAAGAATAAGTCAATCCTCTAAAGCTAAGTGTTTACTGCCAATTGACATTTTGGTTATAAACGCCTCTTTTGAATTTGCTTTTAGACTTAACTTAGCCACAAGGTCACAGCTAGGGGGAAATTTTGGAAAACTTTTCAAAGCAGTGAATGTAGACATTTTCCAACTACTTAAAGGGAACTACAAATGAATAAATAATTATGCTGTGTTTTAAACTCAGATACTTTAACTGAAAAATATTGTAGTTTAAAAAATATGTAAGTTGTCCCACAATTCATTCTGCATGTCTTCACTGCAGCTGGCAGTTTGGAAAGTGAGTTATGAACCTGGGAAAGGTGCCACATAGCACTCTATACTATTTTGTTTATCTACATATCTATTGCTGTGATGCACTGCAACAGAATAAATATAGCTGTAACAGTCTGTGATTAGAGTGCATTAAAAAAGACTACAGTACACATTAAAAAGGTATTTAAAATCTTATAATACAATACTAAAGTTAACTAAGTAAGATATTTATGTGGTATCTTTCATTTCTGAAGAATCCCAAAGACTTGGCCAGATCCTTGGGTGGTATAAATTGGTATAACTCCATTCACTTCAAAGGAGCTACACTGCTTTACACCAGATGAGAACTTGGCCTATACGTGCAAAGTATGATATAAATCTGTAGTGACTTGAGACTAGTCTGTAGAAGGATCTTACAAGTAAAAGAAAAATCCTAGATTACCAAGTATATCTATTTCCCTAGAACCTTTCTTATTTCAGAATCTCAGGGAAATAATATTGAGTTCCCCAAAAAATGTAAATATGGAAAATATATCAAACTCTTCCTAAATACATATTTCTTTAATGGTCTGGTACAGCTACAAAAGCCTCACTAGCAGAGATGTGAGAATAATGGACTTTTCAGGTAAAACCAAAACCAATTTTTAAAAAATCCAGCAAATAAACTAACAAAAAACAATTGGGTCAAACAAAATATTTTGTTTCAATTATGAGCATTTTTAACATTACAAAATGTTTGTAAATGAAAGGAAATTTTTAAATGAAAAGTCATTTTGTATCAAAACATTCTGTTCTGAAAATGTCTGAACTAAAGATTTCAATATTTTTGGATTTTTTTTGTTTGGTTGGTTTTTCGACCGAAACAATTTGGTGAACTTAACATGACTTTGCAAAATGTTTGTGTTGCCAAATCTCTGTTTTATGCCAACAAAAGTTTTGGTTGAAAAATTTAGCCCAGCTCTACTGACATGTAAACAATATACATTTTACAGCCTTCCATACAAAGGTCTAATAACATTATGCTGAGACGTATGCTCACAAATGGTAGCAGAGTCAGGCTGACATCCTGTCCTTGATTTACCATGTTGGGTCATTTTGTATCATCGTGTGTTAGTGCCAAGTTGTCACCCTTGCCTACGAATGTCCTGCCTTTTGTCAATTTGTGTCACACCCTGCACATTATCGCTGTGTTGATTTTGTTGTTTAATGCTATAACGGACTGGTCTCTTTTCCTTTTAGATATTAATGGTCACAGTGAGACTGCTGGGCCTTTCAATTACTGAGCAGTGAATCCCTTAATCTCTTTAAGTAGCTACACTTTTCTCATCTCCTCATGGTCATTACCTCACATAACATCTATATCCTAATCCTAATCTGGGGTTGACGGGTAAATAGTGAATGTTGTACTTTTATTTTATATGATTCTGCTGAACAACCCCAGAGGAAGCCACAAAAAAAGAGGGCACTGCTCTGGTCAGTGGCTTCAGTCATGCTCCTTTTTAAGACCTAAGCGTGTTCTCTGTCAGTGAGAAATCAGGCAGGCCAGGGTGATGAGCAGAATGTACAAGAAATGCTATTGTACTGGCAAGGGGCATTATTCAATTATCTGCTCTGCTACAGACTTCTTATGTGGCCTTGGGCGAGTCACTTATTCTCTGTGTGCCTCACTTACACATCTGTAAAATGGAAATAATTGTACAGCCCTACCTCACAGGGATGGTGTGAGGATAAATATATTAAACATTATGAGGTATTCAGATACTATGGCAATGGTGGGTCACATAAGTACCTTAGACTAGAATAGGGATGGGATTAAGTACATGGTTAACTGTTTTGCTCAACTGGGATGTAGCAGGGCCCCTTTGCTCCTGTCTCTGCTGCGTTCACAAACCACTGAGACCCTGGGGCTCAGCAATCACCGGTGCAGTTTATTTACAGAGTGTGCTCCCACCACCTTCTCACCATATACAGCTTGGGTTTTTAGCCTTAAGGACTTCTCAGCTTCTGTACCCAGGAGGGAAGCGCTACCGCTCTCCTTCCACTCTCTGGCTCCCCCCACTGGCTGCCTTCCTCTGGGCCTGTATGTAGCCCCAGGCTAATTAGGCTGGCAGCTGTTTCCCATTCGCCAATCTGGTGCAGGTTTCTCTAGCCAGCTCCAATTTACCTCCCTTAATTGGAGCTGGCGTGACAGAGGGCTGGCTCAGGAACCGCCAGGTTCATCTTTCCCCATCCTCTCCTCCCTCTACTGGTGGGGCACTATGGGGAGTTCTCCCCCCTCCTTCGTGTGACCACCGGGGTCCTCCTTGTAGGGTCATTTATCCCCCACCCTCAGAAATTACACTGTGTGGGGGGTGGATGCCCCCATAGCTCCACTGCAACGCACAGGTCCTCACACCATTCGCACCCCCGGGTGGGTCTCCCCTCCTTTTCCCCCTTCCCTTCTGGCAGGGGTTCAGGGTTGGTCCCTAATTCCCCCTGGACACCCAGGACTTCAGGTTCCTCAAACCCAGCAAGCAGGGCCTGGGTCTCTTCTCCTGGGAGTCGCCTTGTAGAGAGCTCCATTGGGCCTTTCTCCTCTGCTAAGGGCCCTGGGCCAGATGTCTCCCCCATCCCTCCTTCCTCACTTCCTTCCCGACTCGGGCTCTGTTGTCTAGGGCTTTTCACTGCAATCTCCTGAGGACGTTGGTCTCCCTCCTTACTGGGGCTTCGTGGTTTAGGCATTTCCACTCCCTTCTTCGGGGGATCTCCTCTTTTCCCCACCGTAGTCTTCCTCCCACCACCTCCTTTCCCTCCTGGGAAGGGGTCCCAGTCCGTGCCCAACACCAGTGGATAAGGCAGCCCCTCCACTACCCCGACCCGTTTCCAGCGAAACCTGCCCCGGACCTTGAGGGGCACCTGGGCCATAGGACACTGCCTCCTATCCCTGTGGACACATTTGAGGTTCATCTTGGCTCTGGAAATCATCCAGTGTGGCTTTACCAGCCAACTCTGGACAAGAGAGTAGGCTGAGGCTGTATCTACCAGGCCCCTCTGGGGTTTCCTCCCCACCACCACCGGAACTGTGAACAGTTTCTGCCCCTTCCCCTGCCCTCCAGCGTTAGTCCAGCCTCAAAACTCGGCACAGCCACACTCCATGTATGGGCTGTCCCCCTTTTTATGTCCCGGTGGCCCACACTGCCAGCAAATGATCAGTCGGGCACCTGGGGGAGCTCCTTGGTAGTCTTCCCTTTTCCTTTCTGGGCCCTTTCTGGGTGGGAGTTCTCTGGGCTTTCTCCTGGACTCCAAGTCTTTATATGGCCATCCCTCTTTCCTGGGAAAGTCTGCCTCCGGATACTCCTCCGTCAGTTTCACGGCTCCCTCCACCGTACTCGGTTGATGCCGCCTAACCCATACTTGCATGTTCTCGGGAAGGCCCTGTAGAAACTGTTCTTCTTCGAGTGCTTGCTCATGTCCATTCCATTGTAGGTATGTGTGCTCGCCACATTCACTGGTGCCAGAAGTTTTTCCCTCAGCAGTATCCATAGGGGATCGTCTCTGGCGCATATGCCGCTCCCCCCACCCTCAGTTCCTTCTTAATACCAGCGACGGTGCTGGAACGTCTCCTTGCCTTGGCAAGCTTACTTCTTCTCAACTGCTAGTTGTGAACTTTGTTGTAAATACTCGTTAGAAACTTGTTAATTCTTAGTTCCCTTAGTGTAGTTTAGTCAGGGCTGTCCTTAGGCATACGCAGAATACGCAGCTGTGTAGGGCACCACATAATTTGAGGCACCAAATTTCATGGTGCCCTAGGCAGCTGCATGCTGTGTATGTGGCGCTGGCTCCAGCGGCCAGCACCATCCCCCGGCCAGGCTCTGGGTTTGTATGTATCCCCAGGCTAATTAGTCTGGCAGCTGTTCCCATTCGCCAGTCTGGTGCAGGTTTCTCTAGCCAGCTCCAATTTACCTCCCTTAATTGGAGCTGGCGTGACAGAGGGCTGGCTTAGGAGTTCCTGCCTAGTACCCTGTGACATGGGGACATAGTATTTTAGAACCATAGAGATGTAGGGCTGGAAGGGACATTGAGAAGTCATCTAATCCAGCCCCTTGCACTGAGGCAGGACCATTCCTGACAGGTATTTGTCTAACCTGTTCTTAAAAACCTCCAATGCTAGGGATTCCACAGCCTCCTTGAAAGGCTATTCCAGATCTTAACTACCCATACAGTTAGAAAGTATATATCAAGAGTAGATCTCCCTTGCTGCAGATTAAGCCCATTATGGCTTGTCCTACCTTCAATGGACATGGAGAACAATTGATCACAGTGCTCTTTATATCATCCCTTAACATAAATGAAGATTCCCCCCTTCCCCCAGCTTCTTTTCTGAAGACTAAATATGCCCTTTTTTTTTTAACTTTTCCTCATATATCAAGTTTTCTAAACCTTTTGTCATTTTTGTTGCTTTCCTCTAGAATCTCTCCAATTTGTCCACATGTTTCCTAAAGTGTGACACCCAGAACTGGACACAATATTCCAGCTGTGACCTCACCAGTGCTAAATAGAGAGGGACAGTTCTCATGCGTCTTACCTGTGACACTCATGTTAATATACCGCAGAATGATATTAACCTTTTTTGCAACTGCATCACATTGTTGACTCATTCAATTTGTGATCCACTGTAACCCCCAGATCTTCATGTAGTGTGTAGGTGATAGTCTGTTTCCAATGAGCTCCTTCAACATTTGGCCTTAACACTCGTACCTACAGATCTGATCTACAGGTATATAAGAGCACAAGAAGAAGAAAATTTGGCTATCCAATTTAGAATGACTGCACGAGAATCCTAACAAGATCATTTCACTTTTAAGGAAAAAAATACTTTTTTTCATGCATTTTATTGATTTTCAATATTGTACAAACCCAAGCCGTGTAAAGCAATAATAGAGAAAAAGATACAGACATTGGAAAAACAATTACAGATCAAATGCCCAGTTCTTTTAATCAAACTGTACAACCAAACTGCTCTCACTAGTCTAAGGAATATAAATTATACAGACTAATGAGATAGAAACTGGGATGTAAAAATTACCATTTAGATGTCCTGATTTAATGTTGTGTTGTAGTAACTTTCCTCCTGGAGATTCTGATATTCTCTATTTATTTCTCCTAAGTAATCACTATCTGAATACCTCTACCAATGTGTCCTCCTCACATATTTCTGACATCACAATATTGTCATGGAGCAGCAGATGATACAATCCATATGATACCTGTCAGGTTCCCAGGTCTACTGGAGAGTAGAGAGTGACATTTTACAGAAGACTTGATTAAGTATAGCAGTATCTTGCTATATGTTGCACTTTATAGCTTGCACAGAAGATTTATATATTTCCCACTTTTCAGCAAAGATTTAATCCCAGGATACAATAATGAGGCTTCACTGGCCAAGTAAAGTAAGGCCCTGTACTCAAACTCAATGACATGTCTGTCTGTCATAGTGGGGCAAGGGCCTAGCGGAGAGCAAAGCGCATCTTACATAAACAATGAAATATGCGAGTCTCTAGTATTACTAAGAAGTCGTTATTTTTACCAAGAAGTATACTATTGTACATTTACTATTACATTATGAATTGTCATAAGTAAACTGTGGTTATCAAAATAAATTAACAAAGTACATTTTGTGATGCATTATTCGGCCTTTTTTATATAATGTTTGTCTGCATACTTGCTAATCTGATAAATTCAGTAATTCACAATAGTCTCCTCATCACTAGTGTGAATTACTGAGGTACATTATAAAAATAAGGGATTCAACAATCGGAGGCTTCTGAATGTTGAAACTAGGCCACCAAGGATCCATTTAAATGAAAGGTCCCTGGATTGGCTTGGAAAAGCTTGAAATAGCATCCCATTGAATCTGTGTCAGATGGTGACTGTGTCATCAAGCTCATGGGAATCACCATTCAGAAGCATAAGGAATTATGCTAGTTTAACATACAGAGTTTGGGGTTTGCATTCTTGCCAGAGTCACATCTTCTGCAATTTCATAAGGTTCCCATAATGAACTACAATAAACTGGTGATTAAAAACAACCAAAGCCAGCAAATGTTAAGTTAAAATAAAGGATTTGTCCTTTCCCTGCCCCCGTGAACCTATGTGTATATTCAAGGTGTGTCAAATTCACCCAGTGTTCTGAGACCTCTCTAATACCTACACACAATGGGTGATAGTATCATTGTGACTGAGTTGGTAGTCAGAGGACTCTCCCTCCCTCCAGTGGCCACTCTTTTGCACTGAGAAATGATGGCTCCATTGGTGAGCTGCACAGTGGGAGACATTCTCTGTGTTTAAAGGAGTGGGTATCAGGTATCTAGGCCATTAAATACTAAACTTTAACAATACTGGTTGTCTTCTTTTCTCTTATTTGAAGTTGTTTTATATAGTCAAACAAGTGTAATCTGGGAACATTCCTGCCCTGAGAACGTTTGTTTTAAACATTCATGCCATTTCAGAAAAGTGGAGAAGGGCAATAACATTTTGTTGCATATTTTTCCTCAGCTTGTAATGCTCTTGCTAGACTAGTTTTTTAGTTGCCTTGCAGTCGGACAACACTGTAATCCAGGCTTGTAGCATGGGTGTTTTGGGGGATTTCCAACATGGATGTTTTCTAACCTGTCAGTCAGCCATTGGGGTGAAGGGATGAGGTCTAAATGCAACCAACTGGCTTGCTGTGTTTCCCACACGCACACACATGCACCCCTAGGCCATTCTTGATGGCATCTATACCCTCCAATGCCTCCACGGTTATTTCCAACAAAAAAGAAAACACAGATTAAAACTTCCACCGTCTCTCTCTTTTGAAACAAAAGCATAATGAAAGGGTTGGCATGCCCCCAGAGTCCTCTGTGATTAGTTGTAATTCTTGGTGGGGTGTGACATGCTCATCCTCCTGAATTAGTGCAGGGCACAAGGAATTTAGCACGGTGCTAATTGTGATCAGATGAAAACAAGCATCCTCAGTATGTGGGCATGCAGCAAGACAAAACAGATGCCTAAGCTTTTCAGAGCAGTGCTCCACAATAAGAGCTCCCAGACAGCCCTATGCACAAAGACAGCTGGGGGTGGGTTTTCTGCATGTCAGACTCCAGTGGGCAGAGCAGACAGGGGAGAGAGACAGAAGCGTATCTGGGCAACCATGTACCTTTCTTCCCTCTCGCTCTTCCCTATTTCTCTAGTAGTCACAGGATGTCTGAGGTCCATTTTCTCTCTGCGCTACAATATCCAGGTCTTCATTTTATTTTCAATTACAAATTGTTAGACATTGCTGTATGCCTGAATTTAACTAAGTAAGACCCTGTGCTGAAGTCAGAAGTCTTAGGGCACCAGCGAGGGAGAAACCCCTTCTCATGAAGAAAGATGCTCTTCAGCAGCTACAGTGGCAGTGAGGACTCAGACCCAAGGCTCCCTACAGCAAGCCTGAGGGCAAGAGGCAGGCTCAAGCAATTCCTTACCTCCCAGGTTAAACAGTGATGGGAAAGAGGAGGATCAGCTGAACCCCCCCCCCCCCACACACACACACAATACTGATGCCTCGTCCCTTCCCCCCATGCCACCCTTGCCAGAGAGAGAGAAAGATGCAGGGGCAGTCAGGTCTGCCTGTGGAAGGCTGCTGGAGACAAGTATATACCCCAGAAAGAGCCAGCACTACTACTCCTTCCCTCCCTCCCAGGAGCAGGGAGAGCAGAGGCCATTTCCCTATGCTCTTTGTCCTTTCCCTGAGTTGTGCTGCTGGCAGGGTTACTGCTCAGTCACCCCTTGGACCTGCGGTGGGAGGCAAGACGAATGTATGTTGCCATTAGGGTGACCAGATGTCCCGATTTTATAGGGACAGTCCCGATATTTGGGGCTTTTTTTATATATAGGCTCCTATTATCCCCCACTCCCTGTCCTGATTTCACGCTTGCTATCTAGTCACCCTAGTTGTCATGCAAGGGATAGGTACAATGTAAAGGGGTATGCTGTGCCCCCAGCCCTGCCACCTCCCCCTAAAGTGACGGTCTATTTGAAAACAAGATGTCTGAATTAACAGAAAAATAAGATTGAGAGTGTTGGCCCCTTCAGGAGGCGGATGGAATGTTGGTGCCGGAAAGTTCCACGGCAGTTAGGAGTGACAGTTGGAGAGAGTGGGAAAGAGCAGAGTGTAATCAAGACTCTTGTGTCTCAACGCCAGACCTGAGGAAAAGCAGGATTTACTCCCCATAATCCCCTGGAGACAGGGGAACGGGATTTACCCCCGTAATCTCGCTGCCCTTCCCCCACCACAGATATGGGGGAAGGGATTATAATACTTTATAATCTGTCAGAGATGTGGGGGTGATTCACCCCTCTTCCATTAGTCTGCCAGAGATGGGGGAAGTTGCCAGAACCAAGGCGGGATTGACCTCTCATAGTCTGCCAGAAATATGAGGGAACAGTCCCCTCAGTAATCTGTCAGAAATGGGGATGATTTACTCCTCCCTTCAATCTAATCTGCCAGGGCGGGTGATGATTTATTCTTCTCTCAATAATCTGACAGGGACAATATGATTATCCCCCCCGCCCCCAGTCTCCAATAATATTCTGGATCCTGAGGGGATTTATCCCCAAGTTATCTGCCAGACACAGAGGAATTAATCCTCTTCCCAGTAATATGCCTCCAAATGGACAGATTTGGTCTTCGCTTGCCCTAGCTCCCTACAGAAAATCTGCCAGATATGGGGGGATTCAGTCTTTTCCCAGTTGATAGAGGTGTATTGATTTACCCCTCATACCACAGGGTCTGCTAGAGCTTGCAAGTTAACCCTCCTTTGTAGCATACTACAAAGGGGCAATTTCACACCATTTAAGATTGTGGAGGCATTTGGAGCTGTTTATCCTCTCTCCTTCCAAAGAGATTTATCCCTGGAGAGGAGCATCTTGAGGCAAAGGGAACACGCAAGGGACAATGAAATTTCAGAGTAATGACTATGAGAAAGTACCAGAAAAGGCAACAATGGAGGATAACAAACACAGTGATTCAGTGTGTCCAGGCCACAAAGCCCTTGGAAGAAGGTATTTCTTAAGGGAATATTCAGGGGTTAAAGTTAGAGAGTCAGAAATTTGGGAAAATGCATTTTTTTCTAAATGAGTTATTTAAAGATATTAATAAGAACTATTTAATATTAAATTCTATTGTGGCAGTGCTCAAGGATTCTGAACCGGAATTAGGGCCCCATGGTACTAGGTGCTGTACAAACAAGTAACAAAAAGAATCCCTGCCCCATAGAGCTAAGATTTAAACAGTGTGCAGCAGTGATGAGGTAGTGAAAAGGCTGGAAGGACAAGTAACTCTAGAGAGGTTCAGTAGCAAATTAAATTTGGAAAAGGGATTTAGGAGAGATCACAAGGGTAATGATTTTGTTACAGTGGGTGAAAGGAACTAAGGCCTGGTCTACACTGGGGGGGCGGGGAGGGGAATCGATCTAAGTTATGCAACTTCAGCTATGTGAATAACGTAGCTGAAGTCGACGTACTTAGACCTACTCACCGCGGTGTCTTCACTGTGGTGCGTTGACTGCTGCCGCTCCCCCGTCGACTCTGCCTGTGCCTCTCGCAGCGGTGGAGTACAGGAGTCGACGGGAGAGCGCTCAGGGGTCGATTTATAGACGCAAAATTCGACCCCTGCTGGATCGATCGCTGCCGGCCGATCCAGTGAGTAGTGTAAGATTTCACCAACCATTTTGTAAGTACTAGCATATCCCTGCCCCATAACCCTGATAATCACTCTGCACCTGTCATTTACAAGCTAGCTATGGCCCACAGAGAAACACACTATTCACTTCTCACTACCATATCTGTGCTCCATAACCTTGACCTGCAGACTGGCAATCTACTCCTCTTGCTGACTGCCCCACCAGAGCTCTGATACCCTGACCTATAGACTGGTGCTATTTTCTTCCTACCCATGGTGCCCTATAAACCTGGCCTGCATATTAGCACAGTGTTACTTCCTACTTTTTCGTTTCTATTTGAATGTACATATCTAGGAAGTTACTGAGTCCTGGAAACTGAAGTTCTCTGTTTTCTGACTGAAGAGAAGTAGCATGGCATTGACAGTGCCTGATTTCTCTATGCACTGTCCTGACAATGTTCTTCATCATTTTACTGGGGGAAACACCAGTAATGCAATGAATCTGATCTTGTTGGCCAGTTCATGTCTTGGACCATCTGTTGCGACAATGGTACTAGTCATGCCAGTCATTTTGTTGGGTTAATGATGCGGACACCTGACTACCATCAGTTTTTTATCTGTGCACTAACAGTTTGAACTAGTGAGCTGTGAAATGAATTAATCATATTCTGTATTTTTTTTAATACTGGTGTTGAAAGAAGATAGTCTGGCAGAAATTCTGCCTCTATTTTCATCACTCCTGGTTGGGGCTGTTTGTGCAAGTTAATTTGTGCTTGTGTGTACCTGGTTGGGTGCCTCATCTCTGAGGCAAGGACTTAAGGATCATGGTCTTTCCCGGTGTGGGATTTGTGGCATTTACCCACCCATGTTGGCTAATCTTGTTTTTTCTGTTATAATTATCCTCACATTATTATTTAGAAACTCCATCGTGGATGTACATGGCATTTTGCAAGTATACGAAACACAACGTCACACAGAGATAAAACCAGTAAATACGTCCTAACATAGGGAAGGGAGAGCGGGGGGCTGACAAAATGGGTAGAAGGAAAAACATTCTTTCATGAGTAATATTTCTTTTGTTATGTTTCTGGATGGGGAAGGGGGGTTGTTTATCAAGTTAAGTCCTGCTCATGTGAGAGTGGCAGTGGGGAGCCCCAGAGCAGAGAGGGTCCCACCCCTTCTACTTCTTTTGAATGCAGCTGCATTGTCACATCACACCTCTCATTGAGTGATTCTTTGAGCCTCCTAAATTCTACATTAAATGGTGCTGGAGAATGATGCTCTTCACTCACACAGGCCAGATGTTGGGGAGACTAAGACTGGCCTTGAACCCCCATCATTCTTTTAACTCCACAATTCACTTGTTCTCCCAACTCGCATGTCTAGTGTCCCTTGTGGCAAACAAGAAACAGGACTCAGCTGTAAGGGATATAAAGGGAAGAGTAAGACCATAGGACTGTTATCTGTGCTTAGTGCCAATACAGATGGTTCTTATTGAGGTAACTGAGTAAAGAGAGACCCCACCAAGATTTTCTCTTGCTCTGAGACAAACTAAACACAGCCTGTATTGCCTTCCTAAGTCCTTGTCTAAACTACACAGTCTTGGAAAGGACGTTGCGTAAACATGTCAGTTTTTAACTTTGATTTTCCAGAAGGTAAGAATTAGATAACTAGACTTATGGTCTGATTTTGAGAGTGGCACTGCCAGTGTGTTCTTTCCATGCATTATCCCAATTTCTTCAGATATCTCAGCACGCTTCATTTTTTTTTTTTAATTTGCAGGTGCTGATCTGGAGAATCTATACCAACTCTCTCTTGGCTGGATAGGAACCAGAGTCCTTGCTCCCGTCTTTGGCAGTGCCCTGATCTTACCACATTATTGTCACATTTGCTTGCTGAGGTAGGGAAATCTTCCTCTGTGACCTACATGCCTTAAGCCTTGTAAAAATGATTTTTATGTTGATAACCCTCCCAGGACATGTAATGTCAATAATACACAATCAGAGAAATGCACATATAGGTAGAACAGCCACGCTCATTTCAAGGAATTCTTTGTTGCATTTATACTGTATGCTGGTTAACAACATCAATGTTTGATTAATATTTTATCTCCTGATTATATCTCTTTACAAGCACCATTTGCATAAGGTACCTCTGAGCACCTAACCTGCCACATCCTCATCTCAGTTGGATAGGAGTCTTTTAATTCTCCATGCTTTGACTGTGATAAAATGAGTGTAAATTTTTCTTGAATAAGATCTTCCTTGAAATGATGTTTTTTTTTCCTGGTGTCTTCCAGGTGAGATCTTGTCAGGGTCTAGCTGTGTGAAGCGGTGAGTAACTTTAAAGTCTCCACTATTTCTTTATTCACGATAGCATTGTCTGGTAGTTCCTGGCCTTAGAGGATGGGCCAAATGATTGTTGCCTCTTTACTTTATTTGAAGTTGGAAAGCTGGACCTTCTCATCTCTGTCACAGTCTAAGTGCTAACGGGGAGAGGTGAGAAAGAGAGAACAGGGCTTCCAGTCTGTTTAATTTTTGCATGTGGATTATTGGAATTAAATCATTTCTGAACAGGCCATTTAATACTTGGATATTCACAAAGGTTATGATAACTGAGGCACTTGGCAGAAGGAAAGTATTCCCAAACATGAGAAAATATGACCCCTCTCTTTATTTGGGGTTTCACTGCTTGTGGGACCTCTCCACTTGCTCTCTTGAGCTCAGCTCTGAAATGGGGAGGGTTCCATCATCTGAATGTCTGAGTAGATACATCCTGGTATTATTTTACCTTGTCTTTAATTATAGCACTCTGACCATGCTGAGAGCACAAATTCTTTCTTTCTTAAAATTTAATTCTCATAAGTTTCATTGTGGGCTCCCTGGAACTAGAGAACTGCTAACTGAAGAGGTGATTCATAGAAATAAGAAAGCAGTAATCAGCAAGGTTTGTAATCAGCAAGTTTTTTATCTAGCTGAAGTAAAGCTTTATATCTATAAATCAGAACAAGTTACCATAAGCAAAAACAAGCATAACAAAAAAGATGCAGCCTGGTATACATTCCAATCTTCAGAATCAGGCTTGTCTTTTCACAGGCAACTTCTCCTGTTTGGTTCCCCAATAGCCATTCTTCTCTCTAGTCTACCTAGGGTCTTACACTACACCTATTAACATGGGATATGATTACCTATAAAATGTCTTCTCAGCACTTGTGCAAGGACAGAGGAAAGGGAAGTTGGAATTAACCCTTACTTATTGGAGACCTGGTATTACACCCTATTACAGGGACTAAAATAGAAAAGGGCTTTATTAAAAGCTGTAGCCATCTATGAGAGGGAGACTCATGGCCAAGGCATGCTCATAGGTGGATTCTTATACTGGGGCTGAGCTTCGTGGGTCCTAGGTAAGCAGCTGTCAGCAGGCTGCCAAGTGGAGGGTTGGAGCATGGCTGCTCCTGTGTACCCAGGTTTGAGGCCATGGGGGCATGACATCACCTCCCTCGCCTTGGGGTGCCCTCTGGGCAACATGGGGCCAGGTTTCTCGGGATGGCTCCTATGGAAGGCCCAAACCAGGACGGGACCATGAACATTCTCAACTGGCTTCCTACTGTGCTCTTTTGGGCCATAACCTTCCCTCTCAATCGGGTACCACAATTTATCCCACTTGACCTTGGAATCAAGGACTTTGTTGACAATGTATTCCTCCTCACCTTGCACTTGCACTGGTGGGGGCAGTGATTGGGCTGTATGGAGTAATGTGCTCTCAGTGTAGGGTTTTAGAACTGAGACATGGAACACAGGATGGACTCTAGGGGATCAAGGGAGCTGGGTTTCAAAGTTGACTAGGTTGATTTGTCACCAAATCTAGTATGGGCCAAGGACCAGTAGTCTAGTTTCCGAGAGGGTCTGTCTGTGCAGAAGTGTTCTGTAGAAAGCCATACCTTTTGTCCTACAGAGTAGGTGGGGGCCTTGTTGCCTATGTTCATCTGCATGCTTTTTGTAATCCTCCTTTGCCTTCTCAAGGTGTCCCTTCACCTCCTGGATGTGATGGATATATTGTACTAGGGCCAATACTGATGGGTTCGTGGAGGATGTCAGTAGCTGTGGATGAAATTGGGTGTGGTACCCATAGTAGACAAAGAAGAGGCTGTGGCCTGTGGATGCATGGTCTGCATTATTGTACAAGAACCTGGCATGTGGTAATAGTGTAGACCAGTTGTCCTAGTGATAGTTGGTGTAGCATCGTAAATACTGCTCTAGGATCTGGTTGATTCTTTCTGTTTGGCCATTTGACTGAGGATGGTAGGCAGAGGACAGGTGCTTGTAGATTCCTAATAGACGTAGGGCCTCCTGCCAGAAGCAGGCAGTGAACTGGGGCCCCCGTCAGAAGTGACGTGAGCTGGGAGGCAATGAAGATGGACTACATTGTTTATCCAGAGCCAGGTGGTTTCTCCTGCAGAGGAAGTGAAGTGGGCTATTTTTGAAAAGCAATCCACCACTGTCAGGATTGTCCTGAAACCACTGGATTCTGGTAGTTTTACCACAAAGTCCAAGAACCAAGATAGGGTTTCCAGAGATTGGAGGAGACAGCAGGGCTTCTGGCGGGGGATCTTGGTGCTGCACACACCTGGCAGGAAGCAACAAAGGTCTCTATTGTGGGGCACATGCAGAAGTATTGGGACATTAATTGTTGGGTTTTATATCGGCCCGTGTCCTGAAGAACCGCCACTCTCGCATGTCCAGGGGGAACACAGAAATGGTCCCTTATGAATGTGATCCCCACCCGGCTGTCGTGTGGTTCTCGATCAATAATTGCCACCTCATCCGGTGGAATTCCAGAGACAGAGGCAGAGGGATGAGCATCAGCAGGTATTGGAGGGGGGTTGCATTGAGAAAATAATGGGACTTGAGATTGTGGGCTGGTTCCAGACTGGGGCCTCATAAGTCAGAGCCATAACTTCAGGACAAGGCATCAGTTTTGCCATTTCTAGTTCTAGGGTGGTAGGTCAAGGTAGTTGAACTGGGAGAAGAATCGGGCTTACCGGAGCTGTGTGTTGGTTTAGGGTTTTGGCCCTGCACAGGTACTGCAGGATCTTGTGATCAGTAAATACCTGGAGCAGATGATGGGCCCTTTCCAAGTCACATGGCCACTCTTCAAAGGCAGTCTTAATTGCCAAGAGCTCTTTGTCCAAGACCTCATAGTTTCACTCAGCAGAGGCAAGTTTCCTCGAGTAGTAGGCAGTGGAGTGCAGTATTTGTTTGAGTCCATGCCTCTGGGAGAGGACCGCCCAACCACTCTTCTTGAGGCATCAGGTTCCACAATGAAAACTTGTGCCATATCCAGGTGGGCCAATACTGGAGCAGTGATGAAGGGAGCATTATTTGTTCAAATGCATGCTGGGTCTCGGGCAACCACTGAAAGTGGTCATTCTTCCAGAGTAGGACAGTGAGGTGCTTGGCATGTTTTAAATGAACCTCTGGTAAAAGTTTGCAAAGCCTACAAAATGTTGTAGATTGTGCACATTGCGGGGAGTTGCCCAGTTGCAGACAGCCTGGACCTTGCACCGATTCATCTTGATTCCTTCCAGGGACAGGATGGAACCCAGGAACTCGGTTGAGGTCTGTTCAATCATGTACTTTTCAAGTTTAGAGTAGAGACTGTATTGTTGTAGTCTCTCCGGGACTGTGCGGATGTGAGTGATGTGTGTTCGTCCAGATTGTCTGAGAAGATCAATATATTGTCTAACTCAGTGGTTCTCAAACTTTTTTTTTCGCGAACCCCTTGAAAATTTACTGAGGGTCTTGGCAGACCACATAATGATCTTTTCAAATGTTGTTTGTACTGTTAGCTAACTATTGTAAAGTGATTTGGATAAAAGCGCAATATAAAAAAAACCCTTAATAATAATTAACTTTTTTTGTTCTACAAATAAAAGCACACGACTCATATTTTAATATCTGTAGTCTTACCTTTCTAATGCAATGGATGTGCTGGAGCTGGGAAGGAGAGGGATCTCTCCCTCTCTCCCCTGCCGCGGCAGCCCCCAAGCTGGGGCTGGGAAGGAGGGGGGTCTCTCCCCCGCCACAGCAGCCACATAGCTGAGGCTGGGAAGGAGGGCTGTCTCTCCCTGCCAGCTGCAGCCCTGGAGCTGGGGAAAGTCACCTCTTTCTCTGGCCGCCACAGCCCTGCACATCCCAAATTCCTCCCACCCCCTTCTTCTCACCCCAGTGCCCCCTCCCACCTACCTCCTATTTCCCCCAAGGCCACCACCTCATCTTATATGTGCGTCTTCTCCAGGGTCCAGGCACCTAATTAGTGGAGCCACGACTGCGCGGCTCCACTAGTTAGGTGGGTGGCCCTTCATTCTCTTGTGTGCGGCCACCCAGGCACGCACCTTAGAAGGAACTATCCGTGGACCACCTGAATGGAACTCACAGGCCACTGGTGGTCCACGGACCACAGTTTGAAAACCTCTGGTCTAAGTATATCACTACAAACTGGTCGAGTAGGTTTCGTAGCTCATTGTTAATTAAGTGCTGGACTATTGCGGGGCATTGGCAATCCAAATGGCATGTCTAAATATTCAGAGTAGCCATACCGGGTCCAAAAGGCAGTCTTCCATTCTGTGACACTGACAGGCCATGTGCCAGTGCATGCCAGATTCTCAGGACAATTCACTTACATGTGAATATCAAAGAAGATGTTGATTGTTTTCATCTGTCTATATGCTGTAGTTTGCTATTACATTACTACTACATTATGTATATCCTATAATTAAATAACCCTAGATCAAAGGTGTGTTAATGTAAGATTGTGGTCAGGTGTTAAAACTTCATGAAAACTAATGAAAGATTGTTGTTTGCTATTACATTACCTTTTACATTGTGAATATCCCTGTCACTAAACTCATCAAACATGAATGGAACCTTGGAAATGCTAACAAAGGACTTAATGGCTGTAACAGAAAATGCTAATTTCAAAGCAAGGAGTCATGGAGGAGTAAAAACACTTATCAGATTGCTTTCTGTGTGGAAAAGCTATAAATATGGATTCATGGAATGATCCGGCATCTCTGGACTGTTTGGATTCCAGCAGGGTGGAAATACTGAGCGAGTGAACAGAGATCCCCAGAGTTATCCTGAGTAACCCTGAAAACTTTTGGAGATTGGCAGATTACTGAATCTCTGCTAACATTTGGATTTACAAACTTTGACTCACCTATTAATATATTTTACTTGTTTTAACCTCTCAATAACTCTCATATCTTTTTCTTAGCTAATAAATCTTTAGTTAGTTTACTAGAGAATTGGCTACCAACATTGTTTTTGGTGTAAGATGCAGATTATCAGTTGGTTTGGGGTACGTGACTGATCCTTTGGGATTGGGTGTAACCTAATGTGATGTGATTTTTGGTTTATATAACCTTTTATTACAACATCCAGTTTGTCTGGGTGGCAAGATAAGCTAGAGAGCCTAAGGGGACTGTCTGTGACTTTGTGGTAATACTGGCATAGTGGTCTAGGAGTGCACATTTGTTACTGGCTTGGTGAAATCTAATTATAGAATATACCACCAATTTGGGGTGTTTGTCCTGTTTTCTGACAGTCTGACCTGAGTTTGGCACTCACAGTTGTGAGCCACTCCAGACAGCGTGACACTTTCGTTCCCCTCTCAGATATGAACGAGATTGTAAGCTCCCCAGAAATCCAGTTTAGTATATATGTGAGCAGCATCACACAGTCCAACAACGCAGGGATTAGAGTAGTGGGTAACGGTTCCAGATTGTTACCTGATTTAGGGCTTGGTAATCAACACAGTGGTGGAGGCTGTCATTCTTCTTTACAAGAAGGACTGGGACACTGGCTGGTGAGGTTGACCTGCGGATGAACCCTGGCCAGGTTGTCTTGGAGGTATTCTTGCAGTGCCACCAGTTCCAGCTCTGACATTGCATATATCCACCCAAACGGTATCTTTATCCCTGACTGGAGTTCTATGGGGCAGTCATAGTCCTGATGTGGGGGGAGGCTTTCTGCATTTTTCTTTTCAAAGACAACAGCATAGTCACAGTACTTGGGGGGGGGGGGGTTCCATAGTTCCCTCAGTAAGTGTTTCAATGCGAGTGACTAGACCTACTTGAAATTTCTTGGGCCTGGGTGCAACTCTTACAGGTCCCTTGCCATGCCATTGGCAGAATTCTGACAGGAAAATGATCTGTTCTCACCCATGGATGAGGGGATCATGAAGGGCTAGCCAGGAAATGCCGAGGTTCAGGGGGAAATGCAGGGAATGGATGATGCCAGATTGAATTATTTCTCTGTGTCCCTGAATAATGGCCTCCAGGGAGACAGTCTCCTCCACAATCAGATCCAGAGACAGTGGGGAGCCATCAATAATTTCAATCATGTCCAGTGTGGCCTTGTGTCACAGAGGAATCTGTAGGGCCCGAGCTATAGCTGCATCCATAAAATTGTCCGCTGCTCATGAATTGATGAGGGCCTCTTGGAGGGGACCTGCTGGGGGTTCCCCAGGATTTGCAGCTGGATAAGCACCTGTAAATGGGAAGCCCCTACATGGAGCTCAGGGTGCATCTCAATGAGGATGAGGGTCCAGTGAAATTCTCTTCTCTCAAGGAGCAGGCCAGTTCCCCCCATTATGTCTGGACCAGTTTGTTTCCCCAAGCTCCTCGGCATTGGTACTGGGCAAGCCGAGATGGTGTGGCAAAGTTTACCACAGTAGAAGCATAGGTGGTGCTGACAGCACTGTTCTTTTTCTTCAGGGTTGAGCCACTGACAAGCCAGATTGGCTTGCATGGTTTCGGTGGGCAATGCAGAAGGTGAAGTCCCAGTACACTGATAGAGGGACTGCAGGGGACCGCTTTTCTCCTCTCTTTGTTCTCATAGCTACTCGTCTATGTGGATGGCAAGCTCCCCAAGGGCATCGAGGCTCGTGGGCATCTCTATGCAGGCCAGTCCATCTTTGATTTCTTCCTGCATGCCCCACCAGAACAGGTAGAGCTATGCTTCTCTGTTCTACTCTGTATCTGCTGCGAGGTGGCAGAAGTGTGCCACGTAGGAAGCCATGTCTTGCCCCTACCAGAGTTCCCCCAGGGTGGCTTCAGCCACTCGAGCTTGGTGTGGTTCATTGAAGATGGTTGATGCAGACTGGAGATAGGAATCCCAGTTTGACAGCACCAGGCTATGGCCTTACAGCAGGGGGGAGGCCCAGTCTAATGCATCTCCTGTCAGCAGGCTGATTACCAAGAACACCTCGGACAGGTCAGAGGAACAGATTCTGGGACACATCAGGAACAGAAGGTGGCATTGGTTCACAAAGCCCTGAAACTACCAGCAGTTCTGCATAAACCATTCAGGCAAAGATATTGCATGCCCCTATTTGGGGCAAGGCACTGCCTGAAATGCTCACAGCACAGTATTTCTCAGCACTAAGCTGCCTCACTTGCTACTGCAGCTGCTGGTTTTCCCCAATCAGTTGCACAACTTGGGCTGCAGTGCTTGATTATCTGCCTGGAGACAGAGGGCCCATTCGGGCAAGTCAGTGCTTCCTGTAGCTATGGCAGTACAGCTGGGTCCACCCTTCTCACGCTGGGCTTGGTCTCATCGGGTTATTGTGATCTGAACAAGCTGTCATGGCCAGGTGATGGGCAGCCACACCTAGCAGTCAGAGCCAGAGACCACAGTCATGAGACAGGAGTTGAGAGTCAGCTGGGTTGGGATACTGGAAGATCAGAAGCAGGAGACAAACTTGAGATCAGAACCACAAGTTGGTAACCAGAGTTAGGCTGGGTCAGGATACCAAGGAGGCAGAGGCAAGAGACAAACTGGAGATAAGAACCATAAGTCAAATGCTGGGAGTCAAGCTGGGTTGGGATGCCAGGAATTAAGGGGAGCAGGAAACACAGTTGTTCAGAGAGCAGGGTGGATCCCAGTTATTCAGACAGCTTTCTCTTCCTGTTGCCAATTGGCTGCTCTGTGATTCCGCCAATGGGACCTCCTGGGCAGAGTCTCAGGCTGTGGCTGGGCTTCATGGGTCCTGTATAAGCAGTTGTCAGCAGGCTGCAAAATGGAGGGTTGGAACATGGCTTCTCCTGCAGACCTGGGTTTGAGGCTAGTAGGTCATGATGGGGTTATTAATCAATAGTTGTTCCCTTGAATTGCTGGATGTAAGAGACCACAGACCACAGGTCCCTTGCCATGATAAAGAGTGATAGTGTTAGAAGAGAGTGAAACTATAAGTGTAGGCTAAAAGTGGAGTGAGTGAATACACAGATGGATGAGTAACTCAAGACTAATACAGCAAAGGATTATAGGGCCCATAGAGATTTGTAATAGAGGTGAAAGGTCCCAACCAAGGATCTGGAGAGAATACACACACACACACACACACACGAGAGAGAGAGAGGACTGAAAAAGCAAAGAGATAATTGATTCTATTTATTATATGGATTTTAACTTAAAATCTGCTGGGAGAGCAATACAGCGGTGCACAGAAAATCCAGGAAGTTTTTGGAAAGTGTAGGGGACAATTTCCTGGTGCAAGTGCTGGAGGAACCAACTAGGGACAGAGCTTTTCTTGACCTGCTGCTCACAAACAGGGAAGAATTAGTAGGGGAAGCAAAAGTGGATGGGAACCTGGAAGGCAGTGACCATGAGATGGTCGAGTTCAGGATCCTGACACAAGGAAGAAAGGAGAGCAGCAGAATACGGACCCTGGACTTCAGAAAAGCAGACTTTGACTCCCTCCGGGAACAGATGGGCAGGATCCCCTGGGAGAATAACATGAAGGGCAAAGGGGTCCAGGAGAGCTGGCTGTATTTTAAAGAATCCTTATTGTGGTTGCAGGAACAAACCATCCCGATGTGTAGAAAGAATAGTAAATATGGCAGGCGACCAGCTTGGCTTAACAGTGAAATCCTTGCTGACCTTAAACGCAAAAAAGAAGCTTACAAGAAGTGGAAGATTGGACAAATGACCAGGGAGGAGTATAAAAATATCGCTCAGGCATGCAAGAGTGAAATCAGGAAGGCCAAATCGCACTTGGAGTTGCAGCTAGCAAGAGATGTTAAGAGTAACAAGAAGGGTTTCTTCAGGTGTGTTAGCAACAAGAAGAAAGTCAAGAAAAGTGTGGGCCCCTTACTGAATGAAGGAGGCAACCTAGTGACAGAGGATGTGGAAAAAGCTAATGTACTCAATGCTTTTTTTGCCTCTGTCTTCACAAACAAGGTCAGCTCCCAGACTGCTGGACTGGGCAGCACAGTATGGGGAGGAGGTGACCAGCCCTCCGTGGAGAAAGAAGTGGTTCGGGACTATTTAGAAAAGCTGGATGAGCACAAATCCATGGAGCCAGATGCGCTGCATCCGAGGGTGCTAAAGGAGTTGGCGGATGTGATTGTGGAGCCATTGGCCATCATCTTTGAAAACTCATGGCGATCGGGGGAGGTCCCGGATGACTGGAAAAAGGCTAATGTAGTGCCCATCTTTAAAAAAGGGAAGAAGGAGGATCCGGGGAACTACAGGCCAGTCAGCCTCACCTCAGTCCCTGGAAAAATCATGGAGCAGGTCCTCAAGGAATCAATTATGAAACACTTAGAGGAGAGGAAAGTGATCAGGAACAGTCAGCATGGATTCACCAAGGGGAAGTCGTGCTTAACTAACCTAATTGCCTTCTATGATGAGATAACTGGCTCTGTGGATGAGGGGAAAGCAGTGGATGTGTTATTCTTTGACTTTAGCAAAGCTTTTGATACGGTCTCCCACAGTATTCTTGCCGCCAAGTTAAAGAAGTATGGGCTGGATGAATGGACTGTAAGGTGGATAGAAAGCTGGCTAGATCATCGGGCTCAACGGGTAGTGATCAATGGCTCCATGTCTAGTTGGCAGCCAGTTTCAAGCGGAGTGCCCCAAGGGTCGGTCCTGGGGCTGGTTTTGTTTAATATCTTTATTAATGATCTGGAGGATGGTGTGGACTGCACTCTCAGCAAGTTTGCAGATGACACTAAACTGGGAGGAGTGGTAGATACGCTGGAGGGTAGGACTCAGATACAGAGGGACCTAGACAAATTGGAGGATTGGGCCAAAAGAAACCTGATGAGGTTCAACAAGGACAAGTGCAGAGTCCTGCACTTAGGACGGAAGAATCCTATGCATTGCTACAGACTAGGGACTGAATGGCTAGGTAGCAGTTCTGCAGAAAAGGACCTAGGGGTCACAGTGGACGAGAAGCTAGATACGAGTCAACAGTGTGCTCTTGTTGCCAAGAAGGCTAATGGCATTTTGGGCTGTATAAGTAGGGGCATTGCCAGCAGATCGAGGGACGTGATCATTCCCCTTTATGCGACATTAGTGAGGCCTTATCTGGAGTACTGTGTCCAGTTTTGGGCCCCACACTACAAGAAGGATGTGGAAAAATTGGAAAGAGTCCAGCGGAGGACAACAAAAATGATTAGGGGTCTGGAGCACATGACTTCTGAGGAGAGGCTGAGGGAACTGGGATTGTTTAGTCTCCAGAAGAGAAGAATGAGGGGGGATTTGATAGCTGCTTTGATAGCTGGGGTTCCAAAGAGGATGGAGCTCGGCTGTTCTCAGTGGTGGCAGATGACAGAACAAGGAGCAATGGTCTCAAGTTGCAGTGGGGGAGGTCTAGGTTGGATATTAGGAAACACTATTTCACTAGGAGGGTGGTGAAGCACTGGAATGCTTTACCTAGGGAGGTGGTGGAATCTCCTTCCTTGGAGGTTTTTAAGGCCCGGCTTGACAAAGCCCTGGCTGGGATGATTTAGTTGGGAATTGGTCCTGCTTTGAGCAGGGGGTTGGAATAGATGACCTCCTGAGGTCCCTTCCAACCCTGATATTCTATGATTCTATGATTCATTATAAAAGCCAGAGCTTTTGGGGGCACTTAGCTAGCTCAGATGATTAAGAATGGGGTTCTTAGCCTTTCACCACAATGTCAGTTACCAGTTTCAGTCCAGCTCAGATGGGTAATGCCCAAGAGTGTAGCTCTTCTCTGGCCTGTACACAGTAATTTGATCATCTCAGTGGCAGAGTCCATTTCATAAACACAACCTTACGAAAGAAGTTATTTAGCATCCTGATTGGCAATATCAGCAGAGAGGCTAAATATTGAGTGGGCAAACTTAACAAATCTCTCGATCTTAAAAAGTATTTTCTTCCCTCAGGTATGTGTGGGATAGCCTACATTTTTGCTGCACTTGCTGTGGATAAATAGAGGAGTTTGGTTTCCAGAGATGTCAGTGTAGCACCTTCCATCTATCAGGAAGCTGTGACCAAGCTCCTCAGAATTCTATGCCAAGCCCCTTAGGAATTCCCTTCAGGGCCATGATGATCCTTGCATGGAGGTGATTCTCATCTGAAGAGTGCCTGTTAATTTAGAAATACAAGAGTGTATTGGATTTTTGCCTTCAGTAGCTAGTTTATGGGATTAGCCTTACTGGCCAGTGCATGTTGTTGCTGTTCTTCTTCAGTGGTGATACAGAGTTTGTTCTTTGGCAGTAAATTAAGAAGTTCAGGGCCAAATTCACCACTTGTGTAAGCGGGTGTAATTAAATGGAGGTGCGCCTACTAATGCCAGTGGCGAATTTGGCCTTCAGTTGTGTGAGCTGCTTCTCAATGCCATTACCGTGCAGAATACATAGAACACTTCTTTACAGTAATGGCAGCTACATAGTGTATAATCAGCCAGGCCCTGCATTAAATTTGCACTCCTTTAAAGAATCTGCCATTCTGCTTCAAAGACCATCACCCTAGACAATACTTACAATACTTTCAGCTAGGCTTGGGGACTGAGTTTATTTGATTTTGTTAATATATCTGTTTTCTTTATTTCTAGTTTCTAAAGCAATTTGTCCAGGGTTTTACACTTCCAACACAAAGCCCCTATTCTCCAAGTTCAGTGTTCCACCCACAGTTCATTATTCTTGATACAGTTCTTCTGGAGTTGCCTCTGTCCTCCCAAACTTCCTGCTTTTAATCTATCTATATATCTTGGAGTTTTATTCTGCCATCTATCCATGTTGCATCCAAGCACCTTCCATGTAAAATCAATAACAAAAGCAGTTAGTGCAAGTCTCTGAAGTTTCTCCCTCTTCACGGTAAAATCTCTGCTGGGTTAAGGATTTTGGTTTGGTTTGGTTTTTTAATTTTATTAAGTTATTTTACTGGGGTTGAGGGTTACACCTCAAGAAATCTTTCAATGAGGCCTTTATATATTTTTATCTAACATCAGATGCACACTCCAGCTTCCTGAGATTCATCCTATTAATTAAATCAATGGAATCCTTGGGAAATTCTGTATTGGACAAAAGTTTTTTCTGAATATCCCACAGAATCCAAAATAAGGCTTCTACATTTTTCCCATTGATGTTGTAAACTTTTTCAAACCCTTGTATCCTTTTATCTGTTGTATATGAATCTTTAAGAATTTTGTAAACTGAAACTTTGTAAACTTTGAAACTTTTGAGGAGGGGATATTGACATGGAAATCTTACCTTCCCCAAGTTTGAATTAACATGTTTGACCTTGATCTGAGAGAGATGAAACAGGAAGAACAGAAAGAGGGAGACAGAAGATAGGAGAGATGGGGCAGAGAGAGGAAGAAAAAATGCTGGGATGGAGAAAGAAGTGAAGAGTTTAATATTTTAGAGTTTTTGAAAGATTTGCACGGGGTTACAGTCTGAATGTGTTTGGCAGTGACCTCTATGTTGCAGTTTGTCTAATTCTGATATTTTGTAAATTTTATTTGTTCTTTCAAAAAATCACTATTTAAAAATCAAAACAAAATATACTTAAGATGGCAGAATGTCAACTCAAAGACTCCTCAGAGACCTTCCTCACTCAACCACCTCCTCTTATAAATCCTGGATACTAAATATGCTTTGCTGTGCTCCATGGAATTCAACAAATTCAAATTCGGTTAGAATTCGCTAGTAGGGAAGTGAATTTCAGAGCTGAGGGGCTCAATCCTTAGCTGTAACTGAGCAGCACTTTAAGTCAACCTGTTATGGGTCTAGCTTAGCCTCCAAGCAGCCTCAAACCTGTTCTATATTGTGTCCAAGAGCAACACCCTACAAGGAGTTGGAAGACAACTGTGATCCAGTTATGCCCCTTTCCCCAGTCGTGTCCAGGACATAGAAGGGACTGTGAGCAGGATAATATAGAGTCAGCTATGCTAGCCCTACACCTCCTGTGGGGGTTCACTGTGCTGGGAGATTTCCCAGGAAATCAGTCAAACTGACTATTATGGTAGCAATGCAAAGAGGCTCTAATGGGGCAGAGGAGAGACATGAGGACTTTCCATTGAGAATATTCTGCCACCATCTTCTAGGTATTAATCAATCAGTGTTCCCTTGAAATACTGAGTTATTATCTTGCATTGTAGTGCTTCTGTTGTGTACTTGTCATATTACAATATGTCCTAGTGAAGAGGAGAGAATGGAAGATGATAAAATATGGGTAGAATCTGATGAGAAACAGTCAAATGAAAAAAATTCCCATTCAATTACAACATGTAATGGCAGACAGCTAAAAAGTGACAAGTTTTTAAAGTGCTTATATACAAATGCTAGAAGTCTGAATAATAAGATGGGTGAACTAGAGTGCCTCGTATAAAATGAGGATTTTGATATAATAAGCATTACAGAAACTTGGTGGAATGAGGATAATCAATGGCCCACAGTAATACCTGGGTACAAAATATATTGGAAGGACAGAACAGGTTGTGCTGGTGGGGGAGTGGCACTATATGTGAAAGAAAGCGTAGAATCAAATGAAGTAAAAACCTTAAATGAACCAAACTGTACCATAGAATCTTTATGGATAGTAATTCCAAGTTCTATTAATAAGAATATAGCAGTAGGAATATATTACTGACCGCCTGACCAAGATGGTGATAGTGACTGTGAAATGTTCAGGGAGATTAGAGGGGCTATAAAAATAAAAAACTCAATAATAATGGGGGATTTCAACTATCCCCATATTGACTGGGTACATGTCACCTCAGGACAGGATGCAGAAATAAAGTTTCTGGATACCTTAAATGACTGCTTCTTGGAGCAGCTAGTCCTGGAATCCACCAGAGGAGAGGCAATTCTTGATTTAGTCCTAAGTGGATCATAGGATCTGGTCCAAGAGGTAAATATAGCTGGACCGCTTGGTAATAGTGACCAAAATATAATTAAATTTAACATCCCTGTGGTGGGGAAAACACCACAGCAGCCCAACACGGTAGCATTTAATTTCAGAAAGGGAGACTACACAAAAATGAGGTGGTTAGTTAAATAGAAATTAAAAGGTATGGCGTCAAAAGTGAAATCCCTGAAAACTGCATGGAAACTTTTTAAAGACACTATAATAGAGGCTCAACTTAAATGTATATTACATTAAAAATTAAAATTCAAAATTCAAAACACAGAGAACCAAAAAAGTGCCACTGTGGCTAAACAACAAAGTAAAAAAGGCATCCTTTAAAAAGTGGAAGTTAAATCCTAGTGAGGAAAATAGAAAGGAGCATAAACTTTTGCAAATGAAGTGTAAAAATATAATTAGGAAGGCCAAAAAAGAATTTGAAGAACAGCTAGCCAAAGACTCAAAAAGTAATAGCAAAAAAATTTTAAGTACATCAGAAGCAGGAAGCCTGCTAAACAACCAGTGGAGCCACTGGACGATTGAGATGCTAAAGGAGCACTCAAGGCCAATAAGGCCATTGCAGAGAAACTAAATGGATTCTTTGCATTGGTCTTCACAGTTGAGGATGTGAGGAAAATTCCCAAACCTGAGCCATTCTTTTTAGGTGACAAATCTGAGGAATAGTCGCAGATTGAGGTGTCATTAGAGGAGGTTTTGGAACAAATTGATAAACTAAACAGTAATAAGTCACCAGGACCACCTGTTTCAGAGTGGTAGCCATGTTAGTCTGTATCAGCAAAAACAACAAGGAGTCCTTGTGGCACCTTACCTTAGAGACTAACAAATGTATTTGGGCATAAGCTTTCGTGGGCTAAAACCCACTTCATCAGGTGCATGGAGTGAAAAATACAGTAAGCAGTATATATAGAACCACCTGGTATTCACCCAAGAGTTCTGAAGGAACTGAAATGTGAAATTGCAGAACTACTAACTTTGGTGTATAACCTATCATTTAAATCAGCTTCTGTATCAAATGACTGGAGGATAGATAATGTGACGCCAATTTTTAAAAGGGCTCCTGAGATGATCCCAGCAATTACAGGCTGGTAAGCCTGACTCCAGTACCGGGCAAACTGGTTGAAACTATAGTAAAGAACAAAATTATCAGACACATAGATGAACGTAATTTGTTGGGGGAAGAGTCAACATGCTTTTTGTAAAGGGAAATCATGCCTCACCACTCTGCTAGAATTCTTTGAGGAGGTCAACAAAGATGTGGATAAAGGGGATCCAGTGGATATAGTGTACTTAGATTTTCAGAAAGCCTTTGATGAGGTCCCTCACCAAAGGCTCTTAAGCAAAGTAAGCTGTCATTGGATAAGAGAGAACGTCCTATCATGGACTGGTAACTTGTTAAAATATAGGAAACAAAGGGTAGGAATAAATGGTCAGTTTTCAGAATGGAGTGCGATAAATAGTGATGTCCCCCAGGGGTCTGTACTGGGCCCAGTCCTATTCAACATATTCATAAATGATCTGGAAAAATGGGTAAAAAGTGAGGTGGCAAAATTTGCAGATGATACAAAACTACTCAAGATAGTTAAGTCTCAAGCAGCCTGCGAAGAGCTACAAAAGGATCTCACAAAACTGGGTGACTAGGCAACAAAATGGCAGATGAAATTCAATGTTGATAAATGTAACGTAATGCACATTGGAAAACATAATCCCAACTATACATATAAAATGATGGGGTCTAAATTAGTTGTTACCACTCAAGAAAGAGATCTTGGAGTCATTGTGGATAGTTCTCTGAAAACATCCACTCAATGTGCAGAGGCAGTCAAAAAAGTGAACAGAATGTTGGGAATCATTAAGAAAGGGATAGACAATAAGACATAAAATATCATATTTCCTCTGTATAAATCCATGGTGCATCCACATCTTGAATACTGTGTGCAGATGTGGTCGCCCCATCTCAAAAAAGATATATTGGAATTGGAAAAGGTTCAGAGAAGGGCAACAAAAATTATTAGGGTTATGTAATGGCTTCCATATGAAGAGTAATTAATAAGACTGGGATTTTTCAGCTTGGAAAAGAGACAACTAAGGGGGCATATAATAGAGTTCTATAAAATCATGACTGGTGTGGAGAAAGTAAATAAGGAAGTGTTATTTACTCCTCCTCATAACACAAGAACAAGGGGTCATCAAATGAAATAATAGGCAGTAGGTTTAAAACAAACAAAAGGAACTATTTTTTCACACAACACACAGTCAACCAGTGGACCTCCTTGCTAGAGGATGTTGTGAAGGCGAAGACTATAACAGGGTTCAAAAGAGAACTAGATACGTTCATGGAGGATAGGCCCATTCCCTCTGGGGCTCCAAGACAGGATACTGGACTAGATGGACCTTTGGTCTGACCCAGTATGGCTGTTCTTATGTTCTTAATATGAACCTCCCTATATTTTTGTATTGTGGAAATAATTGACCACAGAACAGAGTTGTATGTTGAGTTGAGAGAGAGTGAAGTCTGAAAAGGGAGTGCGTGAACATACAGATGGGTGAATGAACATCCTGTACAGATCTCAGTTTTCCTATCTGTCAAATAGGTCTGATGATACTGACCTCCTTGTAAAGCACATAGAAATCTGTGGATGAACAGCAGTATATAAAGCTAGATATGATGGTGATGACTGTTGGCTTGAGTGTGTCCATTTATTTCAACTGCTAGGTTATAATAGTGGTAAAGAGACATATGCAATATATACACAGTAGAAGTCAGACCAGTAGAAGCCTGTTCAATTTGTGGTTCACAGGTATAATGTGCTTTATGCAATAAGCGCCACTAAGCAAGTAGGTAACTCTGTCTTTGTTGTTACTACTAATAATAATATTATATTTAACTTATAGCAGAAGCTGGAGCAACTGCTATAATTAAGGCTGCTCCCAAGCATTTCCATTATAGCCTGTTGTTTTCAGTTTTTCATAACTCTTGGAAATGTTCATTTTAGGCTATGATTTTTGACATTTGGTCACTGACTGAGGGTGATTTACTCTTTAAGTATGATCAAAACTGGCTTGGCTGTATTTGTGAATGACAGAGAAGAAATATACAGTTCCATTACCAAAAACAATTGTTTTGACTTTCTCAAAGCTGTTCTAATGCTAAACTGGCTGGATTGAAATTTGACAGGAAAAATACCCTAATAGAAGAGAAGTGTCTCTGAATGTCCTGGTGAAAATTGTGTTTGGTACAGTTTTAAATTCATTTTACCAAATCTCTAAGCACAGGTAAGCTGTATAGCACATGTCTGAATTTTGCTACACAATAAACTCAACTCCTGAGTTCCCTAAATTACCGCAAAACTGACTAGAACCAACTTTCAAATGTTTTAGTGAAACATAGGCTGTGCTAGAAGGAATCCTCATTCATCCAGCCTCATTCTTCAGTAAAATGCCTCCTAAGTCTAGGGGAAAGTACATAGGCCTAGGAGATAAATTCACTTCCACTGACTTGCCTTAATAATTCCCTGCACCTCAAAAAAATTATTTAATGAAGCCTCATACAGGGGGAATAAATGTACCTTAACTCTGGCATTTCATGATTATTGAGTGCTTATCCATGCAAGCATGATGTTCTTTTAAAGTAGGGTTTTTTTCAATGGACTACGTATTTAGAGCCCTCAGTGTGCATGTTGCTTATACAGTCAGAGCTCATGTGGGCCTTTCCAGAAGAACTGACAATCTAAATTGTTTGTACCAGAACAGGATGCGAGGTGAGATTAAAAAAAAAAATGGGCAAGAGGGTGAGGATGGGGTGAAAGAGTTAAACAGAATAAAGTTACGTGATTGCTTAGGTAATACAGCATGCATCATGTTAATTTCTGGAGTGGATAGGGGAGTTGGGGTGCATGGGTGAGCTTAATGTAATTACTTTTTTAAAGTATTGCTTAAAGAGAGTTCATTAGAGGCCGATGGTTTGAGGGATTCTGAAAAGTAATTTGCATTCTGCACTAAGTGACGTTTGAATGGTCTTCAAGTGTAGTCTTGCATAGAGCACATAGCAGTAACCCAGTCTAGAAATGACAAGGTCTCAGGTAACTGGGCATGGTGTGGGCCTCCTCTGACAGGAATGGACATAATCTCATAGCTGAGTGCAAATAGAAAAAAGTGTTTTAGCTTTCTGAACATCCAACAGTAGCTGAGGATACAATAAGACTGGGTTATGTTCCAGTTGTAAATATATACTGTTGATTTCTGGTATTTTATTCTGTTTTTTTTTTTTCCTCCTGGGATCTGAACAGACTTGATTATTAACTGAAGGCTTAACATGCATTGACTTTCCAGACAGAACCTGAAGTTGCCAAAAAGGGAGGAAAATTCCTGATTTTATTCTCTGCTAGAGTTGTCATATGTTGTATTGTATAGAAATAATTACTCGATTTTTGGAGCTGAACAAGCATTAAGGGAGTATAGAAGGCAAATATAAATCAGAAAGTGTACAAGGTAGCTTTTGTTAGTAATGCTTGTAACTGTAAGGTTTCATAAACGTTGGTGGGTTGGATACTATTTCACTGAAATGTTTCAGAGAAGCACGAAGAGTGGATAACGTTTCAGAGAAGAGGGACCTCAGACAAATTTGAAAAGGTTTGGTCTAACTTTTTAGAACCTTTGATTAATTCCTAGCAGAGGGACATGGAGATGTCACTCTTTTCCTTTCCCTGGCCCCACCCTTCCTTTCCTTTCTCTCCCTTGCCTTTTTTGTTCTTTTGTCTTTTTTTTTTCTGTTCTCCCCTATGTGGGGGGAGGAGGGGAACAATAAAATCTAAATACATTTTTAAAAAGATAAGCACCTGTGTAAAAATCTATTTTGGGAGATCCATAATGAATGAGAATGAAAACAATATGATAGAAATAAATTGAATCATCTTAGAGACTGCTTCTGCTGCCCAGAAGAAAGAGTTGACACTACATTGTCTCACTACATTTCAATAAGACCTTGTGTTCTATTTTCAACACATGGCTTTGCTACTCTGAACTACTATGACATAATTCCTGTGGTTTTACAGAGGTAGATTTGGTTCACTTCCACTAGCACAGTTTGTACCTTCCTGAACCAGTGACTGCTGCACCGGGGGCAGGATGGAGAGGAGATTTCACCCTCCCCTTCGCTTCCCCCACTTGCAGATGATGTTTGCACTGCTACTTTCCCTCAGGAGTTCCAACATGATAACACAGTTTTAATTTACAGTCAGGGCTTTCTAGAAGAGCCCTGACAGTGGAGACTGTGGCCCAGAGTATGTTCTTAAGTAACTTGCCCTTTGACTGACCTGGCCAGTCTCCCTGATTGGGCTGCACTAGTCATCTGAAGGATTCCTGGCAGATGGGAGGTTGTACCATCACCATCCTCTGGTTGGACTTTCTGACCCATGGGTTATGCAAAGAAACTAAGCCCTGGGTTATATTAATCTAGTCCAATAAATGTAATGAAATAGTTTGTTCCAGTAAAGCAAATATTCTCTTTTCCCATATCTCATTGAGAGCAAAGTAGAGGCCTGGAAGATCATCATTTATTTCAGAGGTGGTGAATTTTCCCTAAGACCTGATTTGGCTATTCAGCAGTAAGAGATGACCTAAACAAATGTGAACATCTCAAATGAAACATTTCTCTCCACACCCACAGCCCATCTAAAATTGGGTCCTTTCATTTTGGGTCTGCAATTTAAGTACTTCAGAGTCCACTGGCATCAGTATAAAAGATAGATGTCTGCTGTTAGTGACTTTTCCACTACTGAAAAAGGAGAACATATCGTCTTTGTGGTGTACAGCTGCTGTGAGATGCATAGTGGTATGTGTTGGGAATCGCTGAAGCGTAGTGCTGTAGGAATTTTATAAAATATCATTTTGGAAAATGATACAAGGACAGAAGCCACAGTGAAAGTAGATAACCTTTCAGTCTGTTAATGAAAGTGCTGAGACAGGTAAAACAATACTAAATACTGAGTAAGGTCATCTGTGTCCAGACCACATATTAAATAGAGTTGTTGTTTTTTTTAAATATCAGTGCAGCACCTTTTATGCTCTTGTTATTTTGCCCTACTGAAGCCATGGGCATGTGGAAGATGCTTAGATGGGCATCAGGGAGTTTTACTCAACCTGAGCTTTTTTCTTTGGCCTTGGAAATCAGGATGCATCGATTTATGCAACAGATAAAACATATCAGTCACTGAGTATTTAAAATATTTAAAACACAGATCTTTAGCTCGTGTAAATGGGTGTTGCACCACATGAGGACCTTGCTCATTTATGTTCACTTTCACCCACTTTAGCCAGCTTTATCAATAAGGACAAAGGAAAAGCCATCTAATGGGGGGACCTGAAAATAATAGGAGTGCTGTGATTTAGGTGGAACACACATTTTCTTTCTCTCCCCTGCTACCACTAAATATAAATTATCCAGGTATTTTGAACTCACAAGATTCTCCAGACAGTGTTTTATTTTTTGTGATGCGGTATTCAGATTCCTTTACTCAGAGGTGACCAGCAGGGAGCGTATCCCTGGGTTGTGCATAGGGTGTTTCTGTCCCTCAGTGAACTAGAGGGACAGAACCCAAAGCTTATATAGAGACATAAACTACAAGAGGAGCTTTGAGCTGATCACTCCCTTCCTCACATTAATGTTTTGTATTAGCCACTCTCCTTGCAAAAATATAGATCCTGCCTCCTTGACCGTTCAACCCCCACTATTTTAAGAAAATCACACATATAGCTTTTCTTTGGGTTTGTCCCCTTCTTGAATGTTTCTTATCAAAAGGCCATCTGGAATTTAACTTATTTATTCTCCACCACAATGTGGTAGTTAAGGGGACAATTTAATTTTTGTGACTTAATTTGTTTAAAAAAATACACCACACACACAAGATAAAGATTTCACTGAGCCAGGGCCAGAATCATGGCTGGTGGGCAATCTAAGCTCACTGAAGTACATCAGTATGGGAGCAATGCCCTTTACGTGGTGCTTTCTTGTGTGGTACAGATCAAAATAAAAGCAGATGTCCTGACCGTTTAGACCACAAAACAAATGCTTGTTATTTCAAAACCAAAGGGAAAATGTGAGTGTGGTCAGATGATCTAAAAGGAATCTTCCTACATTTGGAGGAGTTTAAAAGGTTTTCAGATTAAAGCTTGAGTAATAATAATAATAGCCAGAATAGGAACAATTAAGAGTTTCCCTCTTGGCAGAGTGATGCCATTCCCTTCTGTGTTATTTTCAGGAAGGCAATGCTCTGTGCTCAAGCCCTGGCATTCTACTGACTGTCTGTTTTGAACCCTCATGCTGGAATGGACACTCTGGATGTCCAGACATTTTCCAGTCTGCAGGGTTTTCTTTTCTTCTGGTCCCAGTGCTGCAAGTCCCCTCCTTTTGGCCATCACAGTGTTTAAAGGGATCTTTTTTTTTTTTTTTTTCATTGTAGCTCTTTGAAGTTCTACCTTCCCTTCTCATTAATTAATTTCCAGGCTCTGATTGAAAAATAAAATACAAACACAAAAAGAGATCTGACAAAGGACATTGTTAAGTAGCTGGCAGACTCTGCTGCACCAGCCTTAGAGAGGAGATGGCCTTTTGCTGATTGCCTGTGGTTGACATGACTTGGTTAGTATGCTAATTTAGTCTTCTGCATTTAACATTCAGATCAGGTCTGGGCAGACTCTCCAGAGCTCTGGAGCTCAGGAATGGGTGTCTGCCTAGCAGCATTGAACATTCTGTGCATGAATTACATAAATACCCAAACATTCTGTCTGCTCCTGCTGTGCTCTCTCTCCCCCTCTTAGCCACCCCCCCACACACACACAAAATATATACCATCCAAGCAGCTTTCTATAAATGCTGAAAACATTAAATGTGAAAAAGCCATCTGTGATTGGCTAATTCCTCCTCCTCTGTGTCCCTAAAGGCGGTCACTTGTGCAGACAATGTATTCCTTCTGCTGAAGAAGCTCACAATGTAATGGGCCAAAATTCAGCAATAGTGAAGTAACATGGAGGTTAAAATCCCAGACCGAAGAATGACACCTTTTGTAAACACCTCCCACCCTAAAAATCCTTAGAAGATTTCTCCCCTCACCCCTCAGCTGCAGGTGAAAAAGAGCCCTGTGTTCCATTTGTTTTGTATGAAAATCAAACATACACCCTGAAGAAAAGCCAGCTCCTATTATTCCAGGGGGTTGCCATTTTTTCAAGTAGCTTTGGAGCACCTGAATTGCAGTTCCCATTCTTGGGAGGTTGGGGTTCACAGAATTAGAAAAGGGTTTCAATCCAGAACCAGTTCATGCGATCAGGTCCAGCTGGTACAGATGATAACCTGGTATGTTTTCTGGATCTCTAACCAAAGGAGAACTTAATTTCCCAAACCTCCCTTTCCGTATGTATCTGTAGTGTCGCAGCAGTTCCCAAGAGACAAGTGGAGAATCATCAGCTTCTACTTTCATTTAGCAGATTTTGAAAGTTGTTTATTTTATAGACCAAATCAGTTGTGAGCAGGCATGAGGCTCCAATTAAAAGGAAAGAAACGTCTTTTTCTGCTCTGAATTACAGCACAACTGTAGTTTTTTCTTCAGTTGTTCCAGTCTCCTGGCACATTGCTTCTTTCGGTTCTGTCCCTTAGTGCCAGGGGTGTATTCCGTTCGCAGCTCAGAAGCACCGGGATATTCTGTCCCAAGTCCCTGACGGCAGCAACCAGCGCTTTCTCTGAAGCTGCAGATTTGCTTGTCCTTGGGTTTTTTTTTTTTTTTTTTGGCTCTGGTCCAAGATGTTTTCCTGTCATCATTTCACTGTCTTTTCTCGTAATCCCTTTTTTAAACATCACCAACAATTAGCTGATCTCCCCTCCCCCATCTCCATGCACACACACCCACACACACACCCACACACACATACACACTCTCTCTCTCTCTCCAGTGAGTCCCATCACTGTCTTGTTTTGCCCTTAAGTTTAAGGAATTACAGCTTCTCATTAGCTGGAGAGTACGTTTTGAAAAGCTTTGTGTTTACTCACTTTGTAAGTGATGCTGGCCCTTTTAATTATTCTCCTTTCACATACCATAAGAGAGCAGCAAGCTGCTCAAGTCAGATCAGTCGACTGCATATTCCCAGGAAGGCAGTAGAAAGGAATCGTGTTTTACCTCACTGCTGCTGCTTTCTTCCTTTCCTGTCAGCGAGCCAAGGAATCCCCCCAAAGCTCTTACGTAGCAGATACCAAATCTGTGAGTCACTTTTCACTCCCAGAGCAATAAGTCCACTGCATCTGTGTATGTAATGGCAGACACAAGGCTGGAAATTTCCCCAAGCTACCAACATGCCCCGGAACCAGTTTTCCAGCGTGACTTTGTCTTTCTTGCTATCGCTCTCTCTCTCTCTCTCTCTGGCTCCCTCCTCTCTTCATTCTTTTTTATGCTTTTTCCTTTTCTTTCTTTCTTCCTCTCTGTCTCTGTGTTGCCGGCAGCAGCAAACCCAGCAAGAGCTGGATCCCTCTCGCCTTCTGTTATTTTTTACTGCAGCAGCCTTTGGCTGCTCTCTCTGCCAGGTTGGATCACCAAAGACACACAACTCGCTCACAATGAATAATCAATACAGATATTGATCTGTGGGAAACGTTTATAAATTCCTAAAAAGGAATCATGAATGGGGGACGGGGAGGCTCGTGGGGGACGACAGGGTGATTCTACCAGCAGCTGGAGGCAGAACCTTATTCAGATCCCGAGTCTTGCTGGCTCCGAGGTGACGGGTACTGGAATGTATATGTGTGCACGTGCACGTATGGTGGCGGGGGTGAGGTTCTGTATTTTCATTTCTCTACAGCTGCTTTCTCTGAAGAATCCGGAGGCAAATGGTTCATAGGCCCCATCAGTGCCAGGCCTTGGCTGCAGGCCAACACTGCTTTGTTTCCATCATCACATGCTACTCTTAAATTTGCATAAATACTGGGTTATATTTTATCATGTTGCCAAAAAGATTTTTAAAACACAGAAAATTATTATATGAAAGAGGGTTTGCTATCTAATTATCAGTGCTGAGGATTTACTTCCGAATCCATGCACTTGATGAAAGGGATACAGAAAAGTGGCAATAAGAAGAGTTAGGGAGAAGTGAAGGGTATTAAATGTCTGGAAGAATCTGAGGTTGCAAACATAAATTCTGCAATGGGAAATATGTGGACTTTTTTCAGGGGGTAGATAGAGATACGAAATGAAAAAGTCCCAACTACTTGAATCATATCTATTCCCCCATCTATTTCAGCTCAGCTGAGTTGATCCATTCTGACTGAGAGATGATACTATTAAGGGAAAGAAACTTGCTGCAAAGATTGTAGTCAGTGAGATTTGAGAGAACACCCTAAAGCCCTCTTGGGGCACCATTCCCTCATAGACATACCTCTAAATGAAAATGTTTCTATGGTCCCAGAGTATCTGGGGGCAAGCTGTTGGTGACACACATTTGAATTTCTCTGAGTGCAGCTGACACTCCTACCCCTTTTTTGTGAGGAAGTGTCACTATTTGTATGGAATTTTCTCCTTCTCTTTTTTTTCACCTTTATCTCTCCCATTTTCTGTCTTTCTGGGAAATGGAACAACCAAGTTTAAATACTGACTGTTAGAGTATCAGGGCCACTGATTATTCAAAGTCTTTTAAAGGCTTGAGGTGGGCAACGTAACTCATGAAAAAAATATTGAGGGTGGGAGCGAAAAATGTCTCCTTAATTCCTTGTGTTGTTGTGGCTATGTCTGATAAATCAAGCTGCCATTTCATTGGACCTAGTGTGCACTTCCTCAGTTTTGCTTGTTGTGTTTGGTGTCATTTCCAAAAGTGACCCAGTGGGGTGCACCATCATTTATCTAAAAAACTCTGGCTTCAGATAGCTTATTGGTCTGGCATTTTTCTTTCACACACATACACACCTCTCTCTGCCTCTCTCTCTCTCTCTCATTGGGTAGTAAAATCTTTTTTGTATGATTACAGTACCCTCTCCCATTGCTTCCTTTCCTATGCATGTACACTGCTGCTGGTTTCATGACAGAAGTATGAGTAACCTTTGAGATAGCAATCTTGAGTGAGACCTCCATGTGAGGATTCAATTCCAATGTCTCCTTTCCTGAGAGGAGCTGTCCGCTTTATCAGCCAGCACCAGCAGGAGGGAGGCTGATTTTTTATTTTCTGCCTGGCTTCTGATTAGTTCCAGCAATCCAATTAGCAGAGGCATTTATATCACAAGGGGCTGAGGTGCCCCTGCTCATCACAGAAGCTCAGACCCAGTCATAAATTCTGCCGACACTACATCTTCCTTGTGACATGGATTAATTACAGCTCTGGGCCTTCAAGAGAAGGTTTGCAAATGAAGATGCACATGAATATCAGAATTAAAGAGGAGAAAAAGCGAATGAGTTTTGTGTGCATGAAGGATTCACTGATGATGTGCTAGGGCACCTGTGGATTGTTCAGAAGAGGATAAGGGTGTCAGGTGAACTAGATGTGCACATTATTTTGACAAATAGAAATACATAGAAGCTGGCTGGGGGATTAGGAGTATATTATGAATTCTGTACCTGTGGTTTTATTAAGAAAATGTTAATTTTAAATTTATCCTTATGCTTGAGTGCTGAAAGTGATGCTAGATGAAACCTTAGTTTTTTTTCTGCTTGAGATAGTGCATACCCCATCCAGTGATGGACGTCACAACACAGAGATGGGCACTGATCTTGGGCAGAATGTATTCTGTGTTACTGAAATCACTGTTTGACTACAGTGGCGCCCTCCTTATTCTTTGTTTGTGTCTTTCCCGGAAGCTCTGCCTTCTAGAAGATAATTTTCCTGCAACTGACATTTCTGCTCCTGAAACGGTAATTTACAGGTGTCATAGTATCATTCCTGGAAATGCTGCTCTCTTGAGATAGTACTTCTGATGTTGATTTCCTGGAGATATATTGTGAGTCCCTCTAGAGATGGTATTTCCTGAAATGATGCTACAGCAAGTTGGAAATAGGAGAACATCCAAATGGATACAGAGAATATTTTGTATCGTCATATCCTGTCTACCATTATCTATTTCTAAATCTCTCTATTTCTCCATCAAGCTGCAGTATATATCCATTCATCTCATTGGCATTGTCATCTATCCATTTGTTTATATATCAACTATTTATTCAGCTATCCATTTGTCTATGTATTTGTCCATTCGTATCTCTCTGTCTGGCTGTATATCCATGTATGTATCCATCATCTATTAATCTATTAATTTTTCTTTATTTGTCTGATCTATCTTTTTATCAATCATGTATTAATTTAACCATTCATCTCTATTATCCATCTCTCAATTTTTAATCAGCTCATCAGCCTATCCATTCATGTATCCCTCCATTCATTCATCAATCAAAAATGTATTTGTCATTAGGTTTCTATCAATTTATATAGAGATCTATTGTTAAAATTGTTCATTAGGTAAATAATTTCAAAATGAGGCTACATATCAAAATTTCTGTTTACTTGAGATACATGGTACATCAGCTCCATTTGATTCACTGTGGTCTCCTATCAAACACCCTGTGTAAGGAAACAGTCTCAACCGGATAAAAATATTTTTTAACTATAGAAACATGTTCAGCCACAAGTCTTCCCTACTTATGAAAGGTATCTCCCTCTTTCAAAAGAAAATGACATTTTCCAAATAACATTGTTTGTTGTTTAGTATCAGCTGAAGCCACTCTTCACTCCTACTCTCAACTCCAAAGATCCAGTGGCTGGAAGCTGAAGCTAGATAAATTCAGGCTAAAGATAAAGTACACATTTTAATAGTTAGGGTAAGTAACCATTGGAACAACTTACCAAGTGATATGGTGGATTCTTCATTATTTGAAGTCTTCAAATTAAGATTTATGTTCTTCTAAACAAATATGTTCCAACTCAACCACAAGACATGGACCTGAGGCAGAAATTGCCCCATGAAACTTTTAGATTGCAGTTAAAATTAATTAATGGATTTACACTTAGGTTGTATCTGGCCCAATGTCAGACTCCTTTGGCTTTGGTCTTTCTATTTCACACTCCCAACTTAATGTAAGCTAGGTTTATCTAGGGTTTAACAGGAACTATTCATTAAATTGCTGTGAAGTTTAGTTGCCAATATGACTTTCCTATCCCTTTTTTAGTAGAACATGGGATGATGCCAGTGCAGGATTTTGGGGAAAACTTTGGGGTTTTTTCTTCCTTGCTGGTGATTGAAGGAAGAAACCAAAACAGTGTTTTAAAAAAACTCTCATCCTTCTCTCATCATTCTGATTCACAGTTGTTTCTCTTCATATCTTCCTTATTGTCCAGATGCTCCCTTAAAAAAGGCCTTGGCTGAAATGCAGGCAACCCACCTTCAACTGAGGTTGAAACCTACTGGATGCCATTGAGCCAATTCTATTTTTTAAATTATTTAATTGAGAGACTATACTGAGATGCAAACATATTTGAAAGAGGAATGTGAAAACTACTCAATTTTTACAGAGATTTTATATAGGGAAATTGAAAACATCCATCATGCTCTCTCCTGTTTCTTTTCCTTAGGGTGTTTTTAGCCACCAAGAGCTAATTCTTCAAGCTTGTTGAAAATTTACCCCTGGTGGGATCTGATGATGTCCAAATGCTAACATAAATTGATAAAGTAGAAGGGGGCAAGAAAGACCTTGGAGATGAATGAATAACAGCAAATATTTTCCAATATACTATGGGGCTTCATCTCTTTACCTTTGTACAGAAAGTGGCATATGGAGAAGACTTCTGGGGTATGTCTACACTGTCGCTGGAGTGTGCTCTCCAGCCTGGATAGACAGACATGCACTAGCTCCGTTTGAGTTAGCACATGAAAAACAGCAGTGTGGATGTTGCAGCACTGGTGGTGACATGAGCTAACCATGCAAGCATGGACCCAGGGGTCAGGTGGGTTTATACTTGGGCAGTTAGCTGATGCCATTGCCTGTGCCATATTTTTAGTGTGCTAGCTCAAGCAGATCAATTTCTCTCATGGCCATATCCTTAGAGGGGCTTCATTCTGTTGTTGTTTTAGTAAAACATGGAATCGTGGTTATTATTATTTTTGCTTCCATTTGTTGACTAGAATCAGCAGCCTCCAGAGCTGACACAGATAAGGCTAGCCTGTTGCTGCAGTAAGAGTGCAGCTAAGCTTATGGTTTAGTTGCAATGACAAGAGACACAGGCCTAACATGATTCACAGAGACTCAGGAATGATACTAAAAATAAAACTTATATGTCCTGCACTTGTACACGTACTGTAGAGAACAATCTTGCATTGTCCTTTAGGGGGATGGATTAAATAGAACTTAATATATTTTTTCTCTTTCTAATTTCTGTGCTTCTGTCTTTAGTGTTTGAATTTGGCTTCCCTAGATGAAGCAAAGTACTGGTCTCCATCTGAATTGTGGGCTGAAAAGATCAATTATGCTGAGATTTGCCCAGGAAAATGGAAGAGAAAATCTTTTTCGGTGCTTTTTCTTCATATATTTGTTTAGTTTTAATTTCTGTATCTCTAGGTGTTTTCATCAGTCTGTCATGGCTACACCCATGTTTCTACCCAATAAGCACCCCGTTTTAAAACAGATTGGCAGCTGCCAGATGGAGGAGGAACATACAATCAGCATCTCCCTCTTAATTCTCCATTATGTCTCCAGCCTAGTGAGCCAAATCTTGAACCCTTCACCTTGACCCATATCTCAATTTGCTATCATATTGCTCAATCAGTAAACTAGTGTTCCCTTTCCTGATTAGTGATTTTATTCTTTTATAAAACAGTCCTGCATGAATTCTTTCTGAAAACACAGGTTAGAGGGGAGATTGTCAAATCTCTCTCTCTCTCTCTCTCTCTTTTTACTTTATTATCCACTCATTTTTTTTTGTCATTTAACTCCAATTATTGGATGCTAAGTGCTTTTGGAAATTTCATTGTTAATATCTTCTTACAGTGCTATTAACGTAAATCAACTTTAATAGTGTCCCAGCAAGTGTAAAAGCAATCAAAAATTCAGTACTCACGAATCATTCTGTAATTTCAGCATAAAATGTTAATAGAAATAATATCCAATACCATAAAATATCGGCAAATTCAACTTTAAATATATGTGATGAATGACTTAACCATCCTGCACTGTCCCATGGACTTCTGCAACATGAAACATTTTATTGGCAAAGCTATGCCTTAGTCATACAAGGGCTAACAGACAGCCCCCTCTGTTCCTTGCTGTCACCATTCCCAGCACAAGGTATACATGGTTCCCTATCATTTCAAAATATAAAAATTCATCTTCAGTTACAAGGGCAGAGTTCTTGAGAGGTAGTATGGTGGGGGAACATAAGAACGTCCGTACTGGGTCAGACCAAAGGTTCATCTTGCCCAGTATTCTGTCTTCCTACAATGGCCAATGCCAGGTGCCCCAAAGGGAATGAACAGAACAGATAATCATCAAGTGATCCATCCCCTGTCACCCATTCCCAGCTTCTGGCAAACAGAGGCTAGGGACACCATTCCTGCCCATCCTGGCTAATAGCCATTGATGGACCTATCCTCCATGAACTTATCTAGTTCTTTTTTGAACCCTGTTATAGTCTTGGCCTTCACAACATCCTCTGGAAAGGAGTTCCACAGGTTGACTGTGCGTTGAATGAAAAAATACTTCCTTTTGTTTGTTTTAAATCTGCCTCCTAATTTCATTTGGTGACCCCTGGTTCTTGTGTTATGAGAAGGAGTAAATAACACTTCCTTATTTACTTTCTCAACACCAGTCATGATTTTATAGACCCCTATCATATGCCCCCTTCGTCATCTCTTTTCCAAGCTGAAAAGTCCCAGTTTTATTAATCCCTCCTTATATGGCAGCTATTCCATACCCCTAATAATTTTTGTCGCCATTTTCTGAACCTTTTCCAATTCCAATATATCTTTTTTGAGATGGGGCAACCACATCTGCACGCAATAGTCAAGATGTGGGCATACCATGGATTTATATAGATGCAATATGTTATTTTCTGTCTTATTATGTATCTCTTTCTTAATGATTCCCAACATTCTGTTCGCTTTTTTGACTGCCGCTGCACATTGGGTGGATGTTTTCAGAGAACTATCCACAATGACTCCAAGATCTCTTTCTTGAGTGGTAACAACTAATTTAGACCCCATCATTTCATATGTATAGTTGGAATTATGTTTTCCAATGTGCATTCCTTTGCATTTATCAACATTGAATTTCATCTGCCATTTTGTTGCCCAGTCACCCAGTTTTGAGAGCTCCTTTTGTAGCTCTTCACAGTCTGCCTGGGACTTAACTATCTTGAGTAGTTTTGTATCATCTGCAAATTTTGCCACCTCACTGTTTACCCCTTTTTCCAGATCATTTATGAATATGTTGAATAGGACTGGTCCCAGTACAGACCCCTGGGGGACACCACTATTTACCACACTCCATTCTGAAAACTAACCATTTATTCCTACCCTTCATTTCCTATCTTTTAGCCAGTTATCAATCCTTAAGAGGACCTTCCCTCTAATCCCATTACATCTTACTTTGCTTAAGAACCTTTGGTGAGGGACCTTGTCAAAGGCTTTCTGAAAATCTAAGTACACTGTATCCACTGGATCCCCCTGGTCCACATGCTTGTTGACCCCCTCAAAGAATTCTAGTAGTTTGGTGAGGCATGATTTCCCTTTACAAAAAGCATGTTGACTCTTCCCCCAACAAATTACGTTCATCTATGTGTCTGACAATTTTGTTCTTTACTATAGTTTCAACCAGTTTGCCTGGTACTGAGGTTGGGCTTACCGGCCTGTAATTGCCAGGATCACCTCTGGAGCCCTTTTTAAAACTGGTGTCACATTAGCTATTCTCCAGTCATTTGACACAGAAGCTGATTTAAATGATAGGTTATACACCATAGTTAGTAGTTCTGCAATTTGACATTTGAGTTCCTTCAGAACTCTTGAGTGAATACCATCTGGTCCTGGTGACTTATTACTGTTTAGTTTATCAATTTGTTCCAAAACCTCCTCTAATGACACCTCAATCTGGGTCAGTGCCTCAGATTTGTCACCTAAAATGAATGGCTCAGGTTTGGGAATTTCCCTCACATCCTCAGCCGTGAAGAGCAGTGGTAGGCAGCCTGTGGCCCACATGCGGACCATGAGGGTAATCTGTGCGCTGTGAGACATGTTGCTGACGTTGACCGTCTGCAGGCACGGCCCCCCGCAGCTCCCAATGGCCGCGGTTCTCCGTTCACCACAGGGATGTGCTGGCCGCCGATTCCCACAGCTCCCATTGGCCAGTAATGGCAAACTGCGGCCACTGGGAGCTGCAGGGGGGCCATGCCTGCGGATGGTAAACATCAGCAAAATGTCTCGCAGCCTGCAATCAGATTACCCTGATGGGTCTCATGCGGCCTGCCGCAGGTTGCCCACCACTGGTGAAGACCGATGCAAATAATTCATTTAGTTTCTCTGCAAGGGCCTTATCGTCCTTGAGTGCTCCTTTAGCATCTCGATCGTCCAGTGGCCCCACTGGTTGTTTAGCAGGCTTCCTGTTTCTGAAGTACTTAAAAATTATTTTGCTATTACTTTTTGAGTCTTTGGTTAGCTGTTCTTCAAAATCTTTTTTGGCCTTCCTAATTATAATTTTACACTTCATTTACCAGAGTTTATGCTCCTTTCTATTTTCCTCACTAGGATTTGACTTCCACTTTTTAAAGGATCCCTCTTTGCCTCTCACTGCTTCTTTTATTTTTGTTTAGCCACGGTGGCACTTTTTTGGCTTTCTTACTATGCTTTTTAATTTGCGGTATACATTTAAGTTGAGCCTCTATTACGGTGTTTTTAAAAAGTTTCCATGCAGCTTGCAGGGATTTCACTCTTTGTGCTGTACCTTTTAATTTCTGTTTAACTAACTTCCTAATTTTTGTATAGTCCCCCTTTCCGAAATTAAATGCTACAGTGTTGGGCTGCTATAGTGTTTTCCCTGCCACAGGGATTTTAAATTTAATTATATTATGGTCACTATTACCAAGCGGTCCAACTATATTCACCTCTTGGACCTGATCCTGTGCTCCACTTAGGACTAAATCAAGAATTGCCTCTCCTCTGGTGGGTTCCAGGACTAGCTGCTCCAAGAAGCAGTCATTTACAGTGTCAAGAAACTTTATCTCTGCATCCCATCCTGCGGTGACATGTACCCAGTCAATATGGGGCTAGTTGAAATCCCCCATTATTATTGATTTTTTTATTTTGATAGCCCCTCTGATCTCTCTGAACATTTCACAGTCACTATCACCATCTTGGTCAGGTGGTTGGTAATATATCCCTACTGCTATATTCTTATTATTAGAGCATGGAATTACTATCCAAAGAGATTCTATGGTACAGTCTAGTTCATTTAAGATTTTTACTTCATTTGATTCTATGCTTTCTTTCGCATATAGTGCCACTCCCCCACCAGCACGACCTGTTCTGTCCTTCCGATATATTTTGTACCCTGGTATTACTGTGTCCCATTGATAATCCTCATCCACCAAGTTTCTGTAATGCCTATTTTATCAATATCCTCATTTAATACGAGGCACTCTAATTCACCCATCTTATTATTTAGATTTCTAGCATTTGTATATAAGCACTTTAAAAACTTGTCACTTTTTAGCTGTCTGCCATTACATGATATAATTGAATGGGACTTTTTTTCATTTGACTGTTTCTCGTTAGATCCTACCCGTATTTTATCATTTTCCATCCTCTCCTCCTTATTAGGACATAGAGCATCTCCATTAATAGATTCCCCCCTTAAGGGATGTCTCTGTCCGAACTACATGTTCCTCCGCACCTGTGAGCTTTCCTCCAGAAAATATTGGGGAACAGCTAATGGATTTCTAACCAGTAGAAACCCACCACAACATAACAGCATTAGCTTTGACTGAGACTGGGATTTTCTCCAAGATCAAGTTTGACGCATGGCATAACTTAAGACAGTGTTCAAAAAGTCAGGCCATCTTATGTTTTGAACCCTCATATCTCACTAGTCCTTTGTCCGATTTCTCCCTGATTTTCTAGCAAAAGTCTACCGTGGCATAAGGACACAATTATGAAATTGTGTTGATTGGTTTAGTCTCGGTGATATTGTAGAGCTGCCAAACTCACACTAAAAATGGACTGTTACTTTCACTACATATGGCAAGCCTTAGCCTTAGTCACAACTTAGGAGGCTGTGTGCAAAAACGGCTAGCCAGCTTTGTGTCAGTAGCTGGGAAATAGGCGATTGGTGCTGCTACCCTAATTCTATACCACTCCTATGCTTGTGTGATGCTCCTGAGCCCAGCTATGCCAGCGTTTACATCCAGTATCCACGGGTGATGCATCATAAAGCAGCTGCAACACAGGAGAAAAACTAGGCCTAGTGTCTCCACAATATTAAGACACTACAGAAAAAACAGAAATAAAACCCTTTTATTTCTTAATTTATTTTTAATTTTGTTTATAATACAAAAGTTCATGTTGAGCTAAGAAAAACGATCTGGAAAACAATTTCATTGCACTCTCTCAGGCCTGGTTTACACTAATGAGGTTGGTCAAGCGATGTAAGTTATGTAACTTAAGTCGAATTAGCTTAGGCCGACTTACAGCAGTGTCTACATCGCACTACGTCAACATAGCTTCTGCCTCTGAAGGAGGTAGAGTATTGATGTCAAAGAGAGAGCACTCTCCCATCGACTTATCACGTTTTCACCAGACCTGCTAAATCAATGCGACTAAAGAAATATATCTAAACTGATCTTTTTTAATTTAATAAAATATTTAATATTTAATCTCAAGAAAATTGCTTATTTTTAGGCCCTGACAGTATTTTGATATGTTATTAGTGGGCTTTTAATGAGCCCTTAAGGAAGAAGTGACCTGGGGTAGGACTGATGTATTGAAATTTGGGTAAGCACCTGTGTTAGGATTGGCTCTTAGCACTTACTGGAGGACTGGGGATTCTAAAACAGAATTCAGGCTTTTGATACTTCCTGAGGCTTCTCTTCCTATTGTCACTATCTTGTGATTAACTGAAAATTTATACTTTCCCAGGTTATTTTCAGTGTGTACCTCCAGGTCATGGGTTATGACACAAGTTTTGCTGGTGTGAATATGGCCAGAAACATCCGATTGGGAGATTTTGCTACATATTTGATTGGATCAAGGCCTTTGCTCAATTTGCATTGTGAAGGACAGACATTATATGTCATTTTTTGCAACACACTTAATCATTTTTGGCTGTAATATTTCCCTGGGCTGAGCTAAAGATATTGCCTGTTTACTTACATAAATTTATAGGTTCTGGTTTCCTATCGTCTCATTTTCTTTGTATACAGTAAAGATAATAAAATTAATAAGAGAGAAACAATGATATTTTAGAACTATCATCTTCTGAGAAAATAGTTGTGCTTTGCAGTTCTCAAGATATCAAGTCAATATGAGGGGTGATTCCAACTCTAATACAATGTAGTAGTAAGGCCACATTTAGATACCATGAACCACTGTCATTACAATATAAAAAGCATATTTTAGAACTGGAGAAAGTACAGCCAGCGTGCTTCAGAGATTCAAGAAGCATTGTTATCCAAATAGGCCAATTTCTGCTCTTCATTATCCTGGGGTAAATCTGAAGTAATTTCATTGACTTGAGTGGAGTTATGTCAGTGTAAGTGAGAGCAGAATTTTGCCCACAATTTCTATATATGTATTCATAAAAAGTAGATTCAGAGGGAACATCACCAAAGTCTGTAAAATTCAGAAGGCAGTTGAGGAGCTAAATGTTACAGGATTAGTTGAAATTGTATTTAATACCAGAACAAGGTAATACAAACTTGAAGGGGAAGTGAATTTTTTACTGAATTTTATTATATCTGACAGAATTCCGATCTGAATTCAGCAGTTCATGTGTCTTCTGCAAGAGATGATGTCTTCAAAATCGCTTAACACAGAGAACAAAGAGCTCATAACAATACATATTTACATTGCTTTGAGGGCTTGATCCTATACCCCTTCCTCAGACAAAACTTCCATGGAGGTGAAGAGATTAGTCTCTGAAAATATAAATCACTATGTAAGTGCTAAGTATTGTAATTCCTTATTCTGCATCAGGTGTTTGTCAAGAAATAAACACTTGGAGGGGAAACTCAGTCCTGAATTCAGCTTCAGACAGCTATGTAAAATGGATATGATTTTTCAGATATTTTGTTCAAGAATTTATTTTTAATTTCTAAATCCATCCCCATATTCTGTTACTAAATTAGAATCTTAAGCATCTTTTAAAATTTACTTTAAGAACATTTCATTTCTCCTTTAAGTCTATGGAAAGCACTCAATAAAGGGATTCAGGTGGAATTTCTTTACATCAAGATCACTTAATAAATGGAATAAATAAACTATCAATAACAGCAATCAGAGCCGTTTAGGTAAACTATTTAAAACAATGAGACAAATATTTGAATGGAAAAATATTGTCTGTATAAACAATCTCGCCACCAGGGGGAGCAATTGATAGGGGCATCCTGACCTCCTGTCTAATGCTAAAGTTCCCTATGTACCTCTTTAAACAAGGAGGCACCTTCTGTGCCTGGAGCTCAAGAGATCACCATATTATGAGGAAGCAGGAGAAACAATCTTTAATCCTTTCAAAGCCCAATAATATTATGCATATTGACTGAAACCCTATGGAGTGGTCCTGACAGGGCTTTTTCATTACTGCAGTACATTGTAACCTAGCTACCTTTGAAAAGTAACCAATATTGAGAGCCACTTGACATTTGCAAAGGATTATGGGTGTCCTCTCTATCTCTTCTCAAGTTCCCAAATTTACAATGGTCTTAATTTAAAAGTTAAGCCAGGGATCAGTTGCTTAGTCTGGAGCTGGGCTGCCCTTTAAAAAAAATAGGGTGGGGGGAACCAACCTTGTGTGCTGATGTGACCTGGCTTCAGTTTTTGGGTCTGATCAGTTATTTTAATGTTGTCTTGTTTTTAATTATGAAGAAAGTTATCTAAACCAGAATTGGCTAGAAAGGGTGAAGTGGGGTGGGGAGGGTTTCATTCCTGCAGGTGTTGCTGAATTGCATGAAGCAGCAGCAGCTGGTAATGAGTTGGTGAAAATGAAAAAGGGACATAAGTAGCTTCTTTAGCAAATCCCCTGGACATGCCATGGAGCCTCTGGGATCGATCGGATCGATCTATCCAAGGGCTGCAGGGCCCACTCATCCAACTGGCAGCATCTCTCACAGCACATGGAAAACAACAATGTTATTACCAGCAAAACTGTACAAAATCTACTAGGAAAAATCACACTCAGTTCTTTTCTTTCTTCCCCACTGAAGGAGGCAGCCCTTGGGTTAGCATTACAGCTTAGTTTATAGACTGAGAGAGGCCACTGTAAAGAGAAGTATGCTGTCTGCCCAATGGAGATTGCACTGGGAGTGTGAAGTCTGGCACTGGTGCTCAGAGAGGTACATATGATCTTTCAGAGTCTCGTATCTGGATCCTGGGGTTATTATTGTACATGGATACCTCCTGCTCCTGCTACAGTCACACAGCTTGCAGCATGTCAGAGAGAATCTGAATCCACGCTCATGTGTCCCTGTGGAACAGAGAGATCTTTTAAAGTGAAGGAACCCAAGGACCCGTCTAAAACTTAAGCAGATAACAGCTCATAGCAGCTACAGAAGTTTACATAACAGTCCCAGCCCATTGTCTAAAAAATTCAATATCACTCAAGAATTGCTGAATGGATAAGAATCTTAAAACATCGGATGAATGGTTGGAACAATCATGGACTTCTGGTTGAGAAGTAGTGTTAGCAGCAGCTGCAAGCCAGCCGCCCATATGATTTGAATGTACTGATCTGAGAGCAGTGCAGCTGTGATGTTTGTTTTTGCATCTACTTTTTTGGGGGGGCGGGGGCGGGCACGACAGAGAGGAGAAACTATCATGAAAAACTGATAAAGGGAAAAAGAGCAGTGGAAATGGGGAAATAGTCCTGGGCCTAGGAAAGGATTCCTGACAGACTCCTGATCTCGCTCTGCCCGGTGTGTGCTATAACAGCCCATCGATACTGTCATATCCCATACTTTGGTAATGATTTAATTGTTTTATGAGGCTAGTATAATTTGTTTCACATTTTTAATTTATAACTAAGCTTCTTAATCCATTGTTTATAGTGAGGATCTAAATTGCCTTCTGTCCCTTATAGAAAGCATTTCAGGTCCCCAGTTAGTAATCAGTTGTTTAGCTAAACCTTGTGGCTGTCTTGAAGGAAAATAATTCTCAAATATGGGCTGTTACGACTTCTCTGAGCTCTCTGAGAATCCTGCAGGCATTTAATGAGCAGCATTTCTCCAAGCCTTACTCTAAGGAGGAAATGAGAGAGGGAATATTCTTCAAATGCTGTCCCTGTGGGTGCTCCACTTCAAGAGTCAGTGCATCCCAGCACCATCAATCGGAGATTTTCGGTAGCAGTGTCTGGTCGGGGTGCACATGCGCAGTAGCAGTCTCATGGCACCACTGGTGCCTCATATAGCATGTGTGTGGCCCGAACCTTTCACTTCCTTCTCAACCAGCCTCGGCTTGAGATGGAGTCCGTTAGCAGTGTCACTGAAAACCTTAAAATAAGATTAGGTTAAGTTAGATAGCTTAGTTTTTACCCTTGTTTATTAACAGTTTGTTACTTTACTTAGTATAGTTAGTGTTCGTTAAACCTAGTTAGATAGCCGTTTAAAAAAACAACCTTTTGTTTTCCCCGTCCCCCATTTTTCACAAAAGGGATGCCTCAAATATGCCTGGCTCCCCAGCTTTAAAAGATGCACTTCGTGCAAGGACGCAATGCCAGTCTCTGATGGCCATTCCTTATGTATCCAATGCTTAGGTGAGTCACACATACCGCAGTAGTGCACTCACTGCAACAATCTTAAAACAAGAGCAAGGAGAGACAGGGATCTTCACCTTAAACTCATTTTAATGGAGAAATCCTTCACTCCAACATCGGACCCCAGACCCGACAAGGGACTTCTTGGGCACATCTTCCAGAGACAGATGAATTGCGAACTCCTCGAAAAAATCAAGGAAAAGGGCCATGTCTCCACCAAGCCAAGAGCCATTGAAAAAGAAATGGTCTCCGGGAAGATTGCTGCCCGCGGTGCCGACCTCCTCCAGAATGAGCACCTTTGATGCACTGGGCACCTCTTGCACCGTCCACTCCAGGACCTCTGCTGGCAGGAGAAAGGAGTCGAGTAGCAGGCATAAAGCACCCTGCTCCTCCATGGCATCGACTACCCCTACAAAGGGCACTGTACTGCAACCTAAACCACCTGTGATGCCTCCCCTTCTAGCACCGAACTCATCGGCGCCAACCGCAGAACCGCTAAGACCGGCACCAAAGAAGACTACAAACGAAGGGTTGCCACCAGCCACACTTCCACCGAAGGTGGCAGCGCAGAAGGATACGGTACTGCATACGATGGCACTGATTCCCCTTATGCACACATCAGATATGGAAGTGTCCTCTGCTCCCAGATCTCCACTGCTCGGCACCGCCTGCTTGCCGGTTCTGACAGCACTGGACCAACCAGAGTCCCCCAGTGCTCCACCTTTTTCAAGTGATGAGGAGGACGACATGGAGAAGGCAGTTTTCGCATCTGGACACTGCTCTCCATCAGGCACAGAATCTCATAGATCCAGGGAACAGAGCACCAGGGACATGCCCCCATGGCTCGCTAACCCTTGGATGTGCCCTCCCATGCCATTCCCCATTCAATGGCCACAATGGGACCCATGGGCAGCCTACAGGTCTCAATTCCACAGACCTCCCACTTCTCACAGGAAACCTATACGCTCCGCAATGAGATCAGTACCCAAGCCCTCTGAGGCAACAGTGGAGGTGGGGGAAGACAGGACTGAGACCACGGAACATGAAACATCCCCTGATCACAACTCCTCTTCCTCCCCTGATGAGGCAGTAATGCCCCCACCTTCCACTACTACAGATGACTTCAAACACTTTCAGGAGTTATTCAGGCAGGTGGCACAGAGCCAAAATATTACTCTTGAGAAGGTATCAGAGACGCAACACCAACTCCTCAAGATCTTACATACTACTTCTACAACAAAAATAGCATTCCCTATAAATGACCCTTTGATGGAACCTGCAGAAACAGTGTGGCAAACACCTGCTACCATCCCTCCAACCAATAAGCATATGGACAGGAAATACTAAATGCCAAATAAAGGCATGGGATTCCTCTTCTCACACCCGCAACCTAATTCCTTAATGGTGGATGCGGTCAACCAACAGGGCAAACAACCTCAATTCAGATCCACGCACCAAGACAAAGATTGGAAGACATTAGACCTCTTGGGGCGAAAAGTTTACTCGTCAGCGACTCTTCAATTCCGCACGGTCAATTAAATGGGATTACTCACTAACTATGATCATGACAATTATACCAAAATGAATGATTTTGTCCAGGACATTCCAGAGAAAAAAAGAGAGCAATTCTGAGGCATCATAAACGAGGGCCAACTTATTGCTAGAACAGCACTCCAGGCATCCCTCAACGTGGCAGACAAAGCGGCATGCACGACAGCGACAGCCATTGTCATGTGCGGAGCATCTTGATTACACTCATCGGGTATCCCAAAGGAACTTCAGAACAAAGTAGAGGACCTCCCCTTCAACAGGGGACAAGCTCTTCTCCGCTAAGAAGGATGAAGTCCTCCATTCCATGAAGGACTCTAGATCGACACTGAGGACCCTCGGGATCTACACACACCCTAATAGGAGACGCAAATACCAACCTTATAATCATAGCAGAGACAACACGACACAGTGCTATCAGAGACCAAAGGCACAGACCACAGAGCTAATCTCAGGCTGCTACGTCCCAAGCACCACCAAACAAGATGCAATTTTGAAACGTTGGTTGAGGGTCTGACTGATTTCTCCTGACCACCAGTGCCAATAAGACGAGTATCACAACCTTTGGTCATCAGCTTTGACTATTTTACCATACATGGACTTCTATCACCACAGACCAGTGATTTTTAGAAATCATTCAGATGGGTTATACCATCCCCTTTACCGCCATCCCACTGACCCACTCCTCTTCCCCGTCCCTATTCAGGGACCCTTCTCATGAGCACCTTTTGAGAAAAGAAGTATATCACCTTCTACAAGTAGGGACCGTGGAACAAGTCCCAACGCAACACAGAAGAAAAGGGTTTTATTCCCTTTATTTCCTGACTCAAAAGAAAATTGGAGGTTGGAGACCCATTCTAGATCTAAGAAAACTGAACAAATTTGTCCATACCCACAGATTCAAAATGGTCACACTGAGCTCAATCATCCCAGCTCTGGAAGAGGGGGACTGGTTCTCAGCCGTCGACCTACAAGATGCATATTTTCACATTACCATCCATCCCGCTCACAGTTGATTCCTATGATTCACAGTGGGACAAGACTTCCAATACAGAGTATTGCCATTCAGACTATCAACAGCTCCACACGTTTTTACTAAAGCCCTAATGGTGGTAGCAGCGCAATTGCACAGGCAGAGAATATTGATCTTCCCATACCTGGACGAATGCCTGCTAACTAGCTTCCTCATTTTTGTGTAGTCCCCCTTTCTGAATTTAAATTTAAAATGGGCTTCTTTGGTATCCTCTCTCCACAGGGATGTTAAATTAATTATTATGGTTGCTATTACCAAGCGGTTCAGCTATATTCACCTCTTGGACCAGATCTTGTGCTCCACTTAGAACTAAATCAAGAATTGTCTCTCCTCTTGTGGGTTCCAGGACTAGCTGCTCCAAGAATCGTGTCAAGAAACTTTATCTCCGCGTCCTGTCCGGAGGTAACACGTATCCAGTCAATATGGGGATAGTTAAAATCACCCACTATTATTGAATTTTCTATTTGTATAGCCTCTCTAATCTCCTTCAGCATTTCACAGTCACCATCACTATCCTGGTCAAGTGGTCGGTAGTATATCCCTACTGCTATAGTCCCTTAAAATAGGGACATATTGTTATCCCCAGTTTATAAATGTGGAAATGAAGCTACAGCGGAGAAAGTCACCACTGGCCTAAGAAGGTACAATTCCTCGAAGTTAATGTATTCTACCCACCTTTTGCTTGTGGCAGATTTGACCTAGAAAGGTTAATGACCTGTTTTTCAGAGGTGCTGAGCATTCATAGCTCCCATAGAATCAATGGAAGTTGTGGGGGCTTCGTACCTCTGAAAATCAACTCATCACTGACTTGTCCATGGTCATACACAGAATCAATAGCAAAACCAGGAGTGGAACACAGGAGTTCCTGCCTCCCATATACATGCTAGATCACTAGACAACGCCACCTCAAATGAACAGAAAGGATTGTGAAATATAAGAATAGAGGAGCATGAAATGAACCAAAGGTCTGTAGCAATAGCATGGATATACTAATGTAATTTCTTCTCTTTAACTGCTAGATATGGGGGGCTTGTCAGTTTATTTCAAGCTCATAAAACATTTAAATCCACATATAGTTATTTTAGTATTTTGTTGTTGACAATATTTTGGTTGATTTTTGGATCCAACATCTTTCTTTTCCTTCATGTGTACTGCACTGAACTCAATCTTTGAAGTTGTCACCATTGTGTGACACCAGCAATCAAAATAGCAGACAGATTTAAAAAATTATTATAGTTAAATGAATTATAAAGGATATTTTCTCAGTGTGTGAATTAAACAAGTTGTTTTAAAAAGAAAATTGGAAAATATATTCAGTAATGTGTAACCACAAGGCATTCCCTACATGGGTTATTAGCATAGATGAATCCTGGAGTTTCAAATTTGTAGCACAGACATCTACCACTTGAGTTGCAAGAATAATTGCCAGCCTCTATGTGGATGTCACTAAAAGGAGACTTGAGATACACTCTGCAAGGGTGTTACACACTATTTGCTACACAACAGTAATACTGGAGAACAGGAATCCTGTGTTCTCCCCCTGGCTCTGGGAGGGGAGTATTGTCAAGTGATCACAGCAGCAGTTGGTGATAAGATAATCAACATATGTAAATTTGGTCCAATTGTTCCGAAAGGCAGTGTGACTGAAGGATGAGACTTGGATTTGTCATAATGCACAGAAATATAAATGGCAGTCAGTAGAGGTAAGACCAGAGTATATGATCTCCTTACTTCCAGCTCAGTACACCTTCCCCTAGACTACAGGGTATTTTCATGAGGAGCACACGTGCTTGCAGAATGTTACTTGATGTGTTGGTGCAGTAGAACAGGCAGCTGGACAGGATGGTCTGGGAAAGTTAATTTAATTTCCATTAAAAATGTTGAGATTGGGGGAGGGAGGGAATTGACCCAAATCAGGATGAAAAGCCACAGCCTCAAAGTTTTTGCAGAAGTTACATTCTCAATATTTCATTTCAGAAACACCAAAACTTCCCTACAATGGAAATGTTTTGGTGTTTCCAAAATGAAATATGCTCCTTGACTACTTGGCTACTAAGAGCCCGGGAGCTTGAGCTGCTGAAGAGCCTGGAGCCTGGGAGCCCAGGAAGCCCCAGCTCCTCTGCAGCCCACCAGGAACTAGGGAGAGAGGCAGGTGAGTTGACAGGAAACTATTCAGGTTTCCACATGAAGCCTCCCTAGTGTCCTTCAAAATGTTTGTTGAAATTGACACATTCCTGTGGAACATTTCTCTTTTGATGAATTGGCATTTTCTGACGAAAAAACATTAGACTGGAAAATTTCCAAACAATTCTACAGCTGGATTCCATTCTAAAGTAGAGTGATCCACAAAACTATGTATACTTGAGAGCTCTGCTAATAACTAAGAGGCTTAGAACAAAGGATAACAATAAAAAGACCACTGACATTGACAAAATGGTTTCATAATAATAAAGCAGAGTCCAGTAAATGGTCATCATCTTCTCTTTGGGCCTATGAAATTCCAAAATGCATTATTATAGCTCCTGAACATCTTGATTTGTAAATGACTATGGATAATAGGCAGTTATCTAAGCCACATGATGCTATGTAACTGAAGTATTATAAAACTTAATTTACATTACTTGTTGGAGTAGGACATTTCAGTGACATACAAAAGGTCAGAATTCTGAAATGAAGTCCCATCCCACTTAGCAGCAGTCTGGAAAGGACATTGACTTTAGGCTCCAGGGCTGAGAGTCTTCTGCTTTGTTCTTAAAGTATGCCTTGCTGGTCACTCTGAGCATATGTGCACTCTTTCTTTAAATCTGGAAACATGACAGGAGAGGTTGAGGAAGGCCTAGGCAGAAGGTCTACAGTCAAGTGGGCAGAGGAGCTTTAGGGATATTATTATTTTTCTTATTCTAATAAAGTTCTTTGATAGAAAAATGCAACTCTTTCTATGATTCTTTACCATTGCCATATTGACAGTCAGTGCATTTGCGATATAGACAGTATTGTGGAGGCAGCCCACCAGACTTGCCCACTTGCTATCTTACTCCTAGAAGGAAAAGGGGCTTTAATGATGAATAATGAAATAGGAAAACAATGACAGAAAAAGTGTTAAAAAACAGAATCTCTTCTGGTAGAAGAAGAAATCTCCTTCCAGTCTCGCATTTCCCTTCACTAGTCCAACCTATTGCAGTTCCCCAGAATGCTACAGGAAGAGTGGCAACCAACCAGAGCACTTCATTAGATAAATGCAAATAAACAGAAAAAATACAAATGCAGCAAAAATCAAGATTTGCAAAACAGAATAATGTTTACTAATGGAAAAAATGCAAGAGTCTTGTAGTGCGGGACCTGTTCTTATTTTTATAAGGAGACTTTGGGCGTTAGGTGACATGATATGCTTACGGTACAGTAGGTCACACAATAGCCTCATAAAGACTGCCCCTTTTGCATTCCCTTTGCTCTCCATTTCCCTTCTACAGTCATTATTTTTATTGTTCACCATGTTGGCTTTTCCATGTGACACTGTGAAGTAATGAGAAAATGTTGGGCATTTCCTCTTAAAGGCCTGGTACATGAAAAAATGACCCAATGCTGATGACCAATGTATTTGTGGTGATAGTACAAAATCAGAGGCACAAGGCAATAGCTACAGTAGATTGAATACATCTACTGCCAGTCTGTATTTATATTTATAGCCCTAGTCTCTGAATGTTCTTTCCCACTTAAGTTGTACTATTGATCTCAATCTTTAACCTTGTGGATTTCACAATGGCAGTAATGTCACGTAAAACACATAGTGCCTGATATGGCAACAGTGAAGTCAATGGGAGCTTTATCATTGACTTCAGTAGGAGCTGATCAAGCCCACAAACAGCTGCAGATTTACACATGGCAGTAACATTCTGAAGAATACAAACTTGTTATAGTTTAAAGATATTACACTATGGTCAAAAGACCAGTATCTAACTTTATCCTTTTTTTTAATAGGCGCCTCATCCAACAATCAGAGACATTCTACATTTATCATTAAGGTTTAAAAGCAAATCCTTATTAGTAATAAATTTACATCAAGCTTTATGAACTACACCCAATAACATTATAGCCTTCAAATACTCAGCAAATCTAAATCTAATCTTTTACAGGGCTACCTTGAAAAATTTTTTTACCCCTGCCTGCTCTTCTTCATTCCCCTTTAATTTTCCCTTACTGCCCCACCAACTACACTGCTTTCTTAAATATTATCTCCATTATCCTTTATATCAGAAAAGGCTGGCAGCTTTTAGAAAACTCTTGACACTGTGAGCTGTGCTGTACTGAGCTGAGTTGAAACCCTGTTCTGTATGCTACAGGTTATTAGGGTTAGCAGAAAGAATGTGCATTTATTTACTGAAGGTACTTTATAAATCAATACCTTGTTTTTGAACTCAGGTCAATAGGAATAACACAGAAACACAACGAACAACTACAGCAACCCTAAAACAGCACTTTTAACGTATTGATTTTTAGAGGAGTGTCTTTTCCTGGCATTATTCACAAAACCTCGATAAGCAATTCGATGCAATCATAAGTTGTAAAGAATTCTATAATGCAAAATACCCATAATACAATGTGTAAGTTACACAGCTAAAATAAAGTCAGGAAATGCAATAGTTACAGTTCTCATAGGACTATTCATGTCTTCCTTTCTGTACTATACAGCACTGAGCACACTATTGAGGCTCAATAAATAATAATATCATATATTTGGCCTCATTGCACATATACATTTTATGGTATTTATTTAATAATTTTAAACAGTGATAGATTAAGGCATTCATTTGGGGGAGGGAGAAACAGACACTGAAAATACTACAAATGTACAACAATGCCAAGTTCAGAAAACCTTAATATTTGCTTTTTCTGACTTAAAAATTCTTAACTTAACTCTGCAACTTTACCGTGACAAAAATATTTTTGCAATTAATTTCAAGGGGTTTTCTTCCAAAATGAAAAAAAATCCATGAATAAACCTCCTCAGTTCAGATTTGTATAAATACATTTGTAAGTATCATACTGTTAACCTCTTTTTAGTGCAATAATGCATTAATCTTTTAAAGGATATGTACTTAAAAGCTACTTGTGCAGAATTTGCAAGTACTATGCCAGTACTGCCATGAAATCCACTAAGGACCAGACTTCAGACTTGCATTTAACAAGTGCAAGAGAGCCAGACACTGGCCTCAGAACTTTCTCCTCTTCCAAGAAGGAAAAGGCTCACCACCCGCAGATTTTGGTCAGGGCTTACATGATTTCTTTGGGATATTCCCCAATTGTAACTGTCCGATTGTACATAAAATAGCATATGTGTGTTGGGCTGATTAGGCTCCCTCATCCTAAATCCCTCCTGATGTAGAAGTGTAAATCACCTCCTTATGCTGTGGTCTGCCCATATTTGCCAAAAATTTTAAGGTTTTGTAAGGCAAAATTGTCTAGATAAGCCGGAGACATAGAAACTGGTAAGTCCCCAGACACTGGTGGCTACTGCATGCATTCTGATGAATTTTGGAACATATATAGCACTTTACATACATTAAGGGCCAGATCCTCAGCTGGTGTAGCACCATTGGCTTTAGTGGAGCCACACACATTTACACCAACTGAGGATCCAGGCTTAAATGCTTAATCACCACTCCCTCTCATTAAGTACATAAGTATTCTCTCTATTTTACAGCTGGGAAAGCTTGACAAAGGCAGGGGAAAGGGAAGAAATCAGTGTCAGAGTAGGATTAGAATTAGTCCTATAGCTAATGTACTAGATCATACTACTTTCCAGGTTGGTGAGCAGCCCCTTCACTGGCTGTTCAGCAGAGGAGTCAGCTCAACTGCAGGCAGCTGGCTAAGAAAGAGCTTTCAACAACTCTAGCATCATCAGTGGAAGTGTGAATGGCACTGCCACACTCTCTTCCCAGCCACAAATTAATCTGGATTTCTTTGAAAAATCTAGGGATTTATAGCTATGGTGTTTTGGGATCCCAAAGGTGAGTCCTGGGTTGTTATAGGGAGAATCATAAATTACTTGTAAACTTTGATTTAAATCAGTTCATATTGTTTTATATTTTCAAAGATATCTTTGCAAGGAAAAAGTATAGAAACTTGTTTTCTTTTTTTAATGAAACCTGAGATTCTCCATTTCATTTCCAGGTCTCCCAGATCTGGGATGTGGGGAGAGGGAATGCTTCAAGCACCTGATTCTGCAGATCCCAGGGCAGAGAACGCCATGGAATCCACTAAGGATCTTACCAATAGATCTAATGAACCTGGGAAACAATTAGATATAACAGTAATGGGTGCTTTACAAAACCCTAATATAGACTGATTCCTTGTAGAATGAAGACCTTATCAGAATATCACCAAGTATTTTTTCTCTTGACAAAATATGACCATGTAGATCTTGCAGAATAATCCCAGTTTGTCTCTCCATCATCACTGATACCCAGCACTCACTTTTGGGATACTCACGGGCTATTTTACTTAATAGACTGACCCTGCAAATCTTTACTCACAAAGATAAGTCCATTTAAATCAATTGGTTTTTTGTTTGTTTGTTTTTGTCTGAGTAAGCCCTAGTCACACCAGTTAGAGTATGCAGGACCAGGTTGTTATTTTGTTCTAAATAATGGAACATCTGTAAGACATCTTTGCCTTGGTTTGTTCTCTTTTTCATGTGTTTAATATTAACCATCCTAGAATATAGACTCAGAAAAGACCTATTAGAAAATTTTGTAAGTGTGGGTTGTCCCTTCGTATCAAGGCCTCATTTATTCTGCAGCTCATTGGACCCAAATTCTAGGGAAAAGTCTGCTAACTACTGAGGCAGGACACCCTGAATTCTGCAGTAATATTAATGTACTACACTGTCATGCTATACTCTTCACTTTTTATGAAACAGATATTAGGAATAACCCAAAATGAAAAATTAAGTTATAAAGCAATACATGTTATTTGTACTGAAGCAGAGGATTGATGTTTGACACATGCAGTTTTTTGAAAGACCTCTGTGTTGATCAGAGAATACAAGGTTGTGTAGTGTAGTTGTTCTACATCAACAGAAGTTGTGACTGACTTAATACAAATTTCTGCTGCTTCAACCAGCTTTGGGACTCAGACAAAGGCATTTTTCCAGAACATATTGAGATCTTTACTAGATACTTTATTATGAGAGGTTACATTGAATGGTATTGCTGCACTTTAAATATGTTTGTGGGTTTTTTTTAAGTTATGACAATGGTAACTAGTGCATAGGTATAGGTGCCCATTTTTAGCAATTGTATCAATCCAAAAAAGTAAATAAATGAGACAAATAAATAGCTGGTACACAAATTGATCCTGGAATCTTTTATAGAGATCACATGCTTCCACTGGCATAGAATCCCAACCAGTAGTTCTACTGCTCAGTTGATGAAAACTGATCTTTGTGGGATTAAACAATCAAATTTCTTTCAAAAATTGGTATCCTGGCTGATCATCTAGAGACATATATTTCTTCAGTTTATCTACTGCTCCTTTGAACTTCATCAGAATTTATAGCAATGCTGAAGGCAGAAGGGTTTCCTACTCTTCTCCATTCAGGAAATGCTACAGTGTTCAGCAGTGAACTGCATGTGTGTCTCAAGATGGATTTGGAGCTCCTTCAGGATAGCTACAGCTTTAGTTGCAGTAGAGAATCGTGACTGAAATCTGTTCAGAAGGGTGCACAGCTTGGTATCAACCAGAAAATCCAGCGGTACCCATAGTCTGACATATTGTCCATTATCAAAAATAATTTCCTTAAAAATATTAATATTGGTATTTTTCTGAAAAATATTGCCTTTCTACCTTTATAATGCTATAATTTCTTTGATAATCATGTACTCTTACCCTTTCTGTAATAAAATATACATTATCAGTACATTCATCCTACGTCTTTAAAGTCCTTTACAAAAATAATTTGTTTAAATGTTATTTGTGTGGATGGGTAGGTGTATGTGTATGTCTCAGTTCTTCTTCGAGTGCTTGTTCATATCGATTCCAATTAGGTGTGCACACGCCGCGTGCACGATCGTCGGAGAATTTTCTACCCTAGCAACACCCGGTGGATCAGCTGTGGAGCCCCCTGGAGTGGTGCCTTCATGGCGCTGGATATATACCCCAGCCGACCCAGCACCCCCTCAGTTCCTTCTTACTGCCCCTGACGGTCGTTGGAACTGTGGAGCACGGCATAGCTGTTCTCCACTCTCCATAGCTTATCCTGTTAATTCTGTAGATAGTTGTAGTTATAGTTGTTGTATAGTTTTAGATAGTTATTCCTCTTCATTGTTAAATAGTTGTAAATAGTTAGCGGGGGTTAAGGGGGTTGTTCTCCCCCCTTTCCCCCCGGCGCATAGCCGGGCTCATGCCCAAGGCTCCTGGCTTTAAGCCGTGCGCGTCCTGTGCTAAGCCTATGCCAATGGGAGATCCGCACGACTCGTGTCTGAAGTGTCTAGGAGAATCCCATCAGACAGATAAGTGCAAGATCTGTAAGGCCTTCAGACCGAGAACCAAAAAGGAGCGGGACTTTAGGCTCAGGCAGCTCCTCATGGAGGCGGCACTTAGCCCAGATCCTCCCTCGGCGCGCCAAGCCCTGGCACCGAGCGCCTCGGTGCGCAGCGCCCCTGCGGCACCGACCGGTACTACACCGCGGGCAGAATCGGATAAGGCCTCACGGCACCGGCCTCCTTCGGCACCGCGGCCGCCACAAGGGCCTCGGCGCCGTTCCCTATCTCCGGGGCACAAGAAATCCCGCAAGACACAGGAGACCGCTATCCTGCAGACGCCGGCTCCCCCAGTGCCGGTGGTAGAGCCGCATCCGCCTTTAGAGCGCCAGAAGTCACAGATATCTGCTACACCGTTGACTCCGGCACCGCGGCCGTTGAGTCCAGTGCGGACTGGCTCACCACCTCGATCAATGGTGGAGCCTTGTCTCCCGTCGACTCCGGAGACCTTTGCGACGGCGAAAGACCTTATCGCTCTCACGGAGCCGGCGCCATCTCAACCCGCAGCACCGCCCGCTCCTCGCACAGTGCAATCCAGGGGCAAGCTTGCCCTGGTACGCCCGCCGTCTCTGGGCGTGGACTCACGGCACCGCTCCAGGTCTCGGAGCAGGTCCCGACGCCGCTCGCAGTCCCGGCGCCAACTATCACCTCGGCACCGGTCGTACTCGCGGCCTAGGTCCTCTTCACGGCACCGGTCTATGTCTCGGCACTGTCAGGATCATCGGTACCGATCGGACTCACGACGTAGTTCTCGGCACCGGTACGAGCGCCGCTCCAGTTAAAGGGGCCGCTCCTGGTACCACGTCTACTCGCGGTCGTCGTCGTCTAGGTCCAGATCCGGATCTCGGCACCGACATGGCCAGCGGCACCGATCCCGATCACGGTACCGCTCACCGGCACCGCGTAGGGACCAATCGCCTACGGACCGGCACCGATTGGCACCGTATCGTACTGAGCCCATTCAGACGCGTTCGGCACCGCCGTGGCCCTCAAGATCAGCGTCTCGCTCCTCCGACGGGGCTTCAAGATCAGCATACCCTCCTCAGGGTCAGGCTGCTGCTGCTGACTTGGGCCACTGGCAGGAGGCGGCAGAGGACCCTGCGCAGGACCCTACGCATTGGTCTTTCTGGACCCCGTGGGCGTATCACCAGTCGCAAGGGGCTCCACCATCAGCCTCTCGCTCAGCACGCTCTGAGCCCAGAGTCCCAGAGGCCACCATCTCCCGTCCTCCCCCAGGGGGCATGGAGGCTCCTGTGCCTACACCACCTCAGGCCCTGGACCCCGGGGCAGGCGATCCTCCGCTTCAGGGACCCTTGGAACAGGACCCTCCTTTAGACCCCTTGCCCCTGGAGGCATCCTCCTCATCTTCCCCAGATGAGGCGGTGGCGGGCACAACATCCTCGGGCCCGCCCCCAATAGATCTTCGTGCCCACCAGGACCTATTACGTAGGGTGGCGCATAATATGGACCTCCAGGCGGAGGAGATAGTAGAGGTGCAGGACCCGGTGGTGAGCATCCTCTCGGCTGATGCCCCATCCTGGGTAGCATTGCCACTAATTTGGACGATTCAGGCTAATGCCACTACCATATGGCAAACTCCTGCCTCTATTCCACCCACAGCCAGAGGGGTAGAGAGGAAGTACTTTGTCCCTTCCAAGGACTATGAGTACTTATATACTCATCCTCCACCGTGCTCACTGGTTGTGTCTTCTGTAAATGCTAGAGAGCGTCATGGCCAGCAGGTGGCAGCGCCCAAGTCGAAGGACGCTAAGCGCTTCGATTTGTTCGGGCGCAAGGTGTACTCGGCGGGAGGTCTGCAGCTCAGAGCGGCAAACCAACAGGCGCTCTTGAGCCACTACAGCTTCAACTCATGGAACTCCATGGGAAAATTCAAAGAGTTGGTTCCCCAGGACTCAAGGGAAGAGTTCGGGGCCTTAGTGGAGGAGGGTAAGAAGGTGGCGAGGACCTCCTTACAAGCCTCATTGGACATAGCGGACTCGGCCACCAGGACGCTGGCATCAGGCATCGCCATGAGGCGAGTCTCCTGGCTCCAGGTTTCGGGCTTGCCGCCGGAACTGCAGCAGACCCTGCAGGATTTACCTTTTGAGGGCCAGGGGTTGTTCTCGGAGAAGACGGACTCTCGGTTGCAGAGCTTCAAGGACTCGAGAACCATCATGCGCTCCCTGGGGATGCATGTCCCAGGGCCCCAGCGCAGACCCTTTAGGCCCCAGCCTCAAAGGTTCTACCCTCCCCCGCCTCGTCCGAGATAGGACTTCGCCAGAAGGCGGGGACGAGGTGGTAGGCGCAGGTCGACCGCCCCTCAACCCGGTCAGAACCAGGACCCGCCTAGGCCACCTTCAGGTCCTAGACAAAACTTTTGAAGGTGCGGTCGAGGACGGCGCCCCAGCCACTACCCAGGATCCATCTCCCTCTTTTCGGGATCGCCTCTCCCGTTTCCACCGTGCTTGGTCCCTCATAACATCAGACTGTTGGGTCCTTCGCACGGTGGAGAGGGGTTACGCTATCCAATTTTCTTCATTCCCCCCCTCCTACCCCCCCTCCCCGTCCCTCTTCAGGGACCCTTCTCACGAGCATCTCCTTATACAGGAGGTTTTTGGCCTCCTATCTCTGGGAGCCATAGAGGAGGTGCCACCAGAGTTAAGGGGCAGGGGGTTTTATTCCCGCTACTTCCTGATCCCCAAGTCAAAAGGGGGTCTGCGACCCATTTTAGACTTACGCGGACTCAACAAATTCATAGTAAAGTTGAAGTTCCGCATGGTCTCCTTGGGGACCATTATCCCTTCCCTGGATCCTGGAGACTGGTTCGCCGCCCTCGACATGAAGGACGCATATTTTCATATAGCGATCTACCCCCCTCACAGACGCTTCCTTCGATTTGTGGTAAACAAGGTGCACTACCAATTTGCAGTCCTTCCCTTCGGCTTGTCCGTGGCTCCGAGAGTGTTCACAAAATGTATGGCTGTCGTGGCAGCATACCTTCATCAACAAGGGATACAGGTGTTCCCGTATTTAGACGACTGGCTGGTGCGCGGCCGCACCAGGGAGCAAGTTCAAGCTCACGTCCACATAATACTACAAACATTTCACGAGTTGGGAATTCTACTCAACAAAGAGAAGTCCACTCTGGAGCCAACCCAGAGGATAGAATTTATTGGGGCAGTCCTAGACTCCAGACTCGCCCGAGATATTCTACCAGACAATCGTTTTTCATACCATCACAAGCATCATTCGAGGGCTCCGGGCCTTTCCGATTACCACAATAAGGACGTGCCTCGGCCTATTGGGTCACATGGCCTCTTGCACTTACGTAACCAGGCATGCCAGACTTCGACTTTGCCAACTTCAGGCCTGGATATCGTCAGTGTACCGCCCTCATCAACACAGCCTAAACATGGTGGTCACAATCCTGATCTCGGTCCTGACCTCTCTCACCTGGTGGCTGGACCGCAAGGCGGTTTGCGCAGGAGTGCCATTCCACGCCCCTCAACCCTCCCTGCACCTGGTCATGGACGCCTCATCTCTAGGTTGGGGTGCTCACCTCGGGGAGCACCATACCCAGGGAATGTGGACCGCACCCCAACTAGCCCTGCACATCAATGTTCGAGAGCTGATGGCGGTGCGCCTCGCCTGTCAGGCATTTCTCGGTCTCCTACAGGGCCGTTGCGTGTCAGTCCTCACCGACAACACCACGGCCATGTTTTACATCAACAAGCAAGGAGGAGCCCGGTCGTCTCTTCTATGCCAAGAGGCCATCCGCCTGTGGGAGTTCTGCATCGCCCACTCGATACATCTCACGGCATCGTTCCTTCCTGGAGTCCAGAACACGCTAGCGGACCATCTCAGCAGGTCCTTCCAGACGCACGAGTGGTCGATTCGCCCGGACATCATCTATTCCGTCTTCCAGAGGTGGGGATTTCCCCAGGTTGTCCTGTTCGCATCTCGAGCCAACAGGAAGTGCCACGCGTTCTGCTCCCTACAAGGGCGATCTCCGGGCTCCTTGTCGGACGCGTTCCTTCTAACGTGGAAGGACCACCTGTTTTACACTTTTCCTCCATTCCCACTGGTCCACAGGGTACTGCTCAAGCTACGCAGAGACCAGGCACAGGTGATTCTAGTCGCTCCAGCTTGGCCAAGGCAGCACTGGTACACCACGCTTTTGGAGCTATCGGTTCAAACACCGATCACGCTTCCCTTGTGCCCAGATCTGATCTCTCAGGACCACGGCCGGCTCTGTCACCCCGACCTGCAGTCGCTCCACCTCACAGCGTGGATGCTCCATGGCTGAATCGGACAGAGCGGCAATGCTCGCATCCCGTCCAACAGATTCTGCTGGGAAGTAGAAAGCCCTCTACACGGACCACTTACTTAGCCAAGTGGAAGCGTTTCTCCTGTTGGTGCGAGCAGCGAGCCACGCCCCCCTTTCAGGCATCAATTCCTCTTATACTTGAATATCTCCTATCCCTAAAACAGCAGGGCTTGGCGATATCTTCGGTCAGGGTTCACCTGGCCGCTATATCGGCGTTCCACCCAGGAGAACACGCTTCCTCGGTCTTCTCTAACCCGATGGTCGTCAGATTCCTCAAGGGCTTAGACCGACTGTACCCACAGCAACGCCAGCCCGTTCCGACGTGGGATCTCAACCTGGTTCTCTCCAAGCTCACAGGGCCCCCGTTCGAGCCATTGGCTACCTGTACCTACACTCCTGTACCTATCTTGGAAGACAACCTTCCTTGTAGCCATCACTTCAGCAAGGCGTGTTTCTGAAATCAGGGCGCTTATGTCTGAGCCTCCATACACAGTTTTCCATAAGAACAAGGTGCAGCTTCGCCCCCACCCTGCCTTTCTTCCCAAGGTAGTTTCACCTTTTCATGTGAACCAGGATATATTTCTCCCCGTCTTCCATCCTAAGCCGCACGCTACCCGTCAAGACCAGCGTATGCATTCCTTGGACGTATGCAGGACCCTGGCTTTCTATATTGAGCGTACAAAGCCGTTTAGGAAGATGACACAACTCTTCGTTGCAGTGGCCGACCGGATGAAAGGCTTATTGGTCTCCTCACAGTGCCTGTCCTCTTGGATCACGACCTGCATTCGTGCTTGCTACGACCTGGCCGGTGTACCGACGCCGCGCCTCACCGCCCACTCCACGAGGGCCCAAGCCTCCTCGACCGCCTTCCTGGCTCAGGTCCCGATCCAGGACATTTGTAAAGCGGCGGTTTGGTCATCGGTCCACACATTCGCTGCTCACTATGCGCTGGTACAGCAGTCCAGAGACGATGCTGCATTCGGATCAGCGGTTTTGCACACAGCGATGTCTCACTCCGATCCCACCGCCTAGGTAAGGCTTGGGAGTCACCTAATTGGAATCGATATGAGCAAGCACTCGAAGAAGAAAAAACGGTTACTCACCTTTGTAACTGTTGTTCTTCGAGATGTGTTGCTCATATCCATTCCAAACCCGCCCCCCTTCCCCACTGTCGGAGTAACCGGCAAGAAGGAACTGAGGGGGCGCTGGGTCGGCTGGGGTATATATCCAGCGTCATGAAGGTGCCACTCCAGGGGGCTCCACAGCCGACCCACCGGGTGTTGATAGGGTAGAAAATTCTCCGACGATCGTGCACGCAGCGCGCGCACACCTAATTGGAATCGATATGAGCAGCACATCTCGAAGAACAACAGTTACAAAGGTGAGTAACCGTTTTTTATACAATTTCTAAAATGAGCAATAATACTTGTGAAGGGGTAGCTTAATGTAAGCACCCTTATCCACACCCAGCTTAAAACTCTGTAAAACTGGACCTGGTGTGCTGATTATGCGTAGTTCTATTAGCAGGAGGGACTGCTGATATTTAAAGTGGTTTAGATGATACACAGCTGCCTTCAAATAGCCATCCGTTTCTACAGGGGTCAAGTAGCATTACTGTCCTCCTTATGGGGTCATTTTCTCATATACGTTGCAAGTATTTTGTCTTCCTTCTACTTGGCAAGGCACACAGCTTTCTGAACAGTGTCATGAAAGTCATTGTAAGTGAACCGCTTTTCAAGTGCGTCCAGAATTAGGTCCCTTTTGTGAGCTAGATAAGTGTTATACATGCAATTTTTAAAAGAAGATCATTCAACACATCAGTAAAAGTTGTTTTCATGCATGCTGCATTCTTTGTGCAAAGATATGAGGAACCTTGTAATCAGTTCTATATTCTGAGGCTGTTGCAATTACTCTGAGACATGCTAAAAGAATGTTGACTGTCCAGTGTCATTCTTCATTAAGGAAGCAGAGAATTGCCCTGTGCTCTATATCATTTGTCTCATCCACTTTTACAGGTGCTTTTTTGCCAGCAATCATTATGTGTTCAGGAGTAGTTTCACATTCTCATACATATCTGGTGGGCATATCCTCCTTAACTGGGCTGTCTGAAGTATGGTGCCACTGTTCCTCACATAATGTAATAGGGAAACCCCAGCAGAGGGATGGTCAGCCTTTTCAAATGGAATGTTGGGATCCTGGCAAATTGTCACAAATTCCAGGGTCATTCTGATTTTGTCTACTTGGGATTCAGCTTGGTATTGAATAATTATTGTTGGAATGCTCTGCTTCTTTCTGGTCTTTAACAAACGCTGTGTTCCACTTTATCAGTTCTAGATTTAGGATGGTCACTATCAGTATTCCACTTCATGTGACTCCTGGATTTAGGATGGCCATAGGTAAGTACCTCTGTGAGAGCAGATGCTACCATTTGGGATGCAGGAGACGCAGAAGAGTGACCAGTTGAGAAAATTCAGTGAACAGAATTCACTGCAAGAGTTAATCAGCAAGACCATGAAACAGGTAGACCCTTTCAGTCATCCATAGGGTTGCCAGGCGTTGGTTTTCGATGGGAACTCCTCGTCTAAAAGGGACCCTGGCAGCTCCAGTCAACACCACTGACCAGGCCACTAAAAGTCCGGTCGGCAGCACAGCGAGGCTAAGGGAGGCTCCCTACCCTGGCTCCATGCGGCTCCCGGAACTGGCCGGCAACTGCGGCACCTAGGCGCAGGGACGGCCATGGGGGCTATGTGCGCTGCCCCCGCCCTGAGCACCAGCTCCACAGCTCGCATTGGCCGGGAACCGTGGGCAATGGGAGCTGCGGGGGCGGTGCCTGCAGATGCGGGCAGTGTGCAGAGCCCTCTGGCCCTTCCGCCTAGGACCTCTGGCCCTTCCGCCTAGGACCTGGACATGCCAGCTGCTTCCGGGAGCTGCCTGAACCTTCTCCCACACCCCAACCCCCTGCCACAGCCCTGAGCCCCCTCCCGCACTCCGAACCCTGAAAAAGAGATGGGGCAGAAACTTCATTTAATCGACTGACTGGAAATTGTAGCTAATTTGTTCATTTCATCATGTAATTGTGTTATCTATTGTCATGGTTAACTCATATGTTATTTCATATGTAATCAATGTGTGATAAATAGATTTCAATTGTAGGTATAGGTATAGATATAAGTAGAATAGGATCATAGGAGTATAAGATTGACAAGTATTTAGGAGTGATGAGTGTATATTAGATATCCAAGTAAAGCAAGGCTGTTATGCAAGGCCTAGAGGCTTAGCCATACTAGCCCTCAGGGTTAAGGAGGCTTGACATAAATAGGTGACCCAGGAATAACTCTCTGCCAGTAAAGTTACAAAGTTACTGTAAAGAATGTGCCAATAGGTGGTGTCAGGGAAATATGTTGTAATGTACCTGTCTAGACCACAAGATACCTGACTGTAACATCATGAAAAGTTCTGCTCTTACCATAGATTACCATGCAAACACGTGTCCGTAGATGCTAATAAGAATAAGAGGAAAGCAGGGCACCCCAAAATTTATGAGGTGTGGAAGTGTAGATAAGGAAAAAGAGGTTGGAACACTGATGTATATGCATACGGTTCTGGGCATGGTTATAACAGAATAAAAAGGGTTCCTGTTATGGATAGGGTGGAAAGACCCCATCAGGCAAGACCCCAAGGGAAGACCCCAACACCTGTTGAGAGAGCCACTAGACTCTATAATATCTTTGAGTTAAAGAGTATGAATATGACATTGGCTATTGCTTGGGCTCTCTCAGGGTGTGTATATGTGTATGTGAGTGTAACATAATACAAACAAGATTTTTTTACTTGTAACTGTGTGTGGTCACTGTATTCATTCTTCGACTGGTCCTAAGAGTCTCCCAATCTAAGAGAATCATGAAGGGCATCTTTCAACCTATTGATCTGAAAACTGGAGCACCACAGGAGCCGGATTCACTCCCTGGGGGTACTATAGTTTAACACAGAACTATCAATTCAATGTAAGTAAAAGCAACAAAGTATTTATCAGGAAGGAAGGAGAGTTTAGGCAGCAAATCCAGGCTGCTGCCCCAAATTCAGAGCCCAAGACTGGATCTCAAAAGTCAAGGATGGATTTGAGTTCCCCTCTTCCCTCAATATGGAGGAATAGAGCTGGTTGGGGATTTTCTGTTGAAATGTTTTTATTTTGTGGAAAATGCAGTTTTACCAACATTAAAATTTTCTATGCAAAAATTTTATTTTGGTGAAAATGTCTGAATTTTTCTTTGAGTAGATGTGGTTGTGTTTCCACTTAGGTGTGTGTGTGCCTAGCACTCTGGAGCTGGAGAACTTTGCCTAGCAGTACCTAAGGAGGCAGCATTCGCACATGGTGGCTATAGCACCTCCCCTGGCTATATGAGGTGTTGGCACCCCAACCCCCTCAATTCCTTCTTACTGCCCATGTCTGGAGTTGGAGCTCTGAGTGGTTCTTACCCTCAGGGTATGTCTACACCCAGCCGCTAGTTCGGCGGCTGGGAATCGAAGTTCTGGGTTCGACTTATCGTGTCTTGTCTGGACGCGATAAGTCGAACCAGGAAGTGATCGCCGTCGACTGCGGTACTCCAGCTAGACGAGAGGAGTACCGCGGCATCGACGGGGGAGCCTGCCTGCCGCGTGTGGACTGAGGTAAGTTCGAACTAAGGTACGTCGACTTCAGCTACGTTATTCACGTAGCTGAAGTTGCGTACCTTAGTTCGAATTGGGGGGTAAGTGTAGACCAAGCCTCACAATTCTTCAAAAATCCTTTGATTTTGTTGTACCCTTAGTATTAGTGTTAGTTTGCTTAGTTAAATGTTTTTCCCTGGTTCAAACTTTGTCCATCATGTGGGGGGCTATCCCCAACAATGACCCTCACACAGAGTGCTTGCTGTTTAGGCGAGGCTCACATCAAAGAGTGGTGTTTGATTTGTAAATCATTCACAAAATGGATTCAGGTGGCTTGAGACCTTTGCCTGAAGCAGCACCTGAGGCCTGCTTCAGGACCAATGCCTACATCGGATCAGAGGTCGTCCTCAACCTCGGTGTATGGTGCCATCTCACTCTGTGCAGCTGTTGCCTCTCCTTTGAGTGTACCAAAGAAAAGGTCTCGTAAGACCAGTAGTGACCACTCCTCATGGAGACTCTTCTTCCTCCTCCAGAAAGAGTACATGCTGCTGGCATCCAGGATGAGCAGGTCCTTCCAACCTCTGCCCAGTATCACATAGAGATGCCAAAGGTTCCATACTGTCGATTTTTTATTTTGGCCGTGGGGCGTTCATTGAGTCAGGTACTGATGAGGGCAATGCTGTTGTTACCATGGTGTCACTCCCCACTCTCCTCCTCAACATCATTGGTGGCTTCGGTACTACTGCTGACTTCAGTACCAACACTATTCCTGGCACTGGAGACAATTGATGGGTACTCAGTGCCAGCTGTACTGTTTCCACAGCTGGCACCACTTCCTCCCTCGCTTTGGATGACAGTGAGTTGGACCAATTGCTCACACCCTCAGGCCTGGCTCCACCTTTAGCCCCAGGTTGAGATCGCCCTTTCACACTCCATCACCTGACCCACACCAGGAACTGTTCGTGGAGTTTCATGGATACTGAAATTGTCACTCTTCCCACAGTCAGAACTGCTGGTCACCAATGCCTTACCCTTATGCCTAGCGACTCCCCTGGAGCTTATGGGACACTCCTCAATTGCAGAGGTCATACTCCTCATCTCACTCTAAGGTGAGATCACCAGACACACTGGTGACTGGGACTGTCAACCTACCACAACTTCAGGCACCAGTTGTCCTCCCCCTTGTGGAGCCTGTGGAATTGTCCCATTAATGTTCACCTGTCCAGGAGCAGGACCTATCATTGTCACAGTTAACTGCTTCTTCATCATCCCTGGATGATTCATCTGTTCACTGGCTCTTCCTTCCCTTCAGTGCTTGAGGACTACCAGGTCCTTTTGTGGCCATAGCTGCTTCCCTGGGCGTCCAAGCCGAGTTCCTGCATAAGAATACCCATACATTGTTAGACAACCTGCAGTCATCTGCCCCCAGGAGAGTGACCCTCCCCATCAGCGATGCATTCCTCGAGCCTACAAAGGTTCTTTGGAGCATGCCAGCTTTGGTGCTGCCTACAGCGAAGTGTTTGGAGAAATGCTACTTTGTCCCAATGCAGGAATTTGAGGAGTTTTACTCCCACCTGGCTCCTAATTCACTAGTTCAGAACTGCAGTGAATGACACACCTCAAAGAAGCAGATTTAAGTCCACACCTAAGGACAAGGACTCTAAAACGATGGACTTAATGGGTAGAATGATCTACACCTCGTCTTTCCTGCACATGCAGATTGCAAACCAGCAAGCACTGTTGTCCAAATATGATTTTGTAAATTGGACGAGTATGTTTAAATTTACAGCCCAGGTGCCTGAAACCTTCAAGGAGGAATTTGGGGGATTTATTGCTGAAGGCTGGTTGGTGGCCAGAATATAGCTGCAATCCATGCTAGAAATGACAGACAGTTCGGCCAGCGTGATGACCTCTGCGGTGACCATGAGAAGGGCATCCTGGCTACAAAGTTAAGACATTGCTCCAGACATGCAGCAGGCTGTAGAGGACTTGCCCTTTATGGTTGGGTTCTCTTTTCAAACAAATTTAACAAAACTCTGCACTTCTTCAAGGATTCTAGGGCCACCGTACATTCTTGGGGGTGTACATACCAGCAGTGCCAAGACACTAGTATGATGGTCAGCAATAGCAGTAAAAGTACTGCCTGCAATGTCCCTTTGGGCAATCTTTCACTCCCCTGAGACAACAGGACTACCCCAGAAAGGGGCATAGGTTCCAGAGGTGGAGGTTTTCAGGTTCTGGGTTTGACCAGTCAACATGCCCTCTCCCAGGGCCCCCCAACTGCCCATTTTGACTTATTTGTCCAGAGCAGTGATCCAGTCATGACTTCCATTAACCTGTCGGGGGGATGGGTATCACAGTGTTTGGGGCTTGATTACAGCAACAGCTGGGTCCTAAGCACTGTCAGATTGGGCTATGCTATCCAGCTCCTCTCCACACTTCCTCCCTATCCCTCTTCAGGGACCCCTCTCATGAGATGCTGCTCCTCAAGTAGATCCACTCTTTACTAGCTTTGGGAATGGTGGAGGAGGTTCCTCCAGAGCACCAGGATCAAGGTTTATATTCTCATTACTTTTTTGGTTCCCAAATCCAAAGGAGTAAGATCTATTCTCGATCTCTGCAAACTGAACAAATATGTCAGATACATGAAGTTCCAAATAGTCACTCTATCGACTATCCTTCCTGTGTTGACTCAGAATGACTGGTTTGCTGCTCTGGACCTTCAGGGAGCTAATTTCCACATGGCAAGTCTCCCTAGCCACAGAAAATTTCTCCAGTTAGTCATGGCAAACCATCATTTTCAGTACATGGTCCTTCCTTTTGGTCTGTTTTCTGCCGCCTGGGTTTTTACCAAATGTATGATTGTGGTGACAGCATACCTCAGGAAGAAGGGAATCCCTGTCTTTCGGTATCTGGATGACTGGCTACTAAGGGGAAGGTCCCCAGAAATTCTTTCTCACATATTGATTACGCTGCACTTACTCAAAAGTCAGGGTCTCATCCTAAACACTGGGAAGTCAACATTGGTCCCCACTCAGAAAATTGAGTTAATTGGGATGGTAATAGACTCTACAAGTTCCAGTGTGGTTTTGCTCACCGATCATTTTCAGACAATTTGCCATCTTTGTCTTGGTCTGCAGTCTCAACCTTCCATGACAGTTTGACTCTGCTTGAGGTTCTTGGGCCAAATATCTGCCGTGCAGGTGGTTCAATTTGCCAGGTTTGTGCCTTTACCTTCTTTAAATGTGGTTCAGAACAGTTTATCATTGTGACAGGGTCCCCAGAGTGCAACCTAGAACTGGGGTACCGCTGAGCCCTCTGTCCCTCTAACTTGGGCTCCCACTCACACTGTGATGCTGTGACAAGCTGCAAACCTCTGGCAGGTACTGCACTTACACAGACGTCCACAGGCAGGGACACACCCAGCTGAGTTACATGAATGCTTCTCCCAGCCACTCATTAATTAAGGATAGGGAGGCTCCAGCCAATTCCTCCCAGCTCCTCAGCCTAGTACCCCTGAGCTGTACTGTCCTGCCCTGGTCAGAAATCTGACCAGTGTAAATTTATAACCCACTCTGCCCCTCCCTCAATCTGGAGAGGATATGCACCAGCTTTTGTTCCTGAGCCGAGGTTTCCCAAGCACTTCAAGCAAAATACACTGTTTTAGGTAAAGTATAAAACAGATTTATTAACTACAGAAAGATAGATTTTAAGTGATTCAGTGGTAGGCATAAAAGATCCGAGAAAGTTACCAAATAAAATAAAATAAAAACATGCAATCTAAATCTTAAACCTTATTTCTCGTCCCAGTGAATGTTACAGGTCTTAATACACAAGCTTCTCCTTAAGTCTGGACCAGTCTCCTCAGATGACCTTAGTCTTCCCAGCATTCCAATTGCTTCCAGCATAGGTGAGGGAAGAGAAAGGCCAAGACATGCTGCAACTATTCCTTATTTTATACCCTCAATCCATGTTCCTGGAAGACACTTGCCCAGACATGTTCCGATGAGCTTTGCTGAGTCACAGTGATCAAGTAAACTCCCACTGTGTGGACTTGGGCAACTGTCATTGAATTGTAAATCCCTTGATTACAGCTCTCCTGCTGATTAATGGTCATGGAGCACCCTCCTGGGTAGTGGTCCTTTGTATGTTACTAGCATATTTCAGTAACAATCATAGAGCAAAATCTCATAACTTCATACACACTAATGATATACATATTTGGACAGAACAATGGGTTTCAGCAGATCATGACCTTTCATAGCTCAGTGGTTTGAGCATTGGCCTGCTAAACCCAGGATTGTGAGTTCAATCCTTGAGGGGGCCATTTAGGGATCTGGGGCAAAAATCTGTCTGGGAATTGGTCCTGCTTTGAGCAGGGGTTGGACTAGATGACCTTCTGAGGTCCCTTCCAACCCTGATATTCTATGATATGATACCTTACATGGCATGCTCTATATGAAATATCGATAAAGGTTCAGAGTCCATGGTCAGAGCAGGAAGCTTTACTGCATATCAACATGCTGGAGCGTTGGACCATCTAAAATGCCTATCCTTCTTTTCTAGACCACATCAAGGTTTCAGTTGTTCACATATTTACCAACAATACCATAATGATGTATTATGTATTATGTGAACAGGCAAGGGGGTGCACACTCCACAAGGCAATCAGGCTGTGGCAGTTCTGCCACAAAGATTATCACTCCTATAGCTGATCGCTTGCTTGAGCTCCAGAATCATCTCACAGACTATCTCAGCAGGAATTTTTCCCTGAGTTGAAGGGGTCCCTGAAGCCCAGTGTTCTATGAGTCATCTTCATGGCATCCCAACAACTGAGCTGTTCGGTACAAGGGACAACAGGAAATGTCTGTTCTGTTTTGGGGGGGGCTTCAGTCCAGGCTTCCTGACCAACACCTTTCACCTCAGCTGTCAGTCGACTCTCCTATATGCTTTTCCTCCAGATCATCCTCAAGCCTGAGCATGGCCGAGGCAGTGTTGGTTTTCTGACCTTCTCACATTGTCCATTTAGCTTCCCATATCCCTTCCTCTCCATCTTGACCTGCTCCCACAGAATCATGGTTACACTTTTCATCCTGCACTCAGCTCCCTGCATCTCATGGTATGGCTGCTCCATGGTTGAATGAGGAGGAAGAGCAATGTTCAGCGGCTATTCAAGAGATCATATTCAATAGTAGAAAATCCTCTACCAGAATGGCCTATTCGTCAAAATGGAAGCAGTTTTTGATGTGGTCATTGGCCTGCAGAGTTCAGCCTACGCTAGCTTGTATCCAGGACATCTTGGAGTATTTGAGGCATCTTCAGTTGCTGGGCCTTAGGCTTAGCTCGTTCAGGGTGCATCTAGCAGTGATCTCAGCCTTTCAGCCACCCATTCATGGAAGATCAGTATTTTCCAATGCCATGATAGCAAGATTCTTAAAAGGAATTCTTCGTTTCCATCAGCTAGTGTGGAAACCAATTTCCTCATGGGACCTACAGTCTTGGCAGCTCTGATGGGATCTCCATTCGAGCCTCTGGCATCCTGTCCCTTTCCTCTCTTGTGGCAAAAAACTGCATTCCTCATAACGATAACATCTGCAAGGAGAGTGTGTGTGAATTACAGGCCTTGATGGCAGAGCCTCCTTATACATAATTCTCCAAAGACAAAGTGATGTTGTGGCTGCACCCAAAACTTATGTCTAAAGTGGTCTATCAATTTCATTTTAACTAGGCAGTGTATTTGCCTATGTCTTTTCCTAAGCTGCATTCATCCCTGAAGGAGCAGCATCTTCACATATTAGACCTCCGACAATGTCTGGCGTTCTACATGGACAGGACTAAACACTTTCAGGCTTCACTTCATCTCTTTGTGTCTTATGCAGACTGTATGAAGGGACAGGCAGGTCTCTTCACAAATGATCTCCAAGTGGATAACTTCCTGCATCAAGACTGCATATGAAACAGCTTCAGTTATGCCCCCTGAATGGGTGTGAACCTATTCTACGAGAGCTCAGGCTACATCAGTGGCATTTTTAGGTGATGTTTCAACATTGGACATTTGCAGGATTGTCACATGGTCATCGATACATACGTTTACAAACCATTATGCCATTACCGCTATGCCCAGAGCAGTTACAAACTCTGGGAAGGCAGTCCTGCAGTCCTTGTTTAAATAGACGCCCAGCCCCACCTCCTCTGGGTACTGCTTGTGAGTCATCTAAGTGGAATACATGGCTGCTTCTACTTGAAGAAGAAACTTACTTATTGTAACTGTAGTTCTTCAAGATGTGATGCAGACAGGTGAGCTTCAAAAATCATTAAATGTCTAGAAAACATGATCTATGAGGGAATATTGAAAAAAATTAGATTTGTTTAGTCTGAAAAAGAGAATACTGAGAGGGAACATGATAACAGTTTTCAAGTACATAAAAGGTTGTTACAAGGAGGAGGGAGGAAAATTGTTCTTCTTAACCTCTGAGGCTAGGACAAGAAGCAATGGGCTGAAATGTAATGCAGTGCCCCTGGAGTGCTTGGCCATGCAGAGGCTGAGGCTTCTGTGATTAAGCACTGGAATAAATTGCCAAGGGAGGATGTGGAATCTCCATCATTGGAGATTTTTAAAAGCAGGTTAGACAAACACCTGTCAGGAATGATTTAAATAATACTTAGTCTTGCCATGAGTGCAGGAGACTGGACTAGATGATCTCTCGAGGTCCCTTCCAGTCCTATGATTCCATGATTCATGACCCACCCTCCGTCCCCTCTGCATTGGAGTCTAATCTCTGGGTGTTTGGTGCGAAGGAACTGAGGGTGGTTGGGGCGGCACCACCTCATATAGCCAAGGGAGGACCTATGGCCACAAACTGAGACCACCGCCTCCCTACAAGTACAGCTAAGCAAAGTTCTCCAGCTCTGGTGCGCTGGGTGCACACATACCTAAGTGGAATATATGTCTGCATCACATCTCAAAGAACTACACTTACAGTAAGTAACCATTTCTTTTCCCCTCTGATTGAACCACCATGGTGCATCACGGAAGATGTAGTCCAGCTGTGGAGCCAAGCCTCTACAGGAGAATGAGGCCAGAGGGCACTGAAACTATAACTCTCATGAGGCACCATGTGCAGTAGCTCAGGGAGCAACATTGACATAGGTCATTGTCAAACCGAGCCAACTGAAACATGTCTGTTTGGTTTGACAACTCACATTTCGATTTGGGAATGTCAAAATGTTTCTCCTTGAATTAAAATGTCAAAATGAAACATTTCAACATACCTAAATCAGAAATTTTGGAATCTTTGCTTTCTGTGAAAATCTTCACTCTTTCAACACTTCATCCAGAATCACAATGAAAACCAATGTCAAAATTTCAGAATTTCCCATGGGAGAGAAATTCCAATTTTCAACCAGCTCTGTTGAGGGACTGCCAAGAGACTATCCTAGGGCAACCACACTACAGGAAGTGCAGAAGTTTCCCTCTATCATTATGCCGTCAATCTGGCGAAATGAGCCTGAACAGCCACATACATAGCAGTTTTTTAGCACAGCTGCAGGAAGATTTGGCTTCACTACAAATTGCTCCACTGTGATTTTCAGTAGTTCCTTCACAAAGAGAAATGTACGAACAAGATTAATATTGTATTCAAAGTACAAATAAAAAAGAAATGAAAATATATTTGGCTGATATATTTGATAAAATTTACCTGAAACAACCTGAAAACAAAAATGCCAACGTTCTTCCTGAGAAAATCCTTTTGAACAGAAGGAAATAATCTGAATAATTACAACCCATCTTCATATTAGACATGGATTTAATTTCGTTTATGAAAAAAAGTTAAACTTTTAATGTTTTTCATAGGCATATACATATTCATACCACATATAAATAGTATTGTTTTGAGACAGCCCCAGATTCATGTCATGCACACTGCAGCCCATCTTGTCTGCACCATAATTGGATCTCTTCCTTAAAAATATGATCTGAGTTGGGCTTGATGCAGGAATTACTGGGTGAAATTCTATCACCTGAGTTATTCAAGAGATCAGACTAGATGGTCATAATGGGCCCCCTCTGGACTTAAACTTTATTAATTTATTAAATTAATTTGTAAATTCAGTTAAATCACTAATAAATTTGTGTAGTGTATCATACATCTCAAACAAAACTATAAAATTATGTCCTCACTAATTTGTCTCCATTATTTATACCCTTGCAAAACTTTTAATCACGAAAATTTAATTCATAATTAAACATTTTTGGATAATCCGAACACTGCTAGAGAAAATTTAGCCTATTATGTGCATTTATCTCTCCTATCTAGTCCACTATACACATTTTCTGTCTCTCAGCACAATTAACAGTAATTACAGATGTAACACGTCAGATCTTTTATCAAGTCACTGAAAGTCTCTGTAACAGAGTATACGGGACCCTTAAAGGCCAGGGGGAAAGTCTTGGGGGCCAGGCTACCCTATCCCAGGAGTTCTGCAGCAGACAGAGAGCTAGGGAATGGCAGAGGTAGATGCTAAGAGAGAGGAAGTGGTCCTCAGGTAACAACTGATGTCTGGAAAAGCACCATGCTACTGACTCTTTAGAGCCTGGGACTAGAAGTCTTGTGATGTAGAGTAAGTCAGAGCTCCCCTTTTGTCAGCCAACTAGGACAAGTTGTGATAAGTAGGGTAGAATATAATTTGCCTCTTCCCTCCGACCAAGGAGAGACAGTGGTCGGAAGAGAACTACCAACTAAGTTCTCCCAGGCCAAGGGGAATGAGACTTGAATTATTTTTGAGTCTGCCTCCAAACTGCACACACCTACCAGAGATGGTTGGGGAGAAAATGCCAGTTTTGTTTTGTGTATTTAAGAGGCTTTGTACCCAGTGTGGGCAGAGCTGGGTGGAAGTAATTTAAAAGGTCAGCTGAGAGAAGCCAGTTCATGGTCGCAGCTTGCTACAATTTCCAAATAATAACAAGAGCCATTTCATCTAAAGCTCAAGTTCAGTCACAAATTTAATTAATGCATTATTTTTTTAACAAGCATCATCAGCATGGAAGCATGTCCTCTGGAATGGTGGACAAAGCATGAAGGGGCATGCGAATGTTTAGCATATCTAGCATGTAAATACCTTGCAATGCCGACTACAAAAGTGCCATGCGAACGCCTGTTCTCACTTTCTGGTGACATTGTAAATAAGAAGTGGGCAGTATTATCTCCCGTAAATGTAAACAAACTTGTTTGTCTTAGCAATTGGCTGAACAAGAAGTAGGACTGAGTGGACTCTAAAGTTTTGCATTGTTTTGTTTTTGAGTGCAGTTATGTAACAAAAAAAATCTACATTTGTAAGTTGCACTTTCACGATAAAGAGATTGCACTACAGTACTTGTATGAGATGAATTGAAAAATACTGTTTTTTATCATTTTTACAGTGCAAATATTTGTAATAAAAATAATATAGAGTGAGCAGTGTACACTTTGTATTCTGTGTTGTAATTGAAATCAATATAGAAAAACATGCAAAAATATTTAATAAATTTAAATTGGTATTCTATTGTTTAACAGTGTGATTAAAACTGCGATTAATCACGATTAAATTTTTTAATCGCGATTAATTTTTTTTGAGTTAATCGCATGAGTTAACTGCGATTAATCAACAGCCCTACTGTTTTCACGTAACAATACATCCAGCTCACAGGAAATAGCTGAGATTCCAAATAGAGGATTCCCATTATCAGTACAAAATTCAACCTTACAATCTATAAGTAGCACCAACAGTCTTTACCAAATGTCTGGGGGCGAGGGGGACAGGGACTCACCTACGAAAGCAAGAAATCCATGTATACCTATATGTCAATGACTGGCTCATTTGTGGGAAATGACCAGAACATGTGCCAGACTCCATTTATCAGATACTCCAGGTTTTCACTTCCGTAGGTCTCAGAGTCAACAAAGAGAAGCTGTTAGTACATACAGAGAGGACAGAATTGATAGGAGCAAATCAAATTCCACAACAACAAAGGTTTATCTGCCTCAGAACAGATTCAACACTATATAGCAGATCTCATCAACCAACTGTAAGGTCAGTCACAAACACAGACTTCTAGGGCACATGGTCTCCTGAGCATACATAACACAGCATGCCAGATTTCACCTTCATTGCGTGCAACGGTGTTCAATAGGCTTCATATAGACATGAAGGTGCCATAGTCCTACAGTCATTAAACTGGGGGAAGGATCCTCTAAAGCAGTGGTTCTTAACCTGGGGTGCACGCACCTCCTGGGGGTGCGAGATGCCCTTTCTGGGGGTGCGAGACATGCCAGATTTTTTTAGAAGGTAAATCATCGAAAACACAAATTAAGCACAGGAACGTAAGTACAACTACTTTGTTTCATCAAACCTATGTATTTATTAACATTATACATTTTTAACGATTACTGCATTAAATTTTAACTGCGAAATTAAAATAAATATATAATTCTCTCTCTTTCATTCTATAGTTATGATATATCTAGGTTTAAAGAACTGACCTACTTCAACGATTTTTGATAAGGGGTGCGAGAACATATTTTTGAGAAACAAAGGGGTGCAGGCTGCAGTAAAGGTTAAGAACCACTGCTCTAAAGGTATGCAAAGAGCTATCCTTTTCTCCACCATTGCCATCCAAGTTGCTAGTGCTTCTGCACTCAGGTGGAGAGCTCTTAGACCATCTCCAGATGCAAGACCTCTGAACTTCTCAGGAAACCCATCTGCCCATAAATGTGCTGAAATTGAGAGCTGTGACATGAACAGCATTCCTTTCCATACTGATAGGATTTACTGTTCAGATAATGACCAACACCACCACAGTGATGGTTTATATGAATAGGTAGAGCAGGGGTCGCCCCCATTGGCCCAGGACGACGAACCGCGGCGAGTGGGGGCCACGATCGGCCGAACCTGCCGCGTCAGCAGGTAAATAAACTGGCCCAGCCCGCCAGGGTGCTTACCCTGGCGAGCCGCGTGCCGAACGTTGCCGACCCCTGAGGTAGAGGGAAGCAAATTCTCTCTCACACATGCTCTCTCTCTCTCTCTCGTCTCTCACACAGTGACAAGAAGCTGTGCATCTTTGGAGCAAGTGCATTTGCCACAAAATTATCCCAGTAGGTCTTCACTTACCAGGCTTGCAGAATGTCCTGGCAGACCACCTCAACAGGCAATTCGCAAGTGATCACAGTTGGTCAGCCAAAGACATCACACAGAACATATTCAACAAGTGTGGTCACCCAATGATGGAGCTGTCCCAACAAATAAGAATAAGAAGTATCACACATTTTTCTCCAGAGGGGGTGATAGCCCAGGTTCTCTGTCAGATGCCTTCCTAATCCCCTGGACTCAGGGTTTATGTATGTCTATTCATTGATAACAAGGGTCCTAAGGACATTCAGACAGGACTAAACCATGATGTTCATGCTGGCACTGGCTTAGTCAAGACAATTCTAGTTCTTGGACCTGATGAATCTTTCCATTCATCCTCTAATACACTTACCTCTTCTTTCAGGCATAATCTTCCAAAAAGAGAGGCAGATCCTTCATCTGGAGCCAGCTATGTTACACCTAGTAGCATGGATGCTGAACTGCCTAAACATTATGGAGAGGAGGTTTAGAACATACTAGTTCATAATAGAAAGGACTCTACCAGACTTACATCTTCCCGCAAATAGAAGAGATTTGCTATTTGGGCCCAACACCAACTATCTTCATTGCAGTTCAGTTACCTGCTATTTTTGACTACTTGTTATCACTGAAGAACTCAGGAGTGTTTATCAGTTCACTAAGAGTCTACTGGCAGCAATATCCACTGAACATCTCCCCCATTCAGGGTTAAGCAGTATTCTTTCACCCTATGGTAACTAGATTCCTTGAGGGTCTTCTTTGTGTGTTTTCCCCCAACTAGGGAGACCCCCCCTCCTTGTTGGGATCATAAGATAGTGCTAGTGGGATTCATGGAACCCACCTTTTGATCCTCTGCTCACTTTACCATTTATCCATTAAGACAGTCTTCCTAGTGACAATAACATCTGTATGTAGGTTGGTGGGATACAGGCAATTATAGGTGGACCACTGTACAATATATCCCATAGGGAAAAGGTGGCTCTTGGGCCTCACCCTAAACTTTTACTGAAAGTAATCTCAGACTTCTATATAAATCAAGTAATCCACCTGCCTGTTTTTGACCTAGACAACACTCCAACCAAGGAGAGGCTGAACTGCACACTCTGGTTCTGCTCAGAGCACTGTCATTTTATCTAGATAGGAGTAGGCCTTTCAGAAATTCCCCTAGGTTTTTTGTGGCTTTTGCAGATAGGATGAAGGGTCAGGCAGTATCTACCCAGAGATTATCTAACGGAATTTCCAGTTGCATCAGAGTGGGCTAGGAATTAGTGGTATTCGACACCCCAGTAACAATAAGGCCCATTCTACTAGAGCACAGATATCTACTACAGTTTGTTTAAGAAGCATACCAATTTCAGAAGTCTGTAGAGCAGCAACATGGGAATTGAGACATACATTTACGCAAGATTACTTGGTGATAGTGCCAGATCGTCAGAGCTTCCCTTCAGTGGCCGTTCAAATAGACTCCGAGCACCCACCTCCTTTCTTGTGAGTCACCAAGAGTGGAATAAATATGGAGAGGAAGTCAAAGAATAAATGGTTACTCACCTTACAGTAACTGTAGTTCTTTGAGATGTGCTGTCAATGTGTATTCCATGAACTGTCTTCTTCCTCACTAATATGGAGTCCTTCACTGTATGGATTCTATGTTGCTGAAAAAACTAAGCAATGGTTGTAGTGTGCTGCCTTTTATGCCCTTGTGTGTGACATGACGACACCTAGGGCACAGATCTGGCCCCTATAGACACTGCTGGCCAGAAGAGTATGAATTTGAGCACTTCGGGTGCATCCACACTAAGAGTGGGAAAGTTATGGAGAATACATCTCAAAGAACCACAATTAGTGTACAGCAAGTAATTGTTCCTCTTAATAGTGAATCTATATTTTTCTTAAGATTGTTTCCTCTAGTTATACATCTTCCACAGCAAAAGCCTCACGTGAGCATTTGCCCATCGCCATTAACATATACACCTGTTGGAGGAAAATGCTTCACTGAATCCCAAACTGATGGATTCTTTGTTGAATGGAGAATAGTGCATAGTGTCCATACACTAGTGGTTATCCCAGTTGACTTCAAAAGTACCAGGATAAAAATAGTGTGGGGACAACTGCTATAAATGGAACATATGTAATGGAATTCTTTGGCTGCTTGCCATATTCCTTTGCTGTTACTTACAGGCCACAGTAATACTGGGGTGCAAAACTGCTCTAATGTAACATGGCCAAGTACAGTAAGCATCTTGATAATTCAGTGCATGACACATCTCCAGCTACTAACATTTCCTCTTTGACTATCAAGTTTGCCAGTTTGTCATCTTTTCTGAAGAGCTACAATAACTCCTCACTTAACGTTGTAGTTCTGTTCCTGAAAAATGCGACTTTAAGCGAAACTATGTTAAGCGAATCCAATTTCCCCATAAGAATTAATGTAAATGAGGGGGTTAGGTTCCAGGGAAATTTTTTTCACCAGACAAAAGACTATATTATATATATATATATATATATACACACACACACACAGTATAAGTTATAAACAAACAATTTAATACTGGTACACAGTGATGATGATTGTGAAGCTTGGTTGAGGTGGAGGAGTCAGAGGGTGGGATATTTCCCTTACTGCTAAATGATGAACTAGCAATTGGCTGAGCCCTCAAGGGTTAACTCTCTCACTCTGCAAGGCAGCAGGAATGGAGGGAGATATGCGCATTTCCCTTAAGTACACTGCCTTGTTAATTAGATCAGCTTGCTGAGACCGCAGCTGCTGCAAGCTCCCTCCGTTGGTGTGTCCCCCGCTCTATGGAAGATGGGGCAAGCGGGGTGCAGGAGCAGGAGGGAGGAGGACACCCTGACATCAGCCCCCCTCTTTCTCCCCTCCCCCCCACACAGCAAGCAGGAGTCTCGGGGAGCAGCACATGGCAGTAGGGGGAGGGACACAGCTGAACTGCAGGCAGCTGCTACACAGGGAACTGAGGGGAGTGGGGAGCTGATAGGGGGGCTGCTGGTCCACCCTGGTTCTAACCACCCACCAGCTAGCTGCAACGGGCTGCTCTTCCTGCAAGCAGTGGACAAAGCAGGCAGCTGCCAAACAATGTTAGAAGGGAGCATTGCGCAACTTTAAACGAGCATGTTCCCTAATTGATCAGCAACTTAACGAAACAACGTTAATCGGGACGACTTTAAGTGAGGAGTTACTGTAGTGGCCTACATTTACTATCCCAAGTGAGCTCTATGATTTCACCTTGAGGTGTTAAGAATTGCTAATGACTATCAGAACTTGTGAAAATTACAGTGGTGCAGACATGCTGAAAAATCAATAAGTAATGAAATAGTACTGTAGTGAAGTAGCCAAGAAAGCAATGGATGGAAAAGTCCCAAGGATTCAGTTTAATTTTGCCAGAGTATAAAAAAAGATGCTATAAAATTCTGCCCACCAGAGGAGTAGCAAGGGTATAGCATGTGCCTCTCTCTGACTCTCATCTTCCATAAGAATCCAGTGGGCTCCATGTAATCCTACTGTGGCAGATTATCCAGTCATTTTGCTTTTCTTTAATGAAGCAATGGAAATGGTTGTCAGTCTTCATGTGCTCTGGACTCAGACATCTCCTGGCTTCTTGCATCATTTCATGTCTGCTGTGAATGCCAAAGAATCACCAAATCCATTCTTCCTAACATACTTAGACATATCAGGTTTGGAGGAGTAGAAGCAGCAACAGGAGGACATTTCTCCTTCTGCCATAGAGTTCAGTACCTCAGAACAATTTCTCTGTTAGAAAAATCATCAAAAGATTTGAGGAGTGTGACTTTTGTTTCAGGTGTTGATATGAAAGGGCTCTCATTAAGCAGAGAATATGCAGTCCTGAAATATTGTCTTCTACATAAAAAAGAAAGTTTTGTTCCAAAAGACAAACACGTGAAGATGAAAACGGTTGAGCTGAAATAAGCTTCCAAAAGCTGAGTAGTACTTTTGGATATTCTTTCATTTAAATCCATAAACTGTGAAGTTTCTCTAGAATTAGTTCTTCACACTGAGGAGGTGTTTCTTCTTGAACTTACAGGGTTGATTAAAGTATGTTTTATTTGAACAGAATGAATGACTAAAACCCTAACAAGCCAAGTCATCCTTGTCAAGGAGAAACCTGCCTACTTTCTGGTACTAGGGGAGGATCCTCTGCTCTGCCCTGCCCTTTGTTATCATGCTCAACCTATTTCCCTCTTTGGATATCTGCCTATAAAAGGAAGTGAGTATGAAGTATGGTGAGCTGCTAGCTATTTCTGTAGGCCCAGGTCATAGAGAAAGAAACTATAAAGACATCAGGGAAAAAGTGACAAAACAATAGTCTTTTGTTTTTGTTTTGTTTTGTTTTATGACTGCATTCACTTCTCTGGATTGAAAATAGAATGCTTCTCTACTGTCTTCAGGGTTAGGTCTTGTGTCCTTCAGTCCTTTGCGAGCCATGGACACTGAAACTCGAGGAGATGGGAAAACATTGTCTGTAATGTTGCTGGATTATTTTACACCGTTTAATGTTTTCTGTTCAAACAGGTATAGGTCAGTAAAATCCTGCCATAGAATCCCATATACTGATAAATTTTGGCTTAAATCAGTGGCTCTCAAGTTGTAGTCTTTGGAGAACTGGCTTCTCATCCCTGGTTCTATCTGCTGCTTTAGGTCATCAGGCTCTTCCTTGTAGTTAAGAGGCAACCACAGGGAACTAATTGGTGTGCAGAAAATGAACAACTGCTACCACCACAGTTGGGAAATGTCCTGATTGAGTTGGCAGTTGCACAGACTAGAAGTGAGCCAATAAATTCGGGTCAGGCTTTTAAAAGAAAGACACCCATTTGCTTCAATGAGTTTGGATCAGGCCCTTCATTCCATCCTAAGTTCTCTGAGTTACAGAAACCAGAGCTCCCTTTTCTTGCCAGATATGTTGGGTGCAATGTAAATACTTGGCTAGATCACGCTACAGATCAGCAGTAGCATGTAAATACTAATGTGATCTCATGAGACACAGTGGGATATAAAATGTTGAGCTTGGAAACAAAAACATTTATATAAATCTGAGGCCCCTTCTTGCTGCTGGTATGTTGGCTATCCAATCACATGTTGATTGGAAATTACCAGATAGGGTTCTGGCAATAAAGTGTAACCCCCTTAGAGTTTAGAGAGTGTGGCCCCTATAAAACTCTTTTTTGAGTGCAAGGAAGTGGTGATCGGGGGCTGGGAATGTGGAGAGAGGGAGAGCGAAAAGGAGTGTGTGAATGGAGCTCTAGACAAAAAGGGCGACAATAAGCAGGCCCTCACATAGCGAAGCAGCCAAGATCCTGCCCAAAGTTTGGAAGGGACAGAGCAGCCAACCAGCGACACCCCAGGACAGGACTAGGAGAAGCACTGTGCCAAGGAGGAATCATCCGAGAAGGACAAATCTGAACTGGACCCAGTATCACTGCTGCCCAGAACTGCATGAGCCATGAGTACTGGGGCTTGTGACCTTGCATTGAGAATAAGGAGGGAGGCTGTAGCTAGCTAAGTGGGGAGGTTGTTGCTCTGTGTGGCTTTGCAGAGAGTGGCAAAAGAGGCCACCGGAGGGGTTTGTTGGGGAAAGTTTACTGGCGCCGTAGATGACCAGGAGCACCCAAGACTCACCACAGGACTGGAACTTTGCCCAGGACTCCTGAACTCTGAGCGCAGACGCATTGCTCAGTGTCTGTCCTTTCAGACTGTGGTACCACTGGGCCTGTGAGGCCTTGTGTTGAATGTAACCGTGGTTTACTGTTTCCAACCATCTTCCCCCCTGTAGGTTTTCTCCATTCATCCCTCTGTGAATAAATATTTCCTTCTCCTATATTCATTATACTATTCCAGCGTGTGTGTGTTCACTCCAGGCTATTTGGAACAGGTTTTCCTGGGCTGGAAAGGGGTTTCCCTGCTGCATTCCTGCACGCGCCTTTTCTGGCCAGAGCTGCCTCCAGAGCAAACTCCATCTTGGGGTGTTAAAGTAACAATAGTAACACCTTTTGGCTTTTCATTGTTTGCTCTCATTTCCATTCCTTCCTTTCAAGAACATTAAAGTTATATACTGTATCTCCTGCTAAATGTTGTGTGTGCTGCTTAGTCCCCACTGGTTCCATTCACTTCATGGATTTTATACACAAAGAAGACAGTGCATTCAGCCATCTCTCTCACAAATGATGAGCTTTCTAAAGCAGACTTTGCTGTTGTGTTGGAGGCTAAGATCGTCACTGTTCTTGCAGGCATATGTTGAGATACACTCTGCTACCAGTTCTCAACACAGAACTCTGATAGAAGACTCTGATGTTTTTAGTAGCAAGAGCCCCACCTTACATGGCTACCTCAGACTGCCTCCTTCCTTTCCCACCTTTCTTGCACATTATGAGAATTGATAACTACAACATCTGTTAACCTTCCATTTCCATTTGAAAAGCTTGAGTTTTCCAGGTCAACTTACCTAGGAAGAGACTGCGTCATAAGTTTTTATCAGTCTTTACTAACCCCATCTTCAGCAAGCCCAATTTAAGAGTACCATCTGAGGGTCCCAGGGATGCTATGGCCATTCTCAAGGTGCCACAGGAATGTGATGGAAATGTCCCCTTCATCTAAGCACTCAGATGTCAAAGCAAAGTGAGCTACAGATAGTTTAGATTGGGTAAGATAATTGTTTGAGAGAATCCTCATTCATTGCAACATCAGGGATACTGGCAAACTCTGTTTTAAAGCTCCGGCCTGCCATTTTATGCAATCCTATGTTATAGCATCATGAGAAAAAGCTCAGAAGGTTAGGTTAATGGGGAGCCCTAACTTGGATGCTCTTGAAATCCTAAATATATGAATAAGATTTTTGTTCAGATCCTGATTAGGAAGACTAGCCCCTAAAAGTAAAGAGATTTGTACTAAACCTGGCGAGCAGGATTAGGTCCTCAAGGTAGTCCACTGCAAGTCTGCCAACTCCGAAGGGTCTCTTCAAATAACGCTGGTTTGTTTAGAATTGGATTTAAAGTCTGGTAAGTGGGATTTTGTATAAGAAGCCAAGGTGAGAGGCAAAGTCCTCTTTTGCATGAAGCGCATGAAATAGTCTGTCTGCTGACCAGACCTACCTAATCTCAGACCTTTGGAAGACTTTTGCTGTGATGATGACTTTCAGTGCTGCTGTAAATGCCATGGGAGGTTCATTAATGGATTAGAGAGATGGGTCCTGGCAAGGCAGTCTGCAATCATGCCCACTCTGGAATCCTTGATCACTACTGTTAGAATTTAAAGTCAGAGAGAGTTTATTTTTCTTATTTAAAACAAATTACAATATTTAATGCCTTTCCCCACACTCAAATAGTAAAAAAGAAACCAGAAGTACTAATGAGGTTGTGGGCCTAAGGGCAACCAAGAGGAACATTTCAGGTTTTTCATTTTCCCATTGCAGGTAGATATGCTGTTGGCCCATATGGAGGGGACCATGGGCATGGCTCCACCCCCACCCTATTTTAGTGAGGTTAGCCCAGTTGGTGGCTCTAGGCACTCAGACTGCCTCTTTGCAGAGATAGAGGAGGCAAAGGCCCTTTGCTCCCCTTCCTTCCACTTGGAACCCTCGCACCTGTGTAGAACTATCCACAATGACCACATGGTTTCTCTCCTTGAAAGCCACCACTGCAGCTTTCTTGGCTAAAGATTGCTCACATTTATTATTTTTTTCTTTTAGTGTAACATCTGCTAGCGCTTTTCAAACAGAAAGAAGACTCAGTTGAGAAACTTACAATCTTTAGACAAACAGACCAAGAATGGGGAAAGATATAGTGATACTCAGGACTGGTAGCACTGCCTGTTGTTATGTTTGCCCAACACTTTCCATTATAAGGCCCTGGCTTCAGTTGCATATAACTTTGCGAAATTATAACCATTTGGGCAGAAATTTTACATGCCAGGTGCCTGCCTCAGGCTGAATTTTAAAAAAAATCAACAACCAAAACAGTTCAGCCATTTCCAAGAACAAGGGTAGGAAAAATGTTGTTTTGTCCTTGTTAAGAAATTCTAGCGACTTTTCTTTAAGCGCTAACACACCAGTGCTTCAGAACAGAGACTTGAAATTTGGCAGGATGCACCCTTTGTACCACAGATGTGTCTGTTGCTGTCCCTGTGAAACTCTGCCCAAATTTCACCAAGTTATAAGCCTTAGAAAAATCACAGATCCCACATGCTCTGTAGAGACTTCTTAGATTTTAACATCTAAATTCCCTGAAGACTCCATCCACACTGGGTGTGCTTCTGTCTGGGGCTGAGCAGGACTTTTCCTGAAATTGCAGCTTTGGGCTGATGGTGGTGGTATTGGGTCGGGGCCAGGCACCTCAACAGAGAGTAAGGACCCTGTCTTTCCTGTGCTCTTAATGATCCTTTCCCTCCCCACCCACCCCTGCTAGGCCTGGCAGCCTAGATGAGGCAGTTACCTGATTCAAATGTGGAGGGGACAAGAGCTGGACTTGCAAGAGGAGTGAGAGTAGTAGACTGGAACAAGGAACCTGGAGAGGGGGTGGCAGAAACTGGGACTGGAGGATGATGGGGGCAGGAGAGGGAAACTGGTTTGGGAGCTGGTGTGGGTGAGGGGGATAGGACTAGCTGGGCAAGGACACTGGCCATTGGAGCAGGGAGGGAAACTGGTGTTGGTGGGGTGACTGGAAAAAAATATTATGGGAATCATGTAATTAAAACTATCTCATAATATATATGCACTTGCAACCTTAGGTCTGGGATTTTGTAACTTTTGAGTTCTTGACTTTTTAATTTTAATAGTATTCTTTTAAAGTAGGGGGTTCTGAGTGAAATATGTAAAGAGAGCAATCAAGATGCTGTGTGGCCACATCTTGGGTTAAATGGTCAGCTAGATTCCTCAAGTGATATAATAGAAGTGGATTTTCAGCAGAGATTTAAATATGTACTGGGTTATAGGCCTTGCAAATGAGCTCTAAAAGGATGCTCCACACATGGGGGGCAGTGTGGAAGAAGACAAAGATATTAAGCTTCATACATGGATTTTTATTTTATTTTTAGTTTGTGTGTGTACTCGTTATTATGTAGAAGGCAGATTAAGAATGGTGGGAGTGGGTGAGTTGATAGACACAAGGAAGAAGAAAGGCAAAAAAGGACACTGAAGGTATCTCTACCCAACCTGCAGGAGCAAGCCTCCCAGCCAGCTCTTCTTTAGTCTTCTTAGCACCCTCCTCACCCACTGGTTTGTCCAAATTGCCTCTGCCAAACTTATCTCTTTCCTACTATTATATTATTTCCCTATTTCTAGCTCTCCATATACGCACCCTTGTTCTTTGCAACAAATTCAAACTTCATGTGCTTGCTCTAAAGACTCTACATCACTCAACCCCCTCCTGATCTCTGACCTGATCTCCTTTCACATTTCCCTCTATGTTCTACTAACAATGTCAGTCTTGATGGCTCTTTTGTCTCCTTCTCACACAAGTATCTCCCAGCCTTATTCTGGCCACCCCATGCCTGGATCACTCAACCAAAATCTGTTTGCCAAGCTACTGCACTTACCTTATTTAAATATCTCTTAAAATTTTAATTCTTCCATAAAATATCCTGGACATTACAAAAAAAATTGTAAAAAATGTTTAATTGTGGGGCTGATTCATTAAGAGTATGCACAAAACTACTAGAGTGACTATATAATCTTAATTAATAGCATTGTCTTACCCATCCTCCCCCCGGTGACCGTCTTCACTCTTTCTTATGTCACATCTTAATTCTAGATGCCAATATCACAAATACTCATACGTGTACATTTAAAATTAAATTTTTGTGAATTTTTATGCTGGTAGTTTGAAAATGTGTTTTCCATTATGTGTTCCGGTAAAATCCAACTGCATAAATGTTTGCAGAAAGCAAACACAGAAAGGGTGATAGCATGGCGAAGTACATTCACTGATATGTTCAAGCAAGTATTCCCAGAAATTTTTTTTCAGTATTCACCCAGCTCTGTTGCCAGACTAAGAGAGAATAAGTATGATCTCCCTTCATAATAAAGATTAGGACAACCTAAGCAGACCTTTTTAATGGACTCTGAAGAGAGTTCCTGCTGCTGACATCCAGTTTACCTGTGTTATTGCCAGCAACGGCTCTAAAGACTGAGGTCATAATGTTGGGTGTTTGATGTCAGAATTCCTCTGTGTGTTTCCTTGCTTCTGTTTCCAACTCTTCCAGATAGTCTTTCTACTTAGAGATAGAGGCCGATAGATGAATGCAAAGGGGAACATTGCAGAGGTACTGAACCCAGGCTCTGGAGGGGACTGTTTTTCATCCTTGGTCGCAATGGTTTATAGCATAATTATCAAAGTGTCGTTTGGAATGAACTCCTGGGCACCTGTAGAGAAAAGTGTAGTGTCTTGTTCACCAGTGGTAAGATGTTGCTTTACAGCCACCAGGAAATAAGATAAATAAGAGAAAGTGGAGGAAAATCAGGTTAAAAAGCTTCTGCGCCATTTTCTGGTTGGAGCTCTAAAATCTTGAAGCGTTACCGTCAAAGCTTTTCTGAATGACTTGATGAGGGTTTTTTGTTGTTTTGGTTGCTGCACTCTTGGGACTCATTGGAGTGGCAGGATAAAAATTAATTAGAGGCTCTTTGGAGGGGGCTTTGGAGATAGCCTCAGGCTACACTTCATTCTGGTTGTTAGAAGCAATATCATCACTGCCTTGTCTCCCAGTGAACAGACCTGCACTGGGGGAGCCACAGAACATTCAACACAGACATCACAGCAAAGACTTCCTCCCAAAGAGATTACTTACCACAAAACCAGTGGATCTACCTGCTGACAACCCTGGAAATATGTCTTGTTTCATTTTCTGGTTTCTGAGGGGCTGCTTATGAAGCTCACACAATCCTGATGAAATATCATAGAAGGAGGCACTTTTTCCTCCCTCTTCACCATGAATTATGCTGATAGAGGGTTCTTGGGGGAGATGATAGAGCAACCTCCATTTCAGTGGCAGGTTTTCTTTTGTAGAGGGTGGATTGACATGTCAGTGCATGAAGAAAGCTGACAAATAACCATTTCAAGCCAAAAGATCATATATGAAAAACAGCTCAGTCATTTCTCTCTCCCCTCCCCCACCAAAAACTTATTTTAATCCCAACTGCACAGTCTCTGTAGCTATTAGAACAAATCAAACTGGGATGCACCTGTGGAAATTGGTTGCTGGTCATGCTGACTTTGAAACCTCATTCTTGTGTAGAGGCGGGCAGCCTATGGAACTTTGCAGAACTGGACAGACGAATTCAGTCTTGTGATTTGTATCCTGAATTTTCATCAGACTACTGCATATGCCTTCATATTTAGATAACCCCTGTAACTGATATCTAGTGCAAGATGCCCAGCTAATTAACATACTTATTTAGGTATCTTTAACACAATTAAAACTAATTTTAACTTTCATTTACTTCAATGGGTCTGGCATTTCATGCTTATTTTTTAATCCAGTGGGTGCCTGGATCAAAGTAATGCGAGGCAAAGTTCAAATTGTCTGTGATAGCAATTGGCAGAAAAAAAAGTAAATCTTTCCAAAGCAGCAAATACTTTAAAAACATGATAAACTATTTTTATAAACTATAACCCTAGATGTACCACCAGGAATCAGTAAATATCTCCAATTCTCTGCTCTCCTCTGGTTTCCCTTTTGGCCTCTGTACTGTTACTTATGAAAATTACTTTCAAATCCAAGGAGGAATGATGGTTATTACATACTCTAGCAGCCTCAGAAGAAAGGCGAATACTGTCACATGACTTAACTGCACAAAGGTATATCATCTGGTGCAGCTGTTCATAGTCCATTCTGTGGATGAGCACTGAAATCATCCTAGAGTTGTTTTATTTCCACAGGATGTATGCATTTTTAGTTCTAGCTGTCTCTATGGTTAATATCTCCGTAGCATAGAAGGAACACCCACTGCATAGTGTGCCTAATATCAGAATTTTAACACTGACCTAGACAACTGTTCTCTCTTCAGGTGTATGATATTAGTAACAATAATTTTATTATTTGCATTCAGTTACTTAGTGGTTGGCTCTCTATAATACAGATTAGCTGTGAATTTATAAACTGCCTCATTTCTCCCCTCCCAAGGTTCTCACGGTGCTACACCAACAATTAATATCTGATTTAAAAAGAAAGCAATATGTAAAACACCAAATATACAATATAAAAGCGGATAGGCACATATCATTTGAAACACGGATATTGAAAGCATTGTATCAAGGCAAATAATAATTATTGCTCAGAGTTGGATTTTTAACATTTTTAATGGAAAGATAGGTTAAGATGGATCTTTCAGGAGCCATGATAACAAAAGCTCATTCATTTTCCAATTTAAAATACAATGATAGGACCCCTAAAAAAGTGAGTGTTTTCAGGGCAGAGGTATCTGAAATGAGCTGATTTTCAGTGACACTCACACTGCCTGGGTCCTGGCCAATAGTCCGGGGGGGCTCTGCATTTTAATTTAATTTTAAATGAAACTTCTTAAACATTTTAAAAACCTTATTTGCTTTACATACAACAAAAGTTTAGTTATATATTATAGACTTATAGGAAGATACCTTCTAAAAACGTTAAAATGTAATACTGGCACACGAAACCTTAAATTAGAGTGAATAAATGAAGACTCGGCACACCACTTCTGAAAGGTTGCCGATCCCTGTTCTAGCATTTGTCAAATATAAGTGGTCCATTTCATGAAAACATTTTTATCGAGCAAAGATAAAAGTAAAAGGCAAAGAAAGGATGACAAAAAGAAAAAGAAAATGAAGACCAAACAAAGTACAGAAATATACCAGTGACTAGTGAATTTTTCAGACTAGAAGTGACATCTATAAATGCCATGTGTTTTTCATTAGATATTCAGGATGAAATGTTTCCAAGCTAAGGTGCCCCAAAATTTAGAGATACTTTTTTTATGTTGCATTTCTACTTCCACCAAGATGCATTTCAGAAGAGGCCATTACTAATTTTCCTGAATTATTTTTTTGCTAAACAAGTTCACATATTAGAAGATTTAAGTTATATTGCCCCTTAACACTTTTACTTCTGAAGGCCCTCCCCCACTATAGACCTCTTCCCTTTTCTCACTAAAAGCAAACAGAATTCATTATCTCATCTTGGCATTGCAGCTTTTTAAGTTCAATGTCAATAGCTAGTTAGGAGAGGGCAAGCAGGTCAGGGATTAGGACTCCAAACTGTCCTTGACGTTTCTCTGTAGGAAGATCTGCTGTTTGCATCAGGCTAATAAAAAAAATTCCTTCTTCACTATCTCAGGAATGATCAGGACAGGAAAATGTCAGTTTGGGGGCTGACAGAATTCTGATAAGAATAAGCTGGAAATGAGAGACAGAGAGTAAGAAATAAATACCATCATTTTATGTTTTTAATTTAATTTTTAAAAAATACATTTACTAGTGCATGTGTGCTTTTTACACATAATTTTTCAGTCTCTGTTTTTTTTTCCCAAGCAGCTTTATTGTAAGAAAGCCTGTGTCTATTTTTATTTGATTTGATTTTTACAGTTTTTCCACAGCCTTTTAAAGATCTGGAAGGGTCAGTTTTCCTGGCCTGGAAACTGTGAACAAATTCACTCCCACAGAATTACTTATAAGCACAGAAATAGTTTCCACTTTCAGTAGTATCTATACATATATCTGGAGTTACAAAGATTATCTGAATTCTCAGGCTTAATCTAACAAACCCAGGATGGAAACATACCATTCAGATGGAAATACTTTCAAAGTATGATTAACTTTCAGTACTTCTTTTATAAAAAGCTTTAAAGTTAATAATGAGATTTGTTTTTGTTTCCTTATTTTTATTTATATTGCAACTTTGATAGTAGAGGAAATATATAATGTTTATCATTCATACGGAATACAGTATTTCACCAATGTAAAATATCTTGCCCACAAAGATATCACTTCTATGTAGATAAGTCTCTTATGAATATATTCTATATCTGAAGATATTCCGTAAAGATTTCTGACCCACATAAAATGTCTTATCCATAAAGGATATCTTTCCTTTCAAAGACAGGGTGACATCTATGTTTCAGGATGGAAACACAAAATTAATTGTGAACATTTAGGAATAGGACCCTGGACTTCAGAAAAGCAGACTTTGACTCCCTCAGGGAACTGATGGGCAGGATCCCCTGGGAGAATAACATGAGGGGAAAAGGAGTCCAGGAGAGCTGGCTGTATTTTAAAGAATCCTTATTGAGGTTGCAGGAACAAACCATCCCGATGTGTAGAAAGAATAGTAAATATGGCAGGCGACCAGCTTGGCTAAACAGTGAAATCCTTGCTGATCTTAAACACAAAAAAGAAGCTTACAAGAAGTGGAAGATTGGACAAATGACCAGGGAGGAGTATAAAAATATTACTCAGGCATGCAGGAGTGAAATCTGGAGGGCCAAATCACACTTGGAGTTGCAGCTAGCAAGAGATGTTAAGAGTAACAAGAAGGATTTCTTCAGGTATGTTAGCAACAAGAAGAAAGTCAAGGAAAGTGTGGGCCCCTTACTGAATGAGGGAGGCAACCTAGTGACAGAGGATGTGGAAAAAGCTAATGTACTCAATGCTTTTTTTGCCTCCTTCTTCACGAACATGATCAGCTCCCAGATTACTGCACTGGGCAACACAGCATGGGGAGGAGTTGACCAGCCCTCTGTGGAGAAAGAAGTGGTTCAGGACTATTTAGAAAAGCTGGATGAGCACAAATCCTTGGGCCAGATGCTCTGCATCCGAGGGTGCTAAAAAAGTTGGCGGATGTGATTACAGAGCCATTGGCCATTATCTTTGAAAACTCATGGTGATCGGGGGAGGTCCCAGATGACTTGAAAAAGGCTAATGTAGTGCCCATCTTTAAAAAAAGGGAAGAAGGAGGATCCGGCGAACTACAAGCCAGTCTGCCTCACCTCAGTACCTGGAAAAATCATGGAGCAGGTCCTCAAGGAATCAATTCTGAAGCACTTAGAGGAGAGGAAAGTGATCAGGAACAGTCAGCATGGATTCACCAAGGGCAAGTCATGCCTGAATAACCTAATTGCCTTCTATGATGAGATAACTGGCTCTGTGGATGAGGGGAAAGCAGTGGACATGTTATTCCTTGACTTTAGCAAAGCTTTTGATATGGTCTCCCACAGTATTCTTGCCGGCAAGTTAAAGCAGTATGGGCTGGATGAATGGACTATAAGGTGGATAGAAAGCTGGCTAGATTGTCGGGCTCAACGGGTCGTGATCAATGGCTCCATGTCTAGTTGGCAGCCGGTTTCAAGCAGAGTGCCCCAAGGGTTGACTTTGGGGCCGGTTTTGTTCAATATCTTCATTAATGATCTAGAGGATGGTGTGGACTGCACTCTCAGCAACTTTGCAGATGACACCAAACTGGGAGGAGTGGTAGATATGCTGGAGGGTAGGGATAGGATGCAGAGGGACCTAGACAAATTAGAGGATTGGGCCAAAAGAAACCTGATGAGGTTCAACAAGGACAAGTGCAGTGTCTGCACTTAGGACAGAAGAATCCCATGCACTACTACAGACTAGGGACCGAATGGCTAGGCAGCAGTGCTGCAGAAAAGGACCTAGGGGTTACAGTGGACGAGAAGCTGGACAGGAGTCGACAGTGTGCCCTTATTGCCAAAAAGGCTAATGGCATTTTGGGCTGTATAAGTAGGGGCATTGCCAGCAGATCGAGGGACATGATCATTCCCCTCTATTCGACATTGGTGAGGCCTCATCTGGAGTACTGTGTCCAGTTTTGGGCCCCACACTACAAGAAGGAAGTGGAAAAATTGGAAAGAGTCCAGCAGAGGGCAACAAAAATTATTAGGGGGCTGGAGCACATGACTTATGAGGAGAGGCTGAGGGAACTGGGATTGTTTAGTCTGCAGAAGAGAAGAATGAGGGGGAATTTGATAGCTGCTTTCAACTACCTGAAAGGGGGTTCCAAAGAGGATGGATCTAGACTGTTCTCAATGGTAGCAAATGACAGAACAAGGAGTAATGATCTCAAGTTGCAGTGGGGGAGGTCTAGGTTGGATATTAGGAAAAACTTTTTCACTAGGAGGGTGGTGAAGCACTGGAATGGGTTCCCTGGGGAGGTGGTGGAATCTCCTTCCTTAGAGGTTTTTAAGGTCAGGCTTGACGAAGCCCTGACTGGTATGATTTAGTTGGGGTTTGGTCCTGCTTTGAGCAGGGGGTTGGACTAGATGACCTCCTGAGGTCCCTTCCAACCCTGATATTCTATGATTCATTGTCAGGTGCTCTGAAACACAATCTTGTTGTACAGGTGTGTTACAATCGAGACCGGTTTCCAGGATTACTGCTGAAGTTACTGTTGAATTTCAGAGCCTGATGAGAGTACTCTAAGATTCAGATTAAGTGCATATAACAAATAAAACTCTGCCCTCACAGAATTCATTCCAGGTTTTACAGAGGACTCAATCTTTACTTGGTTGTCCTAAAGTCCTGATTGCAAACATAGGTGGGGGCAGCTTTTTCCAGAACATTGTTATTACTTAGGTGGCATCCTTCAAACACTCATGGTTTCTCAGAAGTTAACTCAGTTCATTGCTATATTCTCTTAAATTAATTTATTTTTTTCAAATAACATCTTATAAATATGAATCAGATATTCTGAAATTGTGGTCTCTGCCCCACTGGTGGTCTGCAGTGCACTTACTGGTAGTTTGGAGAGTTTGTTTGTCACATGGTGTTGGCTTGACGCTTTGTCTGCAACTGCTAAATTTATATTAAAAGAAGCTAACAACACATTAAATAGTTCCTAATATTACTTTTCCATATAAGCATTTGCTGTTGCTGCCCTGAGGATGTTATGGAATCACAAATGTAAGGACAAGTGGTTAATATGATTGCAGATGACAGAAGAGGTGGTCCACACTATGCAAATTGTGAGAATAACTGATCCACAATAGGTCTATGCAGTGTTGGATCCACAACCCTGTACTTTTACATTTGTGTGTTTCCTGTTTTTCTTTTTGCCTCTGCTCTGCATGAAATGTAGTTATTTTTCAAATTGGTACCTGGTTACTAAGATTGAACTCAACCAGTCATTTGCTGCTTCTGCCCACTGCCCAACCATCTGCCTAGATGTCAGCAGAGATTTATACGTGTCATAAACCAGATCCTCCTCCTTCAAGTAGTGTCCTTATGCATGGTCCACTTCATGCATACATGTGCCCCATGCACCTTTGATCAGAGATTTTTTGGGAACGGTGCCTATTTGCCCCACACGTGCTCCAGGCATCCCCATGCTTTATACCAGTGGTTCTCAACCAGGGGTACATAGAGGTCTTCCAGAGGGTACATCAACTCATCTAGATATTTGCCTAATTTTACAACAGGCTACATTAAAAGTACTAGCAAAGTCAATACAAACTAAAATTTCATACAGACAATGACATGTTTATACTGCTCTATATACTATGCGCTGAAATGTAAGTACAATATTTATATTCCAGTTGATTTATGTTATAGTTATATGGTAAAAATGAGAAAATGAGTAATTTTTATTAATATGTTATGTGGCACTTTTGTATTTTTATGTCTTTTGTAAGCAAGTAGTTTTTAAGTGAGGTGTAACATGGGGGTATGTAAGACAGATCAGATTCCTGAAAGGAGTACAGTATTCTGGAAGGGTGAGAGCCACTGCTTTATAGCAAGGATATATAGAGTTGCATGGGCTAATCACACTTAGTTCCTTCTCAACCAGCTGTCAGCCTGAGATGGAGCATCTAGTATATCTGCTTCAGCTTTGCTTACCTTAGGCTCAAGTTTTAGATATAATTATAGTTTTAGTTTAGCTTACCTGATTTAGTTCTTTGATATTTTGCAAAGGGTTCCATTTAGTTTTTTTCCTTCCCTCCCCACTTCTTATACCTCAGTTCTGAGGTGTTTGCTTCACAGGTCCATTTGGCCTACACATGCACTCTTATAACCTCACGACGCATGCTGAGAGTATAGAGGCTGCACAGGCGAACCGCCCTCAGTTTCTTCTCAAATGCCTCGGCCTGAGATGGATCCCTAGTGTGTCTGCCTTGTACTATTATCGTATTATTGTACAGTTTACTTAAGATTATTTTAGTGTTAGTAGTTTAGTGCTATTTCATTGTTAGTATACAGTTAGATAAGTACTGAAAGGACTGACTTTTTTCCTCTCCCTCCCCTTTTCTGAGGAGCCATAGGACTTGTCTCTACTTACCAGGAAATCGACGCATGGCGCTCGATCCACTGGGGGTCGATTTGGCAGGTCAAGTGAAGACCTGCTAAATCGACCACTGATTGTTCTACTGTCGACTCCAGTACCCCACCAGAATGGGAAGCACAAGGTAAATTGACAGGAGAGTTTCTCCTGTCGACCCAGCGAGGTGTAGACACCACAAAAGGTCAACCTAAGCTATGTTGACTCCAGCTACTTTATTCACGTAGCTGAAGTTGCTTAATTTAGGTCGACTAAGCCCCATAGTGTAGACCTGCCCATACTTTCCTGTCTGGATATGCCTGGCTCACCAGGCTTCATATGCTGCCTCTCTTGTCAGGAGGCTACCCGTTAGCTATTTTAAGTGTGACCACTGCTTGGGAAGAGTTCCACATCTCAAATCCAGAGCACAAAAGAACCAGGAGATTAAGTTGAGTCTTATGATGATGGAGCACTCCCTTCAACCTGCCTCCAAGTCAGGTCAGTTACTCCTCCAGACATCTTTATCTGGACAGATCGAGTGCCTCTTTGACCTCAGCACAGACCGCCCCTGAGAAGGAGAAGGCTTTGAAGGACTCAGGGAAAGCTCCACAGAAGAGGAGCTTGGTATCTCACCACAAGAAGCCAGCTCCTAAAAGACTCGACTCTTGTCTCCCACTAAGTCCACAGCGTTGGAACCCTCAATCACTCAGCTCAATACCATAGAGGCAAAAAAGACTCCCTCCTCTGGTACTGGTAGGGCTGGGAAGTCCACGGCTCTACAGAGAAACATGGCTCCAACAGCCCCCCAGGAACATTTGCAAGACACAGGGAAGCCAAGGGCAAGCACTCCTCCATACCAGTACCATCTAATGCAGACTTACCATCAGTGCCTTCCCACTTGGTACCGGGCAAATCAAAGTCCTAGACACATTCGGCTCCTGCATCGACACACTCCAAATTGACAGTACCATCAACTTACCTACCCACTTGGTACTCCAAAGACTCAGTGTTAGATGAGCTGGAGTCCCCTTTACTTATGGGTACCAAATGACTCTCAGTACCGAGACCCCAGTCTCTGGATTACCGTTGCTTTCTGATACCACAGGATTCTCCATCCTTTTCCACTGGTGTCCTTCCATTGGAGGATATTAAGGAGGATGAAAGACTTTCAATCAGTCTCTTCCATATCAGTGCAGGGTTCCCCTTCCCATCCATACAGGAATTTGACAAAGATCCTTATCCATGAAATGGAGATGGGGTCTAACGTGAATGTCACCCATCTCCCATATGGTTTCCCCACTATGGGCATAGTGGGATCCCAGGCTGCATATCTCAGGTTTCATCACATTGAGAGGCTAGGTTCCTCAATCCCCACAACCAAACCTCCAGCACAAGTGGACCTGTGAAGAACAGAAAACTAGGGCAAATAAGAAGGCCACACCTTGAACTCTTATTTCATCCTCATCTCCAGAAGAAGCAGTCATTCCTCCACCATCATCTATGGCTGATGATTTTTGGCAGTTCCAAGACCTTGTGAAAAGGGTGGTTGATGCCCTTTAGATACAAGTTCTTGACCTCCTCATGAGGTAACACAAACTGCTGGACATTTTACAATCAGCAACTCCCACTCATGTTGTGCTACCCATTAATAAGGTTCTCTTAGATCCAGCTTAGGCTGTGTCACAAACTCCTGCCACGATCCCGCCAATTTGTAAATGAGCGGATAAGAAATATTATGCTCTGCCCAAGAACTCAGCATTTTTGTTTTCCAACACCTTACCTAATTCCCTGATAGTGGATACTCTAAATGAGCAGGGTATACAGCTTTACTCTGGGTCTACCCCTTAGGACAAAGACCAAAAGAAGTCAGTCCTTTTTTGGTCAGAAGTCTTAGTCATCTGTGACCCTCCAGTTTCAGATTGCAAACTATCAGGCAATCATGGCCAAGCATATCGTCACAAACTATAATAAATGTGCAGCCTTTATTAAGCATCTTCCACAGGAGCATAGGGAATAATTTCAGGCCATCATTGTGGAGAGTCAATTATTAGCCAGAACCTCTCTTCAAGCATCCTTGGATGTCTTGGACACTGCCACCGGATTCGTCTCTTATGTGCAGGGCATCATGGCTCCAACTCTCAGGGTTCCTGAGAGAGGTTCAGAACACTGTTGAGGACCTCCCATTTGATGGTTGAACGCTCTTGTCCAAGAGCACAGATGAGTCTCTGCACACACTAAAGGTCTTCAGGCCAAGACCTCTGGATATATAGACTGCTGTGAACAAAAGGAGATATAGTAGGTCTCAAAATGTTCAGAGATCGCATCCTGCCAGTTCTCTGGGTTTCATAGACCCACTGAACCTGTTAGGAAGAGACAAAATTTCCAGACAAAGAACTAGCTACTCTCCTTCAGCAAGTACTCAGTCATCATCAAAACAACAATTTTGATGGGTAGGTCAAGAGTTCGAATCTTTCCTCAACTCTAGTTCACAAACTTCACCATTGGCCCACCATCCCACTTCTGGTGACCACCTTTCCCATTTTCAACATGCTTGATGGCATATTATAACAGACAAGTAGGTCATAACATCAGGCTACGCCATCCACTTTACATCTCTCCATCTCCCTCTCCCCCCCCCCTTCAGGGACCCCTCTCATGAGACAATACTGAGACAATAGGACATTCACCTTTGTTTAGGCATTATAGAGCCAGTCACCGCTCCTCACAAGGACAATTGGTGGAGATTGATCTTAGATCTAAGACTCCTGAACAAATCTGTAAAGTCTCAGAAGTTCAGGATGGTGATTCTGGCAGCTATAATTCCTTCTCCAGAGGCAGGGATTCGTTTTCAGCCCTCAACCTACAGGACGCTTATATCCATATAGTGATACACACAGTGCATAGGAAATACCTACCTTTTACTATAGGCCAGGATCATTTTCAATACTGAGTACTTCCCTTTGGCCTCTCTTCAGTACCACGAGTGTTCTCAAAGATCCTAGCAGTAGTCGCTGCTTACCTTCATTGAGAAGTGATTTTAGTCTTCCCATATCTTGATGGCTGATTACTCAAGGGCTGATCTTACCAAATTCCACCCAGATGGCCCCCTCTTTTCCAGGAATTGAATCTCCAGCTAAACAAAAACAAAAAATCCACATTAGCCCTTGTACAGAGAATACAATTCATAGGGGCGTACTTGGATTCATTGATAGCCCACAGCAAGATTCATAACTTTGTCAACTCTGGTTGGGGACAGTTCAAGGAAGTCCCCAAACTAAAATAAGGAACTGTTCATATCCCCCGAGTCATATGGCAGCTTGCATCTTTGTGACTGAGCATGAAAGACTACACCTCTGCTGCTTCCAGAGCTGACTCAGAAGGACTATTCACTGGCTAGAGACAACTTAGACAAACTGGTCATGGTTCCTACAGCTGATAAACTCCCTAGACTGATGGAAAAGTCAACAGTGTTGGCCCAGGCATCCCTTTCATTTGCCCAGTTCCAACAATAACTGTGAGAATGGATGCATCACTATTGGATAGCACACCTCAGTGCCCCCACAACTCAGGGCAGATAGTCACCTCAGGAAATCAGTCTCCATATCAACCTACCCGTTGGAACTCAGGGTAGTCAAGAACACCTGCTTTCAGTTCCAACTCTCATTGGGGAAAATCATTCAGGATCATGATGGACAGTGTGACTTGCATGTTCTATATCAATGAACAGGGAGGAGCACGATCCTTCTCCCTGTGCACCAAAGGTATAAAATTGTGGAACTGGTATATAGCTTATCAGATGCAAATCTTTACCTTCTTGGAGTCCAGAATGTCACAGCCGACATGTGCAGCAGGCGCTTCTTCCAGGACTCCAAATGGGAGTTCAACTCTCAAATTCTTCACACGATATTCCAAAGATGGGGACTTCCAGAGGTGGACCTATTCGCCACATTCAGTAACAAAAAGTGTCCCTTATTCTACTCAAGAAGAGGTCTTTCATTTCCTGTATGAAAGGTCCGTTCTACTCCAGCATCGCTAATACTAGGAGTGATGAACCAGATCAGACAGGTCAAAGCCAGGATTATCCTTATAGTACAGACATGGCCAAGGCAAGCTTGGTATCCTTACCTGTTTCACCTGTGTGTCCAACAAGCGTTGAAGCTTCTGATCGTCCCTCATCTCCTCTCCCAGGTTGCAGGGCATATGCATCACCCCAACTTAAGGTCCTCCACCTTGGAGCATAACTCCTAGGTGGTTCATGGGATTCGAATCCACCTGCTTGACAGAAATACAAGTATTATTAAACCAGTAGAAGGGAATCAATTCAAATTACCTACCTATAGAAATGAAAAAGATTCAACCATTGAGGGCACCACAAATTGAGATTTTAAAAAAAAATAGCCACAATTAATTGCAGTTTTAATCTCACTGTTAAACAATAGTAGAATATCAATTTAAATTTATTATAAATATTTTTGGATTTTTTCTACATTTTCAAATATATTGATTTCAATTACAACACAGACTGCAAAGTATACCGTGCTCACTTTATATTATTTTTATTACAAATATTTGCACTGTAAAAAAGGATAAACAAAAAATAGTATTTTTCTATTCACCTCATACAAGTACTATGCAATCTCTCTATCATGAAAGTGCAATTTACAAACCATAGAATTTTTTTGTTACATAACTGCACTCAACACCGAAGCAATGTAGCATGAAGGGGCAAACAAATGTTTAGTATAGCTGGCATGTAAATACTTTGCAGTGCCATCCGAATACCTGTTCTCACTTTCAGGTGACACTGTAAATAAGAAGCAGAGAGCGTTATCTCCCGTAAATGTAAACAGACTTGTTTGTCTTAGCAATTGGCTGAACAAGAAATAGGATTGAGTGGACTATTATTTAACAGTCCAATTAAAACTGCAATTAATTGTGGCTATTTGTTTTAATCTAGTTAATTTGTTGCGTTAATCGCATGCATTAACTGCAATTAATTGACAGCCCTACTCCTTTCATACCTTAGATGTTGGACAGGCATTGGCCTTCCATACAATCCACTTACCAATCATCCAGGTGCACTTGTTTTAGCCAGCTCCCATGAAGTCCCTTGGACCAGGCCCACTATATTTTACCTTTTGTATGGAGAGTGGAATACATAGTATTTATAACAATAATTCAGAATATCCATTTCATTAATATGTTTGCCAAAACAATAAAATAAACATGAAAACTGTTTTGAGTTGCTATCAGGATAGGATTATACCTGTTCATAGTTTCCGTAGATTATAATTTATAGAAACAAGTCTGAAGGAGAGGAAAGCTCATCTCATAGATTTGTCTAATTGGATTAGACCATGCATTCAAACCTGTTACAACCTTGCATTGCCTCAGTGCCTGCGGTCCTCATGGTACAGCCTCCCAGATTAAAAGCAACTTCCACAGCTTGCCAGTGGAATGTCTATAATATAGAGATGTCCTGCAGCTCATTTTAACCATTTACAAAGCATCACTCCCTTGACTTAGCCAGGTCTAATCAGGAGAACAGACCTGCAATCTTTATTTAGTTAGGGGTTTTTCAGATCCATATCCATGGAGGTTAATTTTTCCAAGGAAAACTAATTTTTCAGTAAGACTGTCTGTATAGAGCCACATGCCCCACTTGCCTCTTGGGCAGAAACATCAAACATGAAGTAACCCTATATATGCAGACAACCTAGTCACTCTCACATTCAATTTAAATTTCACCTTTATGAGAAGTTATCAACATTTTTCAGTAATCTTTTAGGATACAAGTTGAATATTAATAAATTAGAAGTATTTTGGCCTAGTTCAGACCATTAAAGTGAATCTCAACAAATGACAAAAAACTTTCAGAAGGATTTCTTTCCCAAAAATTAGCGTATTACCATTAAGAAAACAAAAACAAACTTTAAAATATATGAAAAGTTTAAAAATCGTTCAAAATTCCACCAGGCCCTCTTGCAACCCAAAATACAAGGGGAGTTTACCATTCCTAATCTACAGTTTTATTTCTGAGCCTCTCAGCTGCAATACCCAGGATTATGGGTAATGGAAAAAAAACAACCCCCCCATCATTCACAAATAAAATACAACTAAGAGTCCTGTGGCACCTTATAGACTAACAGATGTATTGGAGCATAAGCTTTTGTGGGTGAATACCCACTTCGTCAGACGCATGCTAGACATCTGTTAGTCTATAAGGTGCCACAGGACTCTTTGTTGCTTTTTACAGATCCAGACTAACACGGTTACCCCTCTGATAAATAAAATACAGTCAAATTGACTGTATTAGACTAATTAATATTATTCTCTGGTCTTGAACAAGCCAACGCTACTACTTCGAGTGATCGCACATGTGCATTCCATGCTTGGTGTCCACACATAATCACCAGAAATTTTTCCCTCAGTGGTACCCGTTGGGGCAACTTGAGTGCCCTCTGCTGCTGCACGCCACTAGCACCAGTATTTTAACTAGTGCTCAGCTGACCCTGCATCCCCTCAGTTTCTTCTTATTGCCCATGACAGATGCTGGAACTGCTCCTCTGCTCTCACAAGTTCTCTCAGTGGACATTTCCTATATATAGATATATATATAAAAAAATAGTTTTAATGAACTAATTAACTAATAACTTCACTATCAGTGTTTATCGCTTTTTCATCCAATCCCCAGTGCTGAGGGATGCCTTGGTCACTGGGCTTCAAGCCCTGTGTCTCCTGCAACAAGGCTATGCCCGAGTGACCCACACTCAAGCTGCTTGACGTGCATGGGAGAAGCTGATATTGGGGACTGTTGTCAGATTTGTAAGGACTTTCAGCCTTGCACGAAGACGGATTGGGAGGCCAAGCTAAAGTTCCTGTTCATGGAGGATGCATTGAGACCTCCATCTGAGCCAGACCAGTCAGACTCAGCACCAAGTGCCTCGGAGTGGGTAAAGAGTGTTCCTCCTAACATACCAGAGTCCCGGCATTGACCCTTCCTATGCCTAGAAAAGAGCGTAAGAAACAGGCTGCTGAAAGGAGGCGATCCTTGGCACCAAAGGCTGCCAGACATGGGGATCAGAGTAGAGTGCAGTCTAAGCCAAAGCACTCCTCTACCACGGTACCGCAGAACCTGGCAACATTGACTCTGGCACCTACACTGATACCATTGAGTCCAGAGCCAGAAGAGGCGTCCATATTGGTAGCACCACACTGTATCGATACGGTCTTGGTACTGACCATGCCCGAGGTATTTGCAGTTGCCAGGAATAATCTCTTGCTGTTGGTACTGGTATCACCAGCAGTACAAGAGTCGACGTTATTAGTGCCAGCTGAGTGTTTTGGGTGGATCATTACAACACTCTGGGTACTTGGGGTTGGCATGATACAGATTGGCTCGCCCTTCAGTACCATCAAGGGGAAACCCACAATGCTTGCCTTGGTGCAGACCTATCCGCCCCGGCACCGTTTGCCAGTGCCATTGGAAATGGCACCCCTGTGGTCACCAGAGGGAGAATCAATCTCTTCTGAATCAGAGATCAGGACTTACTCTTCCCATCCTCAAAGCTGTTCTTGCCACACTTTGAGATGTTTTCACCCTTCTATGGATCTGGGCACAGGAATACCAATGAGTGTTGGCCAGGAGGTTACTGGGGACCTGAACCGTATCCAGTGGACCTTTTGGAACCCATGAGGGTTTCCACCAGTTTCCAGGACATAGTCGAGGTGCTCCTATTTGGTGGCCTCGGAAGGACATATGGCATCGCTCGCCCAGATGGCATCTGGGCCCAACTTTGGTACCAAGCCTGGTGCCGGCCTCCAAGAGCCAGCTCAATGGCATCCTGCTGATGCAGAAAGGGAGGAAGAGTATCCGCAGTCTGTGTTGGCCTCCTCTTCCTCCTCCCCTGATGAGGCAGCCTCAGGAGGGAGCATGTCACCTCCCCCAGATGACAGTAAAGCTCACCAAGAGCCATTAAACCGGGTGGCCTTGAACCTGGGCATACAGATGGAGGTATTAAGCGTTTTCCCACAGCCTGGTTGACGTATTGACTGTTGCAAGCCCTTCCAGAGTAGCCCTGTCTCTCAATGAAACCGTTATCAAGCCAGTTAAGATTTTGGGGCAGACCCCCTGTATTCCTTTCCCAGGCTTCAAAAAGGGAAGAACGAAAGTATTATGTGCCTGCCTAAGGTTGAGAGTTCCTCCACACATACCACCACCACCCCAAGTCCCTGGAAGTGTCCATTGCCAATGAGAGAGAAAGTCAGGGGCATCAAAGCGCAAACCTGAAATCAAAGGACTCAAAGAAGTTAGACCTGTTTGGTAGGAAAGTTTATTCTACCAGGAGGTTTCAACACAGAATTGCAATCAAGCAGGCACTATTGTGCAAGTACAATTTCAACTTGTGGAAATCCCTGCAAAAGTTCAAAGACTTGCTATCACATACTAGACAGGAGTTCTCCTCGCTTCTGGACAAGGGGGGGCAAAAAAAAAAAGTCGGTGGCGAGGGCCACTTAGAATCATAGTATATCAGGGTTGGAAGGGACCTCAGGAGGTCATCTAGTCCAACCCCCTGCTCAAAGCAGGACCAATCCCCAACTAAATCATCCCAGCCAGAGCTTTGTCAAGCCTGACCTTAAAAACCTCTAAGGAAGGAAATTCCACCACCCCCCTAGGTAACCCATTCCAGTGCTTCACCACCCTCCTAGTGAAATAGTGTTTCCTAATATCCAAACTAAACCTCCCCCACTGCAACTTGAGATCATTACTCCTTGTTCTGTCATTTGCTACCATTGAGAACAGTCTAGATCCATCCTCTTTGGAACCCCCTTTCAGGTAGTTGAAAGCAGCTATCAAATCCCCCCTCATTCTTCTCTTCTGCAGACTAAATAAGCCCAGTTCCCTCAGCCTCTCCTCATATGGAGTTTCATTTTCCCCAAGATCTGGTTGTGTCTGAGACGCCCAATTCTCTGCTGCTTGGCTCCGACATATTTTTACTACAGAGGGCATCAAGATCACCAGAAATTCAACCAGTACTGACAGTTTCACCTCAAATTTCTCCAGGTACTCCACCATTACGTAGTGAATTGGAGGAAGAGGGTTTTCTGATGAAGACCTTGTATCAGTTTCCCAAATATCGGTTCAGGGCTCTCCTCATTTCTATAGAGGCTGCTTTCCAGAAGGCTCTGATGAGCCTATGACCACTCGTGGCTCAAGATCACAGCCACCATCTCGCTGGTGTGACACCCATGGGTGCCCCCTCCAATGCTTTATGCACCACCTCCTTGGCCTTACTGAGACCCTGGGGTGGCCTTCGCCAGGAATTTTCCAGGGCTTCACACAAAACGCATTGCAGAAATAGGCAGCCTTCATCGCCTGCCCTCTCTAGGAGACCTGATCCTCAGGAAGAAACCCTTGAGGAGCAGGAAGCTAGAGCCAATGAAGAGGTCTCTCTTCCAGCCAACATCTCCTGTTCATCTCTAGATGAAACAACTATACCTCCTCCATACTTGGCAGATGATTTTAAGCGGTTTCAGGATCTGATCAAGAGAATTGCTGACTCCTTGCAGATCCCTCCCAAGAAGGTTAAAGAACCTCATTATAAGCTGCTTGACGTCCTTCATACAGCGTCATCTGCCCATATAGCCTTGCCTGTCAACCAGGCCCTTCTGGACCCTGCAAAGAGTATCTGGCACATGCCAGCTACTATTCCACCTACAGACAAGAGAGCGGATAAGAAATATTTTGTTCCAGAAAACTACTCAGTTTTTATTTTCTCATTCTTCTCCTGATTCTTTGGTGGTTGACGCATTTAACGAATGTGGAAGCCAGCACCATGCCAAATCCATATCCGAAGACAAAGTTCATAAGTGTCTAGACCAATTTGGTAGAAAAATCTTATTCGTCGGCCTCCTTACAATTTAGAATTGCCAATTACCAAGCATTAATGGCAAAATATAATCATATAAATTACACCAAACTGAACTCTTTTGTTGACCACTTACCAGAGGAACAGAGAGATCAATTTCAGGCAATTATTGAGGAAGGCCAGCTGCTTGCCAGAACTTCACTGCAAGCCTTCCTTGATGCTGCTGATACTGCCGCCCGTTCGATCTCTATAATGGTAGTTATGAGAAGGGCTCCCTTTTGATGGGCCTAAACTGTTTGCAGATAGCACAGATGAATCTCTGCACACAGTAAAGGACTCCAGGGCTACTTTGCGTTCTTTTGCAATCTATACACCAGCCTACAAGAGAAGGTTAACCCAGTCCCAGATGGCTCAGAGATCCCATCTTGCCCCATTCCCGACCTCCTAGAAGTCATATGAATTGCATCAAAAGAGACAACCATCCATATCTGAGCTTTCAACTTCAGACCTCCAAGCAGCAATTTTGACAGGTTGGTCGAGGGTCTGAATTACTATCCTCATCCTACTAGCTGCACCAATTCACCTCCCTTCGGTGACCACCTTTACCTCTTCAAGCAGCTTGGGAGTCTACCACCACAGACAAGTGGGTTTTAGAGATCATCTCCACAGGGTACACCATCCACTTTACTATTCCACTGACCAACTCCTCTTCCCCACCCCTCTTCAGGGACCCTTCTCACAAGAGCTTGCTTCATCAAGAAATAGATTCTCTCCTTTGTTAGGGTTCTATGGAACCAGTTCCCATGCAGCACAAAGGAAAGGGATTTTATTCAAGGTACTTCCTGGTACCAAAAGAGAATGGCAATTGGAGACCCATCCTAGATTTGAGGCTACTCAACACTTATGTGAAGCACAAAAATTCAAAATAGTGATGCTTGCAGCAGTAATTCCGGTGACTAAATGAAGAAGGTTGAGGGATGAGAATCAATCCCCAGGATGCATATTCCATATTGCAATCCAACAATCTCACAAACAATTCCTATGTTTTACTGTCAGCCAGGACCACATTCAGTACAGGCTGCACCCTTTCAGCTGTCATCCACCACAAGGATCTTTTTGAAAGTCATGTCAGTAGTAGCAGTACAACTCCTCAGGAAAGGTACTTTAATGTTCTCTTACCTGAATGGTTGGCTGCCGAAGGATCACTCCCTGGAGCTAACTTCCTGGGCAATTTCCAAACCTATAGATTTCTTCCTCAAATTGGGCCTACAACTGAACATTTAGAAAGTCACTTTGACCCCTGTGCAAAACTTAGAATTCATAGGAGCTCATCATAAATAACAGGAAGAGCCTACCTTCTACTGCACAGGTTTGTGGCCCTTTCCAACATAGCCAATACAATCCAGCACAGCCCCCCAGACTCCAGTGAAGAACTGTCTTCAATTGTTGGGGCACATGGCAGCTGGTGCTTTCATCATAGACCAAGCAAGACTCCAAATGCACTGCCTTCAAGGGTGGCTCAGGACTGTTTATTCACCAAACAGACAGTTTAAATATGCTACTTTTCATACCCACCTGCGTAAAGGAATCCCTCAGTTGGTAGAAAGACCATCACAATGTTGGCACAGGAGTCCCATTTGCACATCCTCCCCCAACAGTCATCATAATGAAGGATGCCTCACAATTGGATCATCATCTCAGCAGCCTATCTTCCAGGGGTTCAGAATATGACTGCAGAGACACTCAGCAGGCACTTCTTCCAAGACCACAAATAGGAAAAGGATTCCAGTATATTACACCACATATTCTGCATATTGCCACAACAACAAACAAGAGATATGCCCAGTTTTGCTCCAGAGGCAGGCTGGGTCACCAATCCCTGTGGGGTGCCTTTCATTTTGATTGTTCATCTAGGGTGACCAGATGAGAGATGTGAAATATCAGGACGCAAGGGGGCAGGGGTGTGCCAGCAAAGAGGGGAGAAAAAAAAAACCCAAGAGCAAGCGGCAGAGGGGAAAAAAAAAAGAAAAGAAAAAAATCAGGACGTCTGGTCACCCTATGTTCATCAGATCTACTGTACGCTTTCCCACCAACTCCTCTAATAGCCAAAGTTCTACTCAAAATAAATGGAGGGCAAAGCCAGAATCATCCTAATACTTACAACCTGGCCCAGACAAACATGGTTTCCTTACCTGGTACAGCTGGTCATTCGCGCTCCGATTACTCTCCAGGCCACTCCTCATCTCCTCTTCCAGGAAGGCAGGAAGAGCCTTCACCCCAGCCGCAGAGTGCTTTGTCTCAAAGAGTGGTTGGTCGATAGTTCATGGGATTAGAGACACCCTGCTCAGAGGAGGTAAAAAGAGTGCTATTACACAGCAGAAAACAGTCTACTCGCTACACATACTCTCAAAAATGGACAAGATTTGTCTGTCACAGTGACCTCAAATATATTCCACCAATGACCTCATCGCTGCCAGATATACTGGACTGTATCTTAACACTAAAAACTTTGGGGCTATCGCTGAGCTCCATTAAAGATAACTTCCTTTTTAAAAGTTTCAGGGTTTTTCCAGAATTAAAGACAGTGTATGACATTTGACCTATACAGCCTCCAGAGGAAGATGAAAAGAGATGAGCTCACAGGCACAGTATAACCAATAATTCACTGCAAAAGGCCTACTGAATCCCTTCGGAAGGAGACAAAAGGCAAAGAAATGCTCACATCGATCTATATTTACCAGAAAGAGAACATGGAAGGAACTGGAAAAATTACATGGGGATGTAGTGAAGTGAGACTCACCGGTGCAGCGCCTCCTGCTGGTTGTCCTGGGAACTAGCTCGATTCCAGCTCAGAACGCCCTCTGCAGGCCGATGTCTCACTTGCCTCAGGCCCCCATATCCCTCCCGGACCCTGGTGCCCCTTACCTTGGGGTTCTGCCCTCTGCAGTACCCCTGCTCTGGGTCTCCCCTCCCAGGGGAGCCCCCAACCTTCTCACCCACCTTGCCTCAGTGGCTACTGCCAGTCATCATCTAGCCCCCACTCACTGGGGCAAACTGCAGTCTGTCATGGCCACTCATTATTGGCAAGGAGGTTGGACTAGCTGCCTCTGCCTATCTCTGGGCTGCTGCCTCTGCAACCCCAGTACCTGTTTTGGCCCTTTTAGCAAGGCCTGTAGCCTGGGGTTTACTAGGCTGGAGCTCCCCAGCTCTTCCTGCCTTTCCCCAGCCCTGCTCCGTTTCCTGAGCTCCCAGGCAGCCCAGTCCTTTTCCCTCCGAGGTTGGAGAGAGAGTGACTCAGCTCCTGGCTCACAGCCCTTTTATAGGGCCAGCTGTGGCCTGATTGGGGTGCGGCCACAGCTGTGGCTGCTTCCCCAATCAGCCTAGCTTGGCTGCTTTTAACCCCTGTTCCCAGGCAAAATTTTAATATGTGTATTTTGGGTTTTCTTCAGCTCCTTCTACTTCCAAGCTCTAGAAGATGGTCACAGAGCCTAACCTTGAAACTTGTATCTAGTTTACACAGGTTTGAAAATCACTATAACCCTAACATTTTACAATTCTTGTTTTGTACTAGTTTATTTCCTGAAAAATATACCTAATGAGTACAGTAATGACACTTCTTTGTTTGATTTGTTCTGTTAGTAGGTACTGGCATATGCCATGCAAATGCCAATTTTATGGTGATGGAACCCAATAGGTGTGTGCTCTGTAATGGCAGAACCCTTCACCTTATCACACAAGCATTTTATAATGATTATTTAATACTTGTTTGAAAAACATACCTTATATGTTAAAGCATACTAGGTCTGTTGGAGGGAATTGCAAACTAACATCCTTCTGCATGTAAACTGTTCAGTGCAGAGTAATAGTAAGAATCTTTACCTTCCCCTGGAAAATACCAAGTAAAATACCAATATTATCACTGTGACTCCCCCAGGGTGCCACTTGGAACTGGGGTACCACTGAGCCCCCTGACCCATCAGCCGGGGCTCCCTCTCACACTGTGCTGCTGTGACAAGCTCCAAAGTCCTCCAGCCTGCACTTTCACCAGCATACATACAAGTAGGGACACACCTACCTGCACTTACATGCAGGCTCTCTGACCAGCCTCTGCATAGGAAAGCTACAGTTAAGGTAACTCCCAGCTCCCCAGGCGCACACCCCCTCTGGAGTATAAACCCAAAATTATACCACCTTGCGCTGCACAGAGAACTAACTGTACAGCGTAAGCTCATAAAATTCACCCCCCCTCAATGTTTATGCAACAGCCTCTGCCCCTGAGTTATGATTCCCACACACTTCACTCCAACTCAATGGTTTAGATAAAGCAAAAATAATTTTATTAACTACAAAAGATAGCTTTTAAGTGATTATAAATTATAGCAAACAGATCAAAGCAGATTATCTAGCAAATAAGCAAAAACACAAACTAAACTTGATATACTAAATAGAGTGGATATGAATAGCAGATTCTCATCCTAAGAGATGATACAAGCAGGCTGCAGATTCTTAAGGGGCAAGCTGCACTTGCTTTACAGTTCCCCAGGTGTTTCATTCACAGGCTAGAAATCCCTTTAGCCTGGGTCCAGCACTTCCCCCAGTTCAGTCTTTGTTCCTCAGGTGTTTCCAGGAGTCATCTTGGGTGGGGAGTGAAAAACACCAGATGATGTCACTCCCTGCCTTATATAGCTTTTGCATATGGCGGGAACCCTTTGTTCCAAGAGCTTGGTTCACAGACCAGTCTATGGAAAAATACTGACATCCCAAGATGGAGTCTAGAGACGTGGTTTCATCGCATGTCCTTGTAGAGTCTTAGCCATTATTTGGAGGCTGTCTGTAACGTTTTCAGCAAGGCTCCCCAGGTGGGAGATAAGCTTCTCCTAAGGCCTATTTTTTTTCTTAATGGCCCATTTTTCTGAATAGGCCCTTCCCCACCCACTATCTAGATGGAAAGCACCTTATCTAGGGGGTGTTACCAGGTGTAACTACATTTGAAATACAGATACATAGACAATATTCATAACTTCAGATACAAACATGATACATGCATACAAATAGGATAATCATATTAAGCAAATCATAACTTTTCCAATGACACCACACATGACTTATCTTGCATAAAATACATAATAATTATGTCATAATCATATCATAATAATAGCACTGTGAAGAATATGGGGTGCAGTGTCACAATATTACCAAGAACACGAATTTGGCAAATGAATAGAAGTGATTATTGAACAGTCTGATAAGAGTGAGATGAAAATAAAAATGAAATAACAGGCTCCCATTTAAATGGTTCAGAATCTTTTAGATAGCTTTCTTCTAGTTCTTGTAATGAACTCCAATAAATTGATTGGTCCTTGTGCAGTCCATCTATGTTGGTTAAAGTTACTCGCATTTTTTGCAGCCCTCTGAATCAGAGTTGGCTGAAGGTAGAAGTGGCTAGCTAAGACTGGAAGGAATAGTGTACAGCTCTACTTAGCACTCTAAGGCCTTGTTCCTAGTGCAGTTTATAAAATTTTTCCTGGTGTCTGTAATTTTGAGCAGTAAATATCTGTCTTGATTTATTGTTTTCTGTTAACACAGTGGTAATTCAAGCAGTAGAACTGAAAGCTGAACAGTGTTTTATGTGGTGGCGTGGATTTTTTTTCTTGTTTGGCTTCTGTTTGATTTTCCTCAATCCACTTCAGTAATTGGGCTCTTCTGACACTGTCTGTATAACACAGCTAGAGTCATAGGTCAATAGACTCCACTTTTAAAAGGACAGAATGTTTAAACTGATGGAAACCAACCACATCATCTAGATTTTACTAAAATCAAAGTAGATAAACTACAGACTGTTGGAACCTAGTGGATGTAACAGGAAAAAAAAGAGCAAAGACTAGGGTTCTTGTAACTAAGATTGTTCTATCTGAATTTGAGAATATTTTGTATTGAAGCCAATTATTTAAAGTGTCTATGCTGGAAATCTAGAACCCCTAGCTACTTGCCCAGCTTTATCTGCATCATCTTATCTTACCATGCCCTTCACCTTTAGTAAATATGAGATGAAAGTATTAAATTTGATAGTGAAGTTCTGGGCAGAAAATGAAGCTTCTTGAAAACTCTCAATGCCAGAAGCAAAGTGCATTCCTGAATGTGAAAGAATATCTTAGCTGTTGGATCATTGTCCAGAACCCAACAGTATTTTTGAACTAAGATGGATCAACAATTTAAAAATCCATATGGAGAACAGACTGGAAACTACAGATCTTTGCCAGCTTTCCCAAGGATTCCTGAGAAAAACAGAGGTAAGGGCTGTGACGGATTGGTCCCTCCTTCCGGGGTACCACCTGATGTGCTGGGGTCCCACTGAGCCTGCCCGTTCCACCAACCTGGGCTCCCTCACCCTGTCCTGCTGCACACACATACACACAGGAAGGGAAGCACCCAGCTGTAGAATCACACAGTCTGCAATCAGCTCTGTGTGGGAGGACTCAGCTCGGGGAATTGCCCAGCACTCTGGTGCACACACCCTCTGGAGTGTAAACCCAAAATGATATTGTCTTGCGCTGTATAGAGATCTACATAGCGTAAACTCATGAAATCCACCCCCTCCCTCAATGTGGAGGAAGATATGCACAGCTTTACCCCTCCCCGCCCCCCAGTCATGAATTGCACAAACTGGGTTTTGGAATAAACAAAAAACAAGTTTATTAACTACAAAGGTAAATTTTAAGTGATTATAAGGGATAGCAAACAGATCAAAGCATATTACTGAGCAAATAAAACAAAACATGCAAACTAAGCTTAATATGCTAAGGAATACTGGCTACAAATAATAATTTCTCACCCTAAATGTTGTTTCAAGCATGTTGCAAAGTTTCTTGAAGGTAAACTGCACTGCTTGCAGCTTAAATCTCCAGGGACTGCTTTTACAGGCTGACCTTACTCACCTGGGCTCAGCCCCTGTCCCCACCTCTCCAGCTTAGTTCCTTTGTTTCTTAAGGTGTTTTCAGCAGTCTTCCTTCTTAGGTGGGGAGGCAGTGGAGAAGAGCCAAGATTAACTCACTCCCCAGCCTTAAATAGGATTTGCATATGGTGGGAATCCTTTGTTTCCCAGTTTGACCCCCACCCTCTTCCCGTGGAAAAATACCAGCATTTCAAAATGGTATCCTGTACTAGGTGACATGATCACATGACCCTGCAGTGTCAAAGCAGCATCCCAGGTCACTTCTCAGGAAGGAAGGAGATTAGTATTTCAAAGTTCTATTGTCCTTCCTAATGGCCCATCCAGGATGATTGCATACTGTCTGGTGGGCATTCCCCGAGTACACACACAGTTGTAATTGTTACATAGTCAATAGACCCAACTTCAGATACAGAAATGATACATGCATGCACATTAGATAATCACATTCAGTAAATCGTAACCTTTCTTATGCTTCCTCACATGACCCATCTTGTGTAAAACATTTCTTAGTTATGCCATATTCATATCATAACAATATTTCTATGAAGAATATGGGGTGTAATGTCACAAAGGCATTGTGTTTTGTTTGGGTTTTACTATGGGATGACCCAGACCCTTAAGCACAATTACTTCTCTACTGTGAATGTACCATGCTGAATACAGTTACTGTATTCAAGGTGTGGTGTTCGGTGATCATTCAGTCCTTAATGTGCTTACATAATCATGGCTATACTGGGTCAGACCAAAGGTCCATCTACCCCAGTATCCTGTCTTCTGACAGTGGCCAATGCCAGGTGCTCCAGAGGGAATGAACAGAACAGGTAATCAAGTGATCCATCCCCTGTCGCCCATTCCCAGCTCCTGGCAAACAGAGGCTAGGAACACCACCCCTGCCCATCCTGGCTAATAGCCATTGATGGACATATCCTCCATGAACTTATCTAATTCTTTTTTGAACCATGTTATAATCTTGGCTTTCACAACATCCTCTGGAAAGGAGTTCCACAGGTTGACTGTGCGTTGTGTGAAAAAGTACTTCCTTTTGTTTGTTTTAAACCTGCTGCCTATTAATTTCATTTGGTGTCCCCTAGCTCTTGTGTTATGAGAAGGAGTAAATAGCACTTCCTTATTTACTTTCTCCACACCAGTCATGATTTTATAGACCTTTATCATATCCTCCCTTAGTCATCTCTTTTCCAAGCTGAAAAGTCCCAGTCTTTTTAATTTCTCCTCATACAGCAGTCGTTCCATACCCCTTATCATTTTTGTTGCCCTTTTCTGAACCTTTTCCAAGTTCAATATTTTTTTTAAATGGGGCGACCAGATCTGCACGCAGTATTCAAGATGTGGGCATACCATGGATTTGGCAATATGAAGAAGCAATATGATATTTTCTGTCTTATTATCTATCCCTTTCTTAATGATTCCCAACATTCTGTTTGCTTTTTTGACTGCCTCTGCACATTGACTGGATGTTTTCAGAGAACTATCCACAATGACTCCAAGATCTCTTGCTTGAGTGGTAACAGCTAATTTAGACTTCATTGTTTTATATGTATAGTTGGGATTATGTTTTCCTATGTGCATTACTTTGCATTTATCAACATTGAATTTCATCTGACATTTTGTTGCCCAGTCACTCAGTTTTGAGAGATCCTTTTGTAGCTTCGTGCAGTCTGCCTGGGACTTAACTGTCTTGAGTAGTTTTGAATCATCTGCAAATTTTGCCACCTCACTGTTTACCCCTTTTTCCAGATCATTTATGAATCTGTTGAATAGGACTGGGCCCGGTACAGACCCCCGGGAGACATCACTATTTACCTCTCTCCATTCTAAAAACTGATCATTTATTTCTACCCTTTGTTTCCTATATTTTAACCAGTTATCAATCCATAAGAGGACCTTCCCTCTTATCCCATGACTGCTTACTTTGCTTAAGAGCCTTTGGTGAGGGAACTTGTCAAAGGCTTTCTGAAAATCTAAGTACACTATATCCACTGGATCCCCCTTGTCCACATGCTTGTTGACCCCCTCAAAGAATTCTAGTAGTTTGGTGAGGCATGATTTCCCTTTACAAAAAACATGTTGACTCTTCCCCCAACAAATTACATTCATCTATGTATCTGACAATTCTGTTCTTTACTATAGTTTCAACCAGTTCGCCCGGTACTGAAGTCAGGCTTACCAGCCTGTAATTGCCAGGGTCTCCTCTGGAGCCCTTTTTAAAAATTGGCATCACATTAGCTATACTCCAGTCATTTGGTACAGAAGCTGATTTAAATGATAGGTTACAGATGACAGTTAGTAGTCCTGCAATTTCATATTTGAGTTCTTTCAGAACTTTTGGGTGAATACCATCCGGTCCTGGTGACTTATTACTGTTTAGTTTATCAATTTATTCCAAAACTTCCTCTAATGACACCTCAATCTGTGACAGTTCCTCAGATTTGTCACCTAAAAAGAATGGCTCAGGTTTCGGAATCTCCCTCATATCCTCAACCGTGAAGACCCATGCAAAGAATTCATTTAGTTTCTCCGCAATGGCCTTATCATCCTTGAGTGCTCCTTTAGCATCTCAATCGTCCAGTGGCACCACTGGTTTTTTAGCAGGCTTCCTGCTTCTGATGTACTTAAAAAAAAAATTGCTATTACTTTTTGAATCTTTAGCTAGCTGTTCTTCAGATTCTTTTTTGGCCTTCCTAATTATGTTTTTACACTTCATTGACCAGAGTTTATGCTCCTTTTTATTTTCCTTATTAGGATTTAACTTCCACTTTAAAGGATGCCTCTTTGCTTCTCACTGCTTCTTTTACTTTGTTGTTTAGCCATGGTGGCTCTTTTTTTGGTTCTCTTACTATGTTTTTTAATTTGGGGGATACATTTAAGTTGAGCCTCTATTATGGTGTCTTTAAAAAGTTTCCATGCAGCTTTCAGGGATTTCACTTTTGGCGCCTTACCTTTTAATTTCTGTTTAACTAACCACCTCATTTTTGTGTAGTTCCCCTTTCTGAAATTAAATGCTACAGTGTTGGGCCACTGTGGTATTTTCCCTGCCACAGGGATGTTAAATTTAATTATATTGTGGTCACTATTACCAAGTGGTCCAGCTATATTCACCTCTTAAACCATATCCTGTGCTCCACTTAGGACTAAACCAAGAATTGCCTCTCCTCTGGTGGGTTCCAGGACTAGCTGCTCCAAGAAGCAGTCATTTAAGGTGTCCAGAAACTTTATCTCTGCATCCCTTCCTGAAGTGACATGTACCCAGTCAATATGGGGATAGTTGAAATCCCCCATTATTATTGAGTTTTTTATTTTTATAGCCTCTCTAATCTCCCTGACCATTTCACAGTCACTATCACCATCTGGTTAGGTGGTCAGTAATATATTCCTACAGCTATATTCTTATTATTCAAGCATGGAATTACTATCCATAGAGATTCTATGGTACAGTTTGGTTTGTTTACAATTTTTACTTCATTTGATTCTACACTTTCTATCACATATCATGCCACTCCCCCACCAGCACGACCTGTTCTGTCCTTCTGATATATTTTGTACCCTGATATTACTGTGTCCCATTGATCCTCATTCCACCACGTTTCTGTGATGCCTATTATTTCAATATCTTCATTTAATACGAGGCACTCTAGTTCACCCATCTTATTATTTAGACTTCTAGCATTTGTATATAAGCATTTTAAGAACTTGTCACTTTTTAGCTGCCTGCCATTACATGATGTAATTGAATGGGACTTTTTTTCATTTGACTGTTTCTCATCAGATCCTACCTGTATTTTATCATCTTCCATCCTCGCCTCCTTATTATGACATAGGGAATCTCCATTTATAGATCCTCCCCTAAGGGATGTCTGAACCACGTGCTCCTCCGCACCTTTCCCCCAGCCCTTAGTTTAAAAACTGTTCTACGACCTTTTTAATTTTAAATGCCAGCAATCTGGTTCCATTTTGGTTTAGGTGGAGCCCATCCTTCCTGTATAGGCTCCCCCTTTCCCAAAAGTTTCCCCAGTTCCTAATAAATCTAAATTCCTCCTCCCTACATCATCGTCTCATTCGCGCACTGAGACCCTGCAGTTCTGTCTAACTGGCCCTGTGCCTGGAACTGGAAGCATTTCAGAGAATGCTACCAGGGAGGTCCTGGACTTCAATCTCTGATCTAGCAGCCTAAATTTGGCCTCCAGGACCTCTCTTCTATCCTTCCCTATGTCATTGGTAACTACATGTACCACGACCACCAGCTTGTCCCCGGCACTACACATAAGCCTATCTAGATGTCTTGAGAGATCCACAACCTTCGCACCAGGCAGGCAAGTCACCATGCAGTTCTCCCAGTCATCACAAATCCAGCTATCTATGTTTCTAATGATCGAATTGCCTATTACTAATACCTGTCTCTTCCTAATAACTGGATTTCCCTCCCCTGGAGAGGTATCCTCAGTGCGAGAGGATACCACAACATCGTCTGGAAGGAGGGTCCCAACTATGGGATCATTTCCCTCTGCTCCAGTTGGATGTTCTCTTTCCCTGAGGCTTTCATCCTCCTCAACAGCACAGAGGCTGTCAGACTGGGGATGGGACCATTCTACTGTCTCCCAGAAAGTCTCATCTATATCTCCCTTAGTCTCTGTCTCCCTTAGCTCTTCCAGTTCAGCCACCCTGGCCTCCAAAGCCTGTACATGGTCTCTGAGGGCCAGGAGCTCCTTGCATCGAATACAGACATACGCCTAATCGTACATGCTGCATCGGGTGCAATAAACTGGGTGGCCCCAACTCTGTTGCTGGACTTCTGCCTGCATTCTCTTTTTACTCCTGCAGCTGGTTCCTTTGTTGAGGTTTTGTTTTTATCAGGGGGTGTTTTGGGTTTTAAATTTAAAGACATTTATGGAATGGTAAGTGTATGTAGCCACCCTCACACTTCCCCTGTAAACTCCCTCGCAAAATTCCCCTGTTAGCCGCTCCTGTTTGCTAGCTCCTCCAGTCGCTTAGGAGCGGGCTTTTTAAAGCCCTGGTCTTCCTGAATAGCCCCACCCCTGATTAAGGGTTGATGGGTGCTAAAGGGCTTAGGGATCAAAGCCTCATTAAGAAGCTCTCAGCTCTCAGCCTTGCCTAGCTGGCCACTAGGTTCTGCACCCACACTTTCAGCACACGGTCCCCCAAACAAACAGACCACACGGTATATTTCAGTCCAGCACCAAGCACACTTGCAGGAGATCTGCTTATTTTGTGTCTGTTTCCTACTGGCTATACGTAACAAGAGCTTCACAGCACCCCACCTAGACTCTCTATCTGGCAAGTTTAGCCCTTAAAGGCACAGATCCCAATACCACATATTCCCTTCCAACCCAAAACTTAATAATACAACACTTTAAAAACCAACATAATATAACACACAGTTAAAATATGTATAGCCAACCTAACAACTAAACTTACTAACAATGTTTAGTTAGTCTTTGAGATTCCCTGCACTGTCGGTTGGACCAACGGGGCTCCCCTGGAACATCAGCAGAATTACTGTCAGGAAGTGGCAAGTTCCCATGGGGTTGTTCCATGTCCTGGGGCTCTGTTGTCTCAGCCTGCTATAGTTGCCTGTCTGAGACCCTCATGGGCAAAGTGGTAGATTCAATGTCCCTTAGCTCTCTCCCTTCTGGGATTTGGAGAAGGTATAATCTGTTCCTCCCTAGAATGTGTTTGGTGTGACAAACTCATACAACTGCGGCTCAACCTCTTGTGGCGCCACAGCCATTTGCAACCATTGTTTCCCATCGTAGAGCTGCACAGCATCCTTTGCAGCTCTCAGGGCCCCAAACTGTATCAATTCTTTTGTTTTCCCTTACCTGTCTCTTTATATGTTTGCAAGTCCCCAGTGACTATGATGTCCGTTTCTAACAGTGCAGGCATTCTTATTTTCAGATTTCTGTTGAACAAAATTTCAGCAAGTGCCAACCCAGGCTTCGTTAGGGCTGTTCTGTAATGTAATAGTGCTAGGTAAGGATTAGTGTCTGACTCTGCAGCCTTTTTCGGTAGTTGCTTTATTATTCTGAGACCATTTTTCACCTGTTACATTTCTGAACCCAAAATTTGCTAAACTATAGTCCATTGTCAGATATTAGTGTCAGATATACCATGTCTAGCAAAAATAGATTTGATATGCACAATCACCTGTTTATCTATAGTATTTCTAGTAAGGCTATCTCAGGGAAGTGAGAATAATAGTCTAGGACAAGTACATAATTTTTTCCAGCCAGTGTAAACAAATATATACTTACTTTGCTTCAAGGGGCCATTTTTCCTGTACCACCAACGTGGGTTCTTCACATGATTTGGCTTATATTTTTGGCCTGTACAACAAGCCTTAACAGCTTCCTCAATGTTGCTGTTCATTTGAGGCCAGAAAAAAAAACTCTGACCCTTCCCTTATGTTTTTCAATCCTAAATGACCTTCCATGATCCCTTTTAACATATTTTTCAGTAACAGTTTAAGAATCACCATCCTGGTGTCTATGACGGTGTGTACCAACCTTACACTGGTTAGACAAGAGTTAAGAAGTTGCTCTGGACACAGGAAGCCACAAATCCTTGCCCCTGCTGGGCATGCTCTCAGTGGAGGTTGGGTTCAAAAGAGAGAAACTCTGCTCAGTCTGGGTTACTGATTGACATTGATATTTAGCTCTGAATTTTGCTCCACTACTCTTTTGGCAAATGGTTTAGAAAGTGTGTCTACACCACCAAATCTGTTCTAGATTTGTATGCATTTTTTCTAATCATATATTTGTAGCTGAAAAATAATCTCTTTATTCTTAAAACGGTGTTTTCCAGGCCCTTTTAGCAATCTCAGTAAGTGGTTTGTGTTCAGTTTCAGATAACACAGGCCCCCCCATAAATACACATAACTTTTTATATCCGTGGACTAAGGCTAAAGCCTCCTTCTCTATTTCAGCATATTGACACTCAGTTTTTGTTAGCATCCACAACACATAAGCCACTGGTCTCCAGTTTTGACTATAAGTCTTTATCAGAGGACCATACCAATACCCTCCTGGGGACGCATCTGTGGACATCGTAGTTTGTGCTTATTATCATAGTACCTCAGGACTGGGGGCTCTTTAATTAAATCCTTTAGTTTCTTAAACTCTTTATTAAGATTCACATCCCTTGTCCATTGGACATCTTTGCACAGTAGCACTCTCAGATTGCTGGTTTGGGCAGCTAAATTAGGCATGAATTTCCCTATATAGTTCACCATTCCTAGAAATCTTTGGACCCCTCCCTTAGAATCATAGAATATCAGGGTTGGAAGGGAACTCAGAAGGTCATCTAGTCCAACCCCCTGCTCAAAGCAGGACAGATTTTTGCTGCAGATCCCTAAATGTCCCCCTCAAGGGTTGAACTCACAACCCTGGGTTTAGCTAGCCAATGCTCAAACCACTGAGCTATCTCTCCCCTGTTAGGGAAGGCATAGCTGGTGATTGCCTCGTCCTTACTGTGATCTACCTGTACACTTTGCAATATTAACTTCTCCCTCAGGTATGTTATTTTCGTTACATGGAATTTATATTTCTGTTTGTCTAGCTTTAGCCCAGCAGCTGTGATTCTTTTCAAATCTGCTCAGAGCCTCTGGTCCTGTTCTTCTACATTTTTTCCCAAGATCAAACTGTCATCTATATAAACCTTAGTACCCTATATACCATCAAAATGTTTTATTTTCTGGTGAAATACCTTGGGTACTGAACACAACCCAAATGGCAATCTGTAGAAACAGTGTCTCTCCCAAAGGAGTATTGAATGTACACAAACATGTACTCTGTTTTTCTAAGGGCACCTGACAGAACCAAACTGATGTAACAACTGTAGAAAGATATTTGACATCAGCCATTTCCCCAAAAATTTCTGTCTTGTGGATAATAGAAAAATTTTCTACAACGACCAACAAGTGTACCCACTCAATTGATTCTTCTACTTGCTCTGTGCCTCTCAGACCAATGAGTCTATCTAGCTCTCTTTTAGCCTCTGCCTTAGTGCAAAGGGAACTTGCCTAGGCTCTAGGGTTGCCAGGCGTCCGGTTTTTGACTGGAACACCCAGTTGAAAAGGGACCCTGGTGGCTCCGGTCAGCACCACTGACCGGGCCGTTAAAAGTCCAAGTGGCAGCGCAGCAGGGCTAAGGCAGGCGCCCTGCCTGCCCTGGCTCTGCGCAGCTCCTCTGACGTGGCCGGGATATCTGACCCTAGGCACAGCAGGGGCAACCAGGGAAGCACCCCCGCCCCCAGCACCAGCTTCCATTGCCTGGAAGCTGCCAACCAGGAGCCACCTGAGGTAAGCACCCCCTGGCCGGAGCCCGCACCCCAAACCCCCTGTCCCAGGTTGGAACCCCTCCCACACCCTAACTCCCTCCCAGACCCCACACCCCCACCTGTACCCCAACCCTCTGCCCCAGGTTGGAACCATCTCCCACACCCTTTCTCACTCACAGAGCCTCGGGAAGGGGCGGGGCAAGGGTTTTCAGTTTTCTGCCATGAAAAAGTTGGCAACCCTACTAGGCTGTCAGGGTGTCTCGGGCTGCCAGTATTGCCTAATAGCCATGCACTGGGGTGTAATGCCTGCTGGCAAGAGTTCAAAGGACCACTGCACCTAGCAGCAAGAGTGGGGAAGGTAGGGGAACCTTTGCCTGCCCTACTGTACCAGGCTCCAACCCAGGCCTTTTGAAACAAGGTACCCTGACACAGGGTTCAGGTCCCAATACCCCCAAATGCATTTTCTGAGATGCTTCCTACCCTTGTCCCAGTCACTCCGGCATCATCTCCGGGGTTAGATATGGGGGTCTCTCATGTCCTTTCTGTGTCATCTCCAGAAACTCCTCTGCTGGCCAACAGCAAGCAGGTCCTCTTGGCTCTCGTGGTCGGTGGCTTCTCATGGTGCAGCTAGAAGGCTTGACCATGGTGGCTTGGAGTCCTGGCAGCTTCCTGGCAGAAGGCTGCTGCACACAACCGCCCTCCTCTTCAGTCAGCCCAGACTGAGCTGAACTGCTCCATTTTGAATGCTGCCTCCACTGGGAGCATGTCCAGCAGGAGTGAGGGGATGTGACCTCTTGAGCCAAGAACTGTTCTTTAACCCTTGTTTCGCCAGTGCGGGGTTGTTATATGCGGTCACACAGGCACATGAACTGTAGGGTGGTAGGCCTCCTTCAGATCTGTTTTGTACTCCAAGAAATTCCCTACCCCCTGTTAAGACATCTTCAAATCTTCTTCAATTGTTTTGGTCCCCTGCCCCTCCAAAAAGTGCATCCTCTTGATGAGACCAAGGACTTTAAATGCTTTTAACCCAATAATAGGTGTTCTTCTCCCTGGTACTATTATAAATTATATCTTTTCCAATTTCTCATTTACCGATAGATTTAGTTCCTATCAGTGTCCAACTTAAAATTAATAAATGTCCCATTTGCCTTCAGATTGATAGTCCAATCATCTTCATTTGCAACATTGTCCATTGTTCCATGAAGAACTTGTCTGAACTAGTGGTGCTGTTGCCATCCTGTTTGACCAAGTTGACACACATTGCTGGTATGTGCAAATGCTTGAAAAGTGAAGTAATCCATTGCATTTCTTGCATCTTTTCCCATATGCCAGGCATCACCTTGGCTTGTGCTGCTTGCTGTGTGCAGCCCCATGTGCTGTTTTGGATGGACTTCGAGTTTGAGCTCTGCATACCTTTCTGACACAGATCTCTTTTCTCATAGTGGTTTGGATTTTCTATCATGTCCACAGTGTCAAAGCACTCCATAAGATTCATTCTGGACTGGGTGAGTTCCTTTTTTTGGCAAATTCTAATTGCTTTGTCAAGTAATCCTGGGTCATCCAGTAATCTCTCTCTGAATGTTTTCTTCCAGGTCCCAATCACATTCTGGCCTCTTCTCAGGGACTCAGTTATTCCCCCACCTCCACCCAAAATTGCAAGATTGGCTCTTCAGCCTTACATCAGTCACACACTCTTCTATGGTTTCACCTTCTTTTTGTACTCTAGTTAAAAACATGTCTCTCGTGTCATTTTAGGTGTAGTGCAGTACTTCTGAAATTTCTGCAATATAATTTCATAATTAGCATCTTCTGCCTGAGTAATCAAAAACTATTAAACACATCAAATATTTCAGAATCAGTTTTTGTCAGAAATAAGGCCACCTTCTAACTATCTGCCTTTTTGCTGGCACCCATTGCTTGCAGATACAGAATGAAGTGCTGTTTAAACCTTCTGCAGTTGTCTGCCACATTTCCAAAGGCTTCAGCTCTGGTGGGGCTTTTAACTGCTCCCTCCAGGGTATTTCTTAGTTCCCTTTTACTCCTGCTGCCATGTGGTATTCAGTGATCATTCAATACTTACAGTGCTTGCAAGAGAGCATCTTTATTCTCTGTTCAATTCCAACTGGCTAGGCATAACAAGAGCTTCCGAGTGCCCCGCCTAGAATCTGTGCCTGGGAAATTCAGCCCTCAAATTCCAGTACCACACAAGGATAAACAACTTCTCAACTATATTAACAGTGTCCCCAGATAATGTTTTATCATCAGTTTGAGGGTTCTACATTGTGGCTGGGCCCTCATACCGGTTGCATTTTCTTCTTTGTGTCCTCGTTCAAAAGGGAAGAAATGAGGAACATTGCATTGAACTATAATGAAATAGACAGAACAAGGCATGAGTAGTGTTGGAATACTGCTATATCTAAGATGGCATGAGGTCAAGCATTGCAGCTATGAGAGGAGTGATGATATTCCAGTAGAACATGCACTCTGATGTGTCTTACTGGGATTAATAAACAATTTTTGTCAATATTATAAGTTTAATAGAAAATAGAACTATGTATTGAATACTTTGAATATTATACAACACTTTTACAGGAAGAAAAATAATCCCATATGAAAAAAATTTTAAAATTTTTTAAAAAGTGATGTGAACTCAATTTTAAAAAAATAGTAAAATAAAAATCTAACTAGAATAATTTTAATCAATTGGTTCTCATTCTCTTCTAACAGTCTCCATCCCTGTGGGGCTTCCTGTCTATCTACAGTGATGTTCTGTAATGTCTGCTAAAGTACTCTTCCGAGTCGGAGGCTGAGTCTTCTGTCTCCTGACACAGCCAGTACCACTCGCGGTCCTGGCACCGGTCCCGGCACCGCAGAATCGTGGACTTGTCGGCACAGACAGTATCCTGGCCACCGCAGCGGCAGGGTCCAGTACAATGTCCCTTTTGGACTCCTTTGGCCTATCATCAGGCTCAGGGACAGGGCTCCAGGGCTGCATTCGTGGCATCCGCACCCCGTGCTCCCCCCCTCAGCAATGTCGGTGTCAGGACACACCCACGGGGCTCCAGAGGACCTCCCCACAGGACAAGAATTCTGGGCCTTCACACCCGGGCACAGAATCTGAGCCAGCACCACCAGTGGTACTGGAGCCACCTCCAGTCATGGGGCAGTCCGAAGCACCCAGCCCAGCCTCTAGGGAGCCGGAAGGTCAGGAAGACCAGTCCCATGGGCCTCCTCCTCGCCGGACGAGGTGGAGGCGGGCACCACCACCACCCTCCTGGCGATGGAGACCCGGGGGCACCAGGACCTTCTTAGGAGGGTGGCCCTAAACCTCCAGGCGGAGGAGGTCACAGAGGAGTCGGACCCGATGGTGGACATCCTTGCCCCAGAGGGTCCATCTAAGGTGGCCTTGCCCCCGATAAGAACTATCCAGAACACAACTAAGGTGCTCTGACAGACCCCGGCCTCGATACCACCCACAACTAAAGGGGTGGAGAGGAGGTACTTTGGGCCGCAGAAAGGGTCTGAACACCTATTCACCCACCCCCAACCAGGGACTCTAGTGGTTGATGCGGCAAATCATAAGGAGCGGTAGGGGCAGCCAGGTCCCACTCCAAAGGCATGGGATGCTAAGAAGCTGAACCTTTTCGGCTGGAAGGTCTACTTGACTGGGGAGCTCCAGCTTCGAGTTGCCAATCAGCAAGCGGTTCTCAGCCGCTATGCTTTCAATTCACGGAGCACATTGGCAAAGTTTCAGGAGTTGCTCCCGGCTGACTCACACAAGGAATTTAATGCGCTTCTAGAGGAGGGCAGGGTGGTCTGAAGAACCTCTCTCCAGGCTGCGCTAGACTCAGCAGACTTGGTGGCTCAAACTATGGCCACCGCCATTACAGTGAGATGTAACGCGTGGCTGCAGGTGTTGGGTATACCACCGGAGGTCCAGAACACTATCCAGGACCTGCCATTTGACTATGCGGGCTTGTTTGCTGAAAATATGGACTCTCACTTGCACAGTCTTAAGGACTCGCTGGCGACCCTAAAGTCTTTGGGGATCCACACTCCTGCACCCCAGAGAAAGCCATTCAAGCCTCAGCCCCCTTCCTGCTTCTACTCCGGGCCCCCAAGGTGGGACTTGTCCAGGAGATGGGGCAGAAATAATAGGAGGCGCCCGTCGCAGTCCTCCTCAGGCCAAGGCCAGGATTCTTCCAAGCAGCCCCCTGGCACAAAGCCACATTTTTGAAGGTGCTCCTGAGGACAGAACACCAGTACCAAGCTTAGATCCTTACCTCCTCTTTGTGAATCGACTGTCCCACTTCTACCGTGTTTGGTCCCAGATTACATCAGATCGCTGCATTCTGAGTATGGTGGACATGGGATATTCTATCCAATTCCTTCCCTGTATTTGGGGGACTGGTACGCCGCCCTCGACTTGCAAGATTCGTACTTTCATATCTCCATTATCCCGGCCCACAGACGGTTTCTTGACTTTGTGATCAGTGGCCAGTACTACCAGTTCAGGGTGCTCCCGTTTGGGCTTTCGGCAGCCCCCCAGGTATTCATGAAGTTTATGGTGGTCGTGGCAGCCTTCCTCCACAAACGTCAGGTGCAAGTTTTCCCGTACCTGGATGACTGGCTCATCAAAGCCAAGTCGCAAGCACAGGTTGCGGAACATGTGTCTCTGGCCCGTGCCACCTTCCTCAGGTGGGCCTCATACTGAACATGCCCAAATCCACACTAACCCCGATGCAGAGAATAGAATTCATAGGGGCTCTCTTGGACTCCACGCAAGCCAGGGTGTTCCTGCCTGAGCCGTGCTTCTAAGCCCTCAGCGACATCATCGAGAGCCTCCGACGGTTCCCCACAACGATGGCCAGAGATTGCATGAAACTGCTGGGGCATATGGCGGCCTGCACATACATGGTCCAGCATACCAGATTGCGTCTTTGGCCTCTCCAGGCATGGTTAGCGCAGGTGTACAGGCCCCGCAGGGACCCACTGCACAGAATAGTTACCCTCCCCCCATCACATTCTCGAGTCTCTCCACTGGTGGCTACAGTCACAAGTGGTCTGTGCGGGAGTACCCTTTGCCAAACGGCAATCTACACTATCGCTGGTCACGGACGCCTCAGCGCTGGGTTCAGGAGCATACCTGGGCAATATCAGAACCTAAGGCCTATGGTCCCAGGCAGAACTATCGCTGCACATCAATGTAAGGGAGCTGAGGGCAGTTTGTCTGGCATACCAAACATTCCAGGCCCACCTTCAGGGCACATGTGTCAGTGCTAACGGACAACACCACACCAATGTTCTATATAAACAAACAGGGTGGTGCTCACTCGTCTCCCCTGTGCCAGTGTGTGGGACTTTTGCATCACCCACTCGATACACCTAGAGGTGTTGCACCTTCTGGGAGCGCAAAACGAGCTAGCCGATCGCCTCAACCACTCGTTTCACAGTCACGAATGGTCCCTCATGGTGGACATTGTGCTCTCGATTTTCCAGAGGTGCGGCTTTCCCCACATAGACCTGTTCGTGACACAGAGCAACAGGAAGTGCCAGCGGTTCTGCTCCTTTCTGAACCACAGCCCAGGCTCCATCGCGGAAGCCTTTCACCTTCCATGGACGAGTCATCTGCTGTACGCGTTCCCATCCTTCCCTCTCATACACAAAGTCCTCCTCAAGGCTCGCTGGGACAGGGCTTCCTTGATCCTCATAGCGCCAGCATGGCCCGCCAGAACTGGTTCACCATGTGTTGAACCTATCAGTGGACAGACCAGTAGCCCTTCCCGTGTGCCCATCCTTCATCACACAGGACCACGTCTGTCTACAACACCCCAACCTGGAGTTCCTCCACCTCACAGCGTGGAAACTCCCTGGTTGAACTTGCTAGAGCTCCAGTGTTCGGACTCAGTTAGGGAAGTTCTGCTGGGAAGTAGGAAGCCCTCCACTCGTGCCACATATCTGGCAAAGTGGAAGTGGTTTTCCATCTGGTCTGTGCAGATGGGCAGCCCTCCGCAGCAAGCGTCAATTCCCCTTGTTTTGGACTACCTACTGTACCTGACGCAGCAGGAGTTGGCAATATCATCTATCAAAGTGCACCTGGCCGCCATTTCAGCCTTCCACCCGGGGGCAGCAGGTAGGTCAGTCTTCGGCAATCTCATGGTGGGCCGGTTTCTCAAGGGCTTGGACAGGCTTTATCCCTAGGTGTGGTAGCCTGTTCCCCAGTGGGACCTCAACTTGGTCCTGTCCACGTTCATGAGGCCCCCTTTCGAGCGCATGGTGACCTGCCCTCTGTCTTACCTTTCCTGGAAGGTGGCCTTTCTGGTGGCCATAACCTCGGCCAGAAGGGTCTCCGAGCTCAGAGCACTGACTTCTGAGCCCCCCATTATGGTCTTTTATAAAGACAAGGTGCAGCTACGCCCTCACCCCGCATTTCTGCCAAAGGTAGTCTCTCAGTTTCATGTGAACCAGGACATATTGTTACCCGTGTTTTTCCCTAAGCCACATGCCAGTAACAGAGAGCGAATGCTCCATTCCCTGGATGTCAGGCTTGCCCTAGCATTCTATGTTGAGTGCACAAAGCCATTTCGTAAGTCACCACAGCTCTTTATTGCAATCATAGAGAATGAAGGGCCTTCCCATCTTGTCCCAGCACATTTCGTCATGGATCACGTCCTGCATCAGAATGTGCTAGGACCTAGGTAAGATTCCAGCCCCTCCGCTGACAGCGCACTCCACTAGAGCACAGGCTTCATCTGCAGCATTCCTTGCACAGGTCTCTATCCAGGACATATGCAAGGCAGCAACGTGGTCTTCCATCCACACCTTCACGTCGCACTACGCCATCACCCAAGAGGCGAGGGATGATGCAGCCTTTGGCAGGGCAGTCCTGCATTCAGCAACCACATGACCTCCGACCCCTCCTCCAGGGAAACTGCTTGGGAGTCACCTATTGGAATGCACATGAGCAATCACTTGAAGAGGAAAAAACGGTTACCTACCTCTAGTAACTGTTGTTCTTTGAGATGTGTTGCTCATGTCCATTCCAAATCCCAGCCGCCTTCCCTCTGTTGGAGTATTCTGGCAAGAAGGAACTGAGCAAGCGACGAGTCGGCAGGGACCTATATACACCACCATGAATAAGCCACTCTAGGGGTCTCCACAGCCAACCCAATGCGTACTGCTAGGAGAAAAACCTTCCGACAATCCTGCACACGGTGCACACACGCTTATTGGAATGGACATGAGCAACACATCTCGAAGAACAGTTACAAGAGGTAGGGGTAACTGTTTTTTCTTCTGCTTCTGACAGAGAGATCATAATGAACCCAATTCTTGCAACATTTGAGGTCCTGTACAAGACCTTACGCTTTTCACAAGCCTTTCCTTGATAATGGTGGAAGCTGAATGGCACAGCAATGTTCCTCACAAAAGACAATTAAGAACAGCTTCTCTTAGATCTGAGTGGTGTAGGATGTTTCTGTGGCTGTTGACCAGTCAAGATGTTGATCACTAAAGATGTTATTTTACAATAATAATAATTTAAAATAATAAATATTATTATTAGCACATTTTGGGTATAGCTAAATGCCTTGGATTTAATATACAATTTTCTCCTACCTTTACTGATTCTGCCTCTCTGACGTGTCTCATCCACATGGAGATATTTATTTTTCCTTTTTTAAAATATTGTACAAAGTCTCTTCAGTCACCTTTTGAAACACCTGTTTAAAGAAAAATGGGAAAATGGCTCAAAACTCAAGTGGGAAAATGCCATCATTCAGGCCAGATGTTGCTTTCTGAGATATATTCATTAGGTCCAGAAATATTGGTGAGCAATTAGATTAGCTTCTTATTCTTCTGCATGGGAGTTGTAATTGGAAATGGTTGCCTAACTGTAGTTGATCTTCACCATAACTTAGACTGAAACACCAGCTTGATTGCTATTTCCTCATTAAATCAGACTTCTCATTATTTGGGGGGCAGTCATAATACATCATACCACATATGACCTACGTTGTGGTTTGTAAGCCATAGCCTGTGTTGATGGAGTATTTGGAAACATTCCATGCCAGCAAGAGTTCTAGGAAACACTCTGGCTGACTCAGGCAGCTATAGCAATCAGGTTGAGATAAGGTACCGTGAAGAGAGATTTATGCCTGATCTATACTTAAAAATTAGGTCAACATAGCCCTTGAGCACCGCAGTTAAGCCGACTTACTCCCAGTATAAATACAGCTGTGTTGATGGTAGAATTCTTCTGTCCACCTAGCTACCTTCGCTCACAGACATGGATTACCTATATTGACAGAAAAGCCCCTTCCATCAGTCTAAGAAGCATCTACTCTGTGGTGCTACAATAACATAGCTGTAACTGACGCTGTAGCACCTGTAATGTAGACGTGCCCACGGGGGTCAGGGGGGGTTAAGTAAATGTATTGCTCATAAACAACAAGGAGTCCTTGTGGCACCTTAGAGACTAACAAATTTATTTGGGCATAAGCTTTCGTGGGCTAGAACCCACTTCATCAGATGCATGGAGTGGAAAATACAGGAGCAGGTATAAATATATGAAAAGATGTGAGTTGTCTTACCAAGTGTGAGGTCAGTCTTTCATGTATTGCTCATGAAATTCTTCAGACACCTGCTACATCACCTGTCTATCTAACAAAAAATCCTCTAGATGGCAGATTTTGTCAGCGCCCAAGTGGGATGGGGAAAACAGTTTTGCTTATCTTAATTTCTGTATGTTCTCAAAAATACATAGGATAACAGATGAAAAGTTATATTTTGGTCCCAAAGGCCATTGTCAAGGTATCTTTTCATCTGTAACCTCATTAAACATTTTGAAAATCCCATATAAATGAAGTAAATCGTTTTTCCTCTCAGCCTCAGGAACAGGCGTAAAAATCAAGGAATAAAGTTGGAGGGAAAGTACACTGTTAGCAGGTCATCCCATAATTATCCATTAAGGGGATTTTAACACCTTTCTTTGAAGCATCTGGTATTAGCCACTGTCAGAGAGCTGGATACCAGAGTAGATGTGCCACTGGAAGGGGTGCTGGAACTAGAGTGCTGGTGATGTGTCAGCACCCCCTGGTTTGAAGTGGTTTCCATCATAGACAGGCTTTACAGTTTGGTTCAATAGCTTTCAGCACCCCTGCTATACAAATTGTTCCAATGCCATCGACCACTGGTCTGATCTAGTATGGCAATTACTGTGGTCCTCTGTATCTAATAGTTATAGGCCAGATTCTACTCTTAGGCCTGGTCTACATTACAAAATTGGGTTGACGTAAGCTGACTTTTGTCCACCTAGTAGTGCATGTGTCTACACTTGAATGTGTCTTCCATTGATGTAAGTGTCCCGTTACAGAGACTCAGTAACACCACCTCCCATAGTCAACGTATTGAGGTTGATGCAGCACGAGTGTAGACACGGTGTTACTTATGTTGACCCAAACAGTCCTCCAGCAGTTGTCTCACAATGCCTTACACTATCTGTACTGGTCACAACTATGAACTCCACTGCTTGAGGGTCACAGAGGCTAGAAGACCTCCCTCCACTTTAAAGCCCCATTAATTTTTGAATTGCCTTTTCCTTATTGTCCACTTGGTGAACACCTAGCAGCTCTCAATTTTTGTGTGCAGTTGCCCAGCTGACTATGCCAACTACACCCTCCAGACATGCTCCAGCTTGGATAGACAGGAGATATTGGATCTCCTGGGCCTATGAGGAGAAGAGGCTATGCGAGCCTTAGAATTGTGGGCATCGATGAGCAGATTGCATGGGGAATGCAGGAGAAGGAATACAACAGGGACCAGCAGCAGTGCTGCAGGAAAGTGAAGGAACTGCATCAGGCATACCAGAAGGCCAGGGAGGCCAATATCAATCCAGTGCCAAGCCACAGACTTGCCACTTTTACAAAGAACTGCATGCTACATTTGGCAGAAAATCCACCATCACCCCACACACCCCTGTGGATTCCTCTGAAGAGCCTAAGCCACAGGCCCCTGGTGTGAAGAGTGAGGACAAGGAGGAGGAAGAAAAGGATGGGGGACATGTGACCGGGGGTTCCAGCTATGCTGCAAGCCAGGACCTTTCTGAAACTCCAACACAGTCCAGTCAGTCCTGGCAGTCAAGCACAAGCGAGCCCAATGCAGGGGAAGGAACTTCGAGTAAGTGTTTAATTGTATTTTGCATTACAATGATGTACTGATGGTGCCCCCAACTTAGCAGGACACAGCTATCAACTTTTCATTAGTTTTATCATATTAGAAGAGATAGTAGTACAATAAAAAGAGGTAGAGTTGTTATCTGGTTTTCATTCCCCTGTACAGTTAGGCAAAGGGAGGGGGGCATAAAGAGCAGTTTGTTTATGCACAGAGGGATGTCCCTTGAATTCTCCTGAGAGATCTTCATGAAGCATTCATGGAGGTACTTTGAAATCCTCTTCCAAAGGTTCCTAAGGATGGCAGCCTTATTTCTTCCTCTTTGGTGGGACACTTTCCAACACCAGTCAGCGATAACTTTGGCAGGCACCATTGCAATACACAGGCTAGCAGCATATGGGCCTGGGTGGCTTCAGGATGCCAGCAACACCTGTGTTGTCTGTGCCTTTGTTACCCTGAGGAATGAAATATCAGCTAAAATCACCACTGTCTGTGAAAATGGTGCCAATATTCAATGTCATTGCCCTATACTCATGCAACCAAGGAATTCCCTCCTCATTTCACTCACCCCGGTGGGCCATGCTCACCATGGCTGGTGCTGTGAGTGGGACTGTGTACAAACGCTCTGAAGCAGAAGTGTCAGTAAAACTTTAGGGGTTCAAGGGAAGGGATTTCTGAATCTTATTTTTACTTTCGGTTGTGACTATATTGACAATGATACCTCTGTGTGTTTTATCTGAAGCTGCTGCCATTGTGGCCTTGAGAGGTAGCCCCTCCACACTTGTAGAATGATTGAGCCAGATAAGGGGGAGAAAGAGGAGGACTTGGGATTACATGTTCAATGAGATCTGGCAAGCAAGTTCTGCAACAGACCATGAACATTGAAGACAGCCTGGAGAAGGAAAGAGCAGATGAGACAGAGGCCCAGGATTCCCAGCAGAAAAAGAGGAGGGATATGCACCAGGACATAATGGAGCTTCTCTATCTGCACACACAGATGCTGCAGACTCTTGTGGACCTACAGATTCAACAATCATGTAACTCCATTACAGCACCTCTCTACACCATCCCTCAACATTCTACATGGCATCAGGGGCTGCATCCGTACCCCACACTACTCCACCCTGAGGCACATTAAGGACAACCTCAACGTCACATCCACTGACCAGTGAAAGTCATGGTAGCTGTATGTGTAGCTAAAATGGATGTGAATATTCTTTCCCCTTGTTAAGTTCTGTTCCATTAATTTAAGTTCTTAATGTATTTGCTTTTAAATTCCACAGATTTTTTCTTTGCATTGCTTTTGTTAGTGAATAAAATTCTATTATTTGGAACATAATTCATCTTTATTAGTTCACAACATATGTTGCAGAGTGCCTAGCAGTTCTGAAAGCACCCACTTACTTGTTACTGTACAGTGTAACACAACTCATAGGATCAGTGACAAACACAGGGTAATAATCATATATGTACAGCAAGCACCACAGAATTCATAAGTGCATTGACAGTGTTATAGTCATAGATGTACACCAAGCATCACACAATTCCTAATAGGCCCCAAAATAGCAGGGCCAGGTAGAGCACAGTACACCACAATGCATTACTGTGGATCACTGTTATAGTGCTCTTTCAAAGCCATACAGCTCCACATTGAGCTCTTCTAATAGCCCTGGTGTCTGACTGTTCAAACTCAGCAGACAGTCACTTCACCTCCGCCCTACTTTGCTTCACAGATATTGTGCAGGATACACCAGACAGCTATAACCACTGGGATGTCTTTTTCACCGAGATCCAATCTTGTGAGTGAAAAACATCCTCATCCTTTCAAGCTATCAAAAGTACATTCAACTGTCATTCTGCACCTGCTGAGCCAGTAGTTGCATCTTTCCTTAGTGCTGTCAAGGTGGCCGATGTATGGCGTCATGAGCCTGGGGAGCAAGTGGTATGCTGGATCGCCCAGGATAATTATTGGCATTTCAACATCACCAATGGTAATTTGCTGGTGAAGAAAGAAAGTCCCTGCTTGTAGCTTTCTGAACAGTCCTGTGTTCTTAAAGATGCGTGTGTCATGCACCTTCCCTGACCAGCCCACATTGATGTTGGTGAAGCATCCCTGGGGATCCAGCAACTCTTCCAAAACCATAGAAAAGCAGCCCTTTCTGTTGATGTACACTGTGGGAAGGTGGTCTGGTGCCAAAATAGGGATATTGTTCCACTGCAGTTCAGGAACCCCATTGCTGCAAATCCATCCACTATGCCCTGCACATTGCCAACAGTTACAGTCTTGTGTAACAGGAAACAGTGGCCCTGCAAACTTGCATGACAATAGCCCCCCGCAGTGGATTTTCCAACTCCAAAATGATTTCCCACTGACCGGTAGCAATCAGGCGTTATAAATTTCCACAGTGTGACTGCCATTCACTTCTCCACTATCAGTGCAGCTCTCCTTTTGGTGTCTCTTGCTGGAAGGCTGGAGCAAACTCGGCACACAGATCCAGGAATATAGCCTTGTGCATCTGAAAGTTCTGCAGCCACTGCTTGTCTTCCCAAACTCGTTTGACAGTGCATCCCACAAGTCAGTGCTCATTTCTCAGGCCCAAAAGCAGCGCTCCACCATCTGCAGCTGCTCCATGAATGCCACCAACAACCTTGAATCAGTTCTTGCTATGTCCCACATAATCTGTCCTCCAAGAAATCATCATATTCCCTGCTAATTTGGTTCTTCTTACAGCTCTGCATATACAGGACTGTCATGTATCCTTTGCTTGCAATGCTTAGGCCAATAGTGCAGAGCCGTGCAGGCTTTGTATTTCTATCAGAGATGGTGGACAGCAAGAAGGGCCATTCTGGTTTGTGGGCTTTTTAAAAAAGTCATGAAAATTATGAGATATAGATGATATTATGGGATGGAGACAGTTGCACTCTGGAAAGATGACCCCTTGCTCCTAGTCACCCCTATGGTCATGAATTTTGTGTTGATTTGTTTCTAATGATAAGGTTATTAATGCTTCAGTTGGGAAATCTGCCATCTATCTATTTTAGAGTTTTCTATAACATTTATCATTGTAGTATTTAAGTACATATGAAAGAAGTGTGTTTTAAGGAGGGACTTGAAGTAGGAGAAATTGGAGATAAGATAGTCTTGCTTAAAGAGGTAATTCCACAGATGTGTGCAAGTAAAGAGTGTTATTTAGTGGCTAGAGTAAGCAACTAGGAGTCAGGACTCCTGGTTTTATCATGTACTTATTGTGTGACCTCAGGCACGTCTCTTTACCCCTTTATCCGTTGCAGAATAAAGATAATACCTGTACCACAGAAGTGTTGTGAGGCTTAATTAGTGGATTTTTAAAAACCTGGAAAACTTTAACGGAAAAGTGCAAAATATTGTTGTCAATGTTATCATCAGGCATAAAATGAGATCCTAATCTCTTTGGGTCATTAGAGAGACCATGGTTCTTTTTCACCAGAGTAGCGGTCCAATGTCCTGACCTAAGTCCATTTCGAAAGGTAATTGCAGAAGAAATGAAAGGACTGGAAGCGGATCTGACTGGATCCACTATAGCCCCCTCCCCTCTACTTCCACAAATGGGAATGAAGACAGGCAGACAGATTGCAAGGAAGAATGAAAGATGAAAAACTGACATTGACTGTGGTTGGAAGAATTCCAGGAGCTCACCAGTAAGGGCCATTATCTTAGCCAGTAAGCTAGCCCTAGAAGGTTTAAGTACTGTTAGTTACATAAGAACGGCCATACTGGGTCAGACCAATGTAGGTTGACCAGACAGCAAGTGTGAAAAATCAGGACAGGGGCTGCAGGGTAAGAGGTGCCTATATAAGACAAAGCCTGAATATCAGAACTGTCCCTATAAAATCAGGACATCTGGTCACCTTAGACCAATGGTCCATCTAGCCCAATATCCTGTCTTCCAACAGTGGCCAATGCCAGGTACTTCAGAGGGAATGAACAGAACAGGCAATCCTCAAGTGATCCATCCCCTGTCATCCACTCCCAGCTTCTGGCAAACAGAGACTAGGGACACTCAGAGCATGGCGTTCCATCCCTGCCCATCCTTGCTAATAGCCATTGATTGACCTATCCTCCAGGAACTTTAGTTATTTTTTGAACCCTGTTATAGTTTTGGCCTTCACAATATCCTCTGGCAAGGAGTTCCACAGGTTGACCATGCGTTTTGTGAAGTACTTCCTTTTGTTTTTTTTAAACCTACTGCCTATTAATTTCATTGGGTGATCCCTAGTTCTTGTGTGATGTGAAGGAGTAAATAACATTTCCTTATTTTACTTTCTTCATACCAGTTAAGATTTTATAGATCTCTATTGTATCCCCCTTTAGTCATCTCTTTTCCAAGCTAAAAAGTCCCAGTCTTTTTAATCTCTCTTCATATGGAAGCAGTTCCATACCCCTAAACATTTTTGTTGCCCTTCTCTGTACCTTTTCCAATTCCAATATATCTTTTTTGAGACGGGGTGACCAGATCTACACATAATATTCAAGATTTGGGCATACCATGGATTTATATAGCAGCATTATGATATTTTCTCTCTTATTATCTATCCCTTTCTTAATGATTCCCAACATTCTGTTTGCTTTTTTGACTGCCGCTGCAAGTTGAGTGGATGTTTTCAGAGAACTATCCACAGTGACTCCAAGATCTCTTTCTTGAGTGGTAACAGCTAATTTAGACCTCATCATTTTATATGTATAGCTGGGATTATGTTTTCCAATGTGCATTACTTCATATTTATTAACATTGAATCACCCAGTTTTTTGAGATCCCTTTGTAACTCTTTGCAATCTGCTTTGGACTTAACTGTCTGGAGTAGTTTTCTATCATCTGCAAATTTTGCCACCTCACTGTTTACCCCTTTTTCCAGATCACTTATGAATATGTTGAACAGCACTGGTCCCAGTACAGACCCCTGGGGGACACCACTATTTACCTTTCTCCATGTCATGTGGGTCAGTTCAAGTTTCAGACATTCAGCTTTGTCCCTTTCTGTTCTTATAACCCTTGTGTCTTTTGTGATGCTGTTGTAAAAGCAGGAGTACTTGCACCTTCCAGAACAAGGAATCCCAGTTTAATAGAAAGAAGACAGTGCTGAAACCATCTGAAAATCTCCTGTATCTTCCATTGATAACAAAGGTTTAGGGGGCTTATTTAAGGGTAGGACTCAGTTTGTAAATTGATTTTCTTTCTTGCCCCCCTGCACAGTTTTTCCAACTCTGCACACATTTCCAAGCATAAAGATGCAAAGGTGCTACATAATAGAGCTAAGGCCAAACCTGATTCCACAGCACAGCTCTGATGAGTTTGAGGGCCCTGTCAACTAAGGCTACAGTGTGCTTCTGAACAGTAGCCAAACAATAGTCTCCTGGAATATCATCTGTGCGTCTGACTGTGCTGTTCTACATGTGGGAATTAGAGAGAACAGCAGATCTCAGCCCTGGGAAGGGAAAGAACAAAATTCTTTAGGAGCTATCCAGTGAAGCCTCCATCAAAGGGGAAGAGAAAGGAGGGAATGAGGGTGTTGAGGAAGGGAGCAGGAACTTCAAACACTTTATTAAGTGTCAGTGACTAACAGATCAGCTGGGTGCAGCCTTTGGAGAAAAATGAAATAATTTGCAAACAGCTTGGATAAAGTGTGCATAAATGATAAAAATGTTAAAAATAAACTGTTAATATGATAAAATAGGAGTGGATGCTACAAGCTGTGGCATGTCATGACTCTCAGGAAATACAGTTCTGAAAAAGTACAAAAGACCTTCTGTACGAGGTAATGAGGCGCATCTAATTATATTTAAGAAAGAACAGCAAGAACTACTTAGGAACACACACACCCCACCCCTTTCTTCTCTCATAGGCCAGTCAGAATTCCAGTCCCAGAGACACCGTTATTTCATAGAAGGGTGAAGAATTTAGAGAGCATCACAAAAAACAAGGTTATTTTCCCATAACTGTGAAAAAAAAATAGAAAGGGCTTCCTTGTCTGTTCTCTTCCTCCTCCCAATAATTCACATCAGGGAAAAAAACAACCCCCCCCTTCCAAAAAAAAACAAGCCAAAATAAGCCTGACCACCATGAGAAATTAAGCCCATCAGAATGACATTTGACACCATCAGGCCACAGCTGAAGAACAAGGGAAAAGTTTTCGGACCACTGTCACTGACCCATAGTCCCTCACTCCTAACCTTGCTCTCCAACATATGTTTCTCATTTCCTTGCTTATAGCTGGTCCAAGCTAATGATATGTGTTTTGGCAGCCATCCCGTGCTTGGCATACTGCCTGCCTTGTTCTCATTGTCCCAGCTACTTACAGAAATCCCTTTCTCTGTCTTTTTCTCTCTTTTAGAAAACCAGCTTTAAAGAACAGTAAATATGCAAAACAGCTTTCACTCTATACAGCTACCATCTTGAATACTCCACTTCCCCCACCATCAAACACATCCTATCAATAGAGGCATGAAGAGACTGCCCATGTAGGAGAGGTAAGTTAACACAAAAACAGTGGAAATTCAACAAATTGGCCCACTGGAGTCTTGCATTGCTATAAATATGAAGAACACAGCTATTTTGAGGGACGATGGCATGGGAAAGTTCTGCCTGGAATCTTGGATATGTCAGAGAAGACAGATCTTTCCAGCAGACATGGGAAGAGGGACTCAACACTCAGAACAGTACAGAGAGGGAACAACTTGGCAGCTGCCAAGACTGAATAAAATAGGAATGAGAGATGCCAACATATTTGGTTTTCTGCCTGAGTAATCAATAACGGGCTGTCAAATGGCACATGAGGGTAGGAAGGATGGTCTAATGGATAGGATATTGATCTGACCCAAAGACCTCCGCTCAATTCCCAGCTCAACCACAGACTTACTGTATGACCTTGCTCAAGTCATTTAATCTGTCCTCTGCCTCAGTTGAATAATACTTACCTATCTCACAGGTGTGTTGTGAGGCTTAAATCTATTAAGCATTGTGAGGTACTCAAATACTATGGTGATGAGGATCATATAAATAGCTAGATACATAGATGTTTGGCTTTCAGCTTCTTGTTGGTGAGGGAGCAGAATGATCCCTGGTAAAATAGGGAGGGAGCAGAATGGTCTGTTTTACTGCCCTCTTATTGGAGAGACCTGGGCTCTTCATTAAATCATGTCATTTTTTCATAAGATTTCTGTTATTTGTCATACATTGGGGCTGCCAGACCTGCCTGAATAGGCCAACAGACATACCTGTGTTAGGGGAAACTTTAGTTGCAGCTTCACAAAATCTCATGTAAATAATCATACATTAAAATTTTAAAATGTGTGATAATAAACCCTGCAGCAGACAGATTGATTGTGCCCAAAAGGCACAGCCCTTTGGACAGAGGAGGCTGTAATAGAAGCCCTAGGAAGAAAGCTGCGGACCTTTTGGAGCGTGCAGGATGTTTTCCCCTCCGTATCCACGTACCTCTGCTGACTAGGCAGAGTAAGATTGGGGTGATGGCTCTACTGCCTTTTGGGAGGCTAGCATCACAGGGCACATTTGCCTGACACAGTGCCTGTACTCCCCATCTATACCAGCTGGACCATATGCAGATGTGAAAGGGAGAGGGGAGACTCTTAGGCCCTCCTGGCCTGCTGTGCATTGCAGAGGGCCACACAATCTGGCCTCAAGTCTCTTTCTTTTCCAGTATGTGGAAAGTATTATACTCTCTTTGTATTTTTTATTTAAATGTGCTGAACACTAGTCTCATAGCACATATACAAATGTAAAACAATCAAAAGCATTTACAAATTGGTTCAGTACTAACCAAACAATCTTTCAGCAATATTTAGAGCCTTCCATACTCTAAACCTTTCTCCACACACACGTCTCCCAGGGAAAGCTTCAGAAGAGAGAATGCTGCTGCAGCTTGCCCTAAAAATCATCAAATGTGGGATCTGGAGGAGCCCTCACTGATAATGCTGTGCTAGCGGCAGTTCTCTTGTAAATCAAGGTCCTCCTAGCTCTCAAATGCCTCAGCTGATTGCCATTGCCTCCGAAATACACAGGGAGAGAGTCAGTCTCAAAAATAGGCAAGGGCCAAACCATTTAGAGCTTTATAGGTTACAATCAACACCTTAAACATCACCCACAAATCAACTGGTAGCCCGTTCAGATCATGCAGCACTAGTGTAATCCCTGTTTACTAGGTGACTGGTGGAATTCAGCACTAGCTGTAATTTTTGGCTAACACTAAAGTAATCCAAGATTGAGGTGACAAAGCCAAGGATGCCTGTGGTGAGTAACAGACATGAAAGAAAAGGCAACAGCTTTGTTGCCAAACACAAAATATGGAAAACACTCTTGGTACCACTCCTACCAGAACAAGCAGCAGGTGCCAAGAATTGTAAAAAGAAATCCAGGCTGAAAGACTGCATAAAAAATGGCAGGCATACCTCCTCAAAAAGGGTGCTGATAAAACTTCATAATTTCTTCTGGTTACTTTCCCCACTGTATCAGCATCATTTCTATTTCATCTGAGTTGTGCTTTAGCCAGTTAGCTCTCATCCACACTCTAGTTTTGTTGAGAAACTGGGCAAGGTGTTCAATTGCATTGGCTGGGTCAGAAGAGATGGAGATACATAACTTGGGCTCATCCATATACTGAAGACTCTACAACCACTATATCCCCACTAATCCTGTAATGGCCCCTTGTATATGTTAAATAGGGGGATGACAGAGTAGACCCTGTGAAGCCCCGCATGAGAGAACCCTGAGGGGTAAATAAGGAATTGCCCAGTACTACTGTTTTCTGTCAGAAGAAAGGGACAGAGCCATACAATAGCTACTACATCTACCTTTTCTTTGGTCTGTAAAGTGAGTCAACAACACTTCATGAACAAAGGCAGATGACAAATATAGAAGAATCAGCATGGACACCATCCATCCCCAGGAGGAAATAAACCAATACAACCCATACGGTGTCTGTGCTATTCCAAGATCTAAAACTAAAATTGCTAGAGTCAAGAAGTCCCGAGAATTCCAAATATTGACAGAGCTGTTCTGCCACAACCTTCTCAATAATCTTCTCCAAAAAGGAAGATTCAGCTCTACGCAATAACTAGCGAGATCATAAATGTCAAGAGACAGACAAACTCTAGGTTACTATGCAGACTAACCCTTCTTTCTGCTTTTTTGCTTTATTAATGGGATAACCCTAACAAAGATTATGTAAACTCTAGCACAAGCTCCCCAGGTTTAGTTATATACTAGAGTGTTTTGCATAGAATTTTTCAGCCCCATCCCATCGTTCTCAGACTATTTTCAGCCTCCCCAAAATCACCAGGAATTAATCTATGGCAACAGCAGAGTCCTGCCAAATTTTTACCGATGTTGTATATAGTGTAATTGTAGCTGTGTCAGTCCCAGGATGTTAGAGACACAAGGTGGGTGAAAAGATATTACCTCACCCACCTTATCTCTCACCTGTTTACAGAGGCAGAGATGGTCATCTCCAGCAGAAGTCCCAGTTCTTAACCACCCAAGAGCAGCATGGATCTAAGGACTAGTCTACTCAAGGAAGGTTTTGTCATTTTAACTACCAGTAGAGTTAAACTGGCAAAACCCTCTTAGCGAAGACAAAATTATAGCGGCATAAAAATCCTTGACTAGCATAGGTTATCCTGATATAAGAACGTTTGTATCAATGTAATTATGCCTACACTAGGGCTTTTACTGGCATAGTTATGTTGGCAAAATATCAAGCCTCTAACCAATATAGCTAGGCCAGCAAAACTTTCTAACATAGACCTGCCCTAACTTGTAGATCATAATCTGCAACCCCATCACTCAAGTATGAGTTGCAAACTATGGATTTTGCCTTCTAAAATACTGGACATTAGTATTTCATCACCAACTCATATTCAGTAAGGTGAAAATGAAGTGTTTTAACTTTTCCTTCTTTCCTTCTTAATCAATCACTGTTATCCATGCCACCAGCTGCTCCAGCGCTTGATCCTGCATCATTGAAGCCAATAGGAGTTTTGTCATTAAATTGTATGAAAACAGAATCAAGTCCTTCTTAGGCTCAGAACCTTTGTGTTATACTCAGCTCCATTCTCTTTCCTCTTACCCGTCTCCGTGTATCCAGGTCATTGCTAAATCCTGCCAATTTTTCCCCTATAATAGTCCCAAAAGCCATCCCTTCTTCTTTTGCTGAAACTTTGCTCCATGTTTTGACTATCATGCATGTTGAGTGCTACAACCTCTACATCTCTAGCTGCCCCTGTTCTCAGATTGCATTCCTCAGGTCTACCCAACATGCTACCACCAAAATCACCTTCCTCCCCTGGTATTCCAACTATGTCTTCCTCACCTGCAAAGCTCTGCATTGGATGCTCTTCCCCATCAGACCCCTGCTCTGAACTCGATTCTTTCTGTTCAATGGTCACTTAGATCCCAGCCTTCATTCCAGATGTTGCCTTCAAATGTAATATTCCTGACAATAAGCACAACTCATGATCTTCCACTGTCACCCTCATGCTTCCATCCCCCTCCCCAAATCTTCTTTGGCATTATCCATTGCTATCTTATGTCTCCTTTAGACTGGGAGCGCTTCTGGGCAAGGGCCCGTCATTTTTATCTGCTTGTAGAGCAACATGCATGCCTAGAGAGCGGTATAAATAGGTACATTATTTTGATTTAATCCCCAGGCCACATTTCATTTTTTGATATGCCTATTCAGATTGTGGGTACTACAAAGCTGCAAACTTTCCATGGAGATTTGTGTTCAAAGTGTTGGGATGGGAGAATAATGAATTTGGTTTCTACAGACAGGGAAGTGTTAGTGGAAGACAGAGGCATCCTGAGGCTTTGATGATAGGCAAGAACCAAAAAAGAGTCAGAGAGAGGAATCGTGTGTCAGAGACATTGGCCCTCTCATGTGGAATAGGGCCTTCCCTGAGGTTGCCAACAAAATCAGATCTGCAACAAGAGTCCTGGAGTTCAAAAGCGCTAACTTTAAAAAATTAAGGGAATTAAGGAAGTGGACTGGACTGAAGAACTCAAGGATATGAATGTGGCGGAGGCTTGAAATTACTTTACATCAAAGCTGCAGGAGCTATTTGAAACCTGCATCCCAAGCAAGGGGAAACATTCATTGGGAAAGGTTGCAGACAAAGCTGGATGAGCAAGCATCTCAAATAGGTGATTAAAAGAAAGCAGAAAGCCTACAAGGAAGGGAAGATGGAAGGGATCAGCAAGGAAAGCTACCTCTTGTAGGTCAGAAAGTGTAGGGATAAAGTGAGAACTGCCAAAAACCAAACAGAGCTGGACCTTGCTGTTGTCAGATGCTACCAGTGTGGTGCTCTGCTTTCTCCTGTGTTGATATCACTCGGCTGCGTGCGTGTGTTCCCTCTGTGTGCGGTCCCAGCTCTGCAGATAGCTGACACAGCAAACCCGACGAGAACCCCCAATAACCACAGAGTCTAGTAAGGTACGAAGGCACCTCGGCCAGGTTTATTGCGACCCTGACACAATTGCAGTTCCCCATAGATTACTTAGTCTACCGGGCATACTACTAGAAAGTGCCGCTCAGCAATGGACTCAGCTCAGTCAGTGGCGGGACTTTCCACTGCCCCCTCGGCTGGACCAAGACACCGCCCCAGGGATACATTCTTATACAGAGGTACAAACAAGTTATACATCACTCCTGACGGATTGAGGTGCAACCCCTCTACGCAATAAGGTGCCGCCTCTCACCTTGTACATGTTGGTTTGATCAAAACAACTTTATCCATCATTTTACCCTTTTGCCCCTGTCATTGGGATGGGTCGGCCTGTTCCATGTTATCTGTAGAATGTTCCCGTATGGTATGTCTCGGTACCATGTTTATACTTTAACTTTGCTAGGTGAATATATATTTATGCAACATCAGTCCTTTTCCTGCCAGCTTCTGTGAGCAGGGCCTGCCTCTGGCTCACAGCTTAACTTTGCTTTATATTAGCAAAGTTTTGACCATTACTTTAGTTCAGGCCTCAGGCCTCATACTGGGCCTTTATCAGGGCCTTCACTTACTACATTCCCCCACTTTTTGTCTTTTCAAGGGGAGGATGTTTACCCATCGTCCCGGAAAAGCATAATGCATGGACTAAAGATAACCCAGTGGGCTAAACACTGTTAGGTGGTTACCTTATTTTACCATCCATGCACTCATGCCCCATCTGTCTCTTTAGTCTGCACATTCCCTCGTACGACTGGCGGACAGATTTTATTCTCCAATTTTATTTTTCAGTCCCTTATGGTGGGCCTGGGAATGTTAGGCCCGGGACCATAGGTACGTGGGGTTTACTAGCCTATCTGGTATTTCCTTAAGGGCGTCGTGGGGACATACAAACTATGCCCAGAATATAAATGGAAACTATGGAATATATGACTTATATATTGATATTATATGAGTGTGAGTATATGTATATGCATGGTATAGTGCTTAATATTTAAAACACTTTAATCATCAATTACTATACCTTAACTCCTTACTCTATGAAGTGATTATTTGGGTGTACAACCACAGTGTTGATTGCCATTTCCATTCCCTTATCCACTCGACCTTGTAACTTGGCGTGTCTTGTTTGACGGATCATATAGCAACACATTCCTATTAAAACCATAACTGTCAGGACCTGGATCCCCATTAGGAATACGCTTAAAGTGCGAACTACTGGATGTAAGGTCACATCCTCGGGGATTGCCCACCAGGGTGTTTCCACTGCTTGTTGAACCTCGTCCACTTCACGCATTTGCTGCTGTATTAAGTGGGCTATTGGTATTAGGGACTCCTTAGTTCTGGTTACTAAATCGTGTATATCTAACTGTAAGAACTTTACAGGTGGAAACAGATCAACCAATAAATTTTGCAGATGTTCATGAATGATGACCGTTTCAGTGACAGCCTTACCCTTTTTTGTTGGCCAAAAGGCATGGGCTCCTATTTGGATAGTGCCGGTGACCGATACACAAAATCCTGCCTCACTTGCAGGGCAGATATTGCCATCTATAGAAAAATTATAATGCCCTATGGCACAGGCCATGTCCTGAATGCGCACTACCTCCTTAACCAATTCCTTTTGTACTAGCCGTGCCCAGCCTTTTTTAGTGGCATTAATGTAAATTTTGGCATAGCACTCACACAACCACCATCCAGTGTTGTCAGATGCTACCAGTGTGGTGCTCTGCTTGCTCCTATGTTGATATCACTCGGCTGCGTGCGTGTGTTCCCTCTGTGTGCGGTCCCAGCTCTGCAGATAGCTGACACAGCAAACCCGACGAGAACCCCCAATAACCACAGAGTCTAGTAAGGTACGAAGGCACCTCGGCCAGGTTTATTGCGACCCTGACACAATTGCAGTTCCCCGTAGATTACTTAGTTACATGAAATTGCAAGCCCAATAGCAAGGATTTTTAATGAATCTGTAAACTCGCGGGTCATTCTCTATGACTGGAGAATTACTAATATAGTTCCTATTTTTTAAGAAAGGGAAAAAAGTGATCTAGGAAACTACAAGCCTGTTAGTTTGACCACAATTGTATGCAAGGTCTTGGAACAAATTTTGAAAGAGAAAGTAGTTAAGAGCATAGAGGTGAATGGTAATCGGGATAAAACACAACATGGTTTTACGAAAGGTAGATCGTGCCAGACCAGCCTGATCTTCTTTGAGAAGATAACTGATTTTTTTAGACAAAGGAAATGGAGTAGATCTAATCTACCTGGATCTCAGTAAGGCACTTGATACCGTTCCACATGGAAAATTATTAGTTACATTGGAGAAGATGGGGATTAATATGAGAATTGAAAGGTGGATAAGGAAGTGGTTAAAGGGTAGACTACAATGAGTCATAGTGAAAGGTGAACTGTAAGATTGGAGGGAGGTTACTAGCGGAGTTCCTCAGGATTCAGTCTTGGGACCAATCTTATTTAATATTTTTATTACTGATCTTGGCACACAAAAAAGTGAGTGTGCGCCAATAAAATTTGCAGATGATAAAAAGTTGGGAGGTATTGCCAATACGGAGGAGGACCAGAATATCATACAATATCTGGATGAATTTATAAACTGGAGTAATAGAAATGTGACATACAAGGTCATGCATTAAGGGACTAACAACAAGAATTTTTGCTATAAGCTGGAGAGTTATCAGTTGGAAGTGACAGAGGAGGAGAAAGAACTGGGTGTATTGGTGGATTACAGGATGCCTATGAGCCATCAGTGTAATGCAGCCATGAAAAAGGCTAATGCAGTCCTAGGATGCATCAAGCAATGTATTTCCAGTAAAGACAGGGAAGTATTAGTACCTTTATACAAGGTACAGATGATGGTCCCTTCTGACCTTTGAGTCTATGAGTCTATCTCTCAGAGTATCCTTTGTGAATAGATTTTAGAGAATGATCAGGTAAGCGCTGCAATAAATTGTACGCTGACAGTTCATGCAGGTAAAAGCAGTTGAATCCTAACTCAGATAGTGTAGTGTTCCCTTCTCAGTCCCAAGGAGATCAAACTTTAGTGACCAGAGTTAATACTCTAGCAGTTCCAAACTGATACTCATAACAAGATCCACTGACTGGAAGTTGATGTCTGCAAAATTTGAACTGAAAATAGGATGCAGATTTTTAAGAATGAGGATAATTGACTATTGGAACAGAGTATCAAAGGAATGTGATAAATTCTTCATCACTTGAGGTCTTTAATTTAAGATTGGCGTCTTTCTAAAAGATGAGCTCTAGCTCAACCTCAAGTTGTTGGGCTTGATACAGGAGTTAGTGGGTAAAGTTCTCTGGCCTGTGTTATGAAGGAAGTCAGACTAGATGATCATAATGTTCACTTCTGGCCTGAAAAATCTTAAATTGAGATTCTGTGCTGTGCCTCCTGGAGGAGCAGCACTTAAGGCAAGGCTCAGAAGGGGAATGGGGGTAGAAGGGGGTTGAATGTGACTATAAGCGACCAGTGTACCCTCAGAATTTTGGAGTGCTCTGGGTGCTGAAGGTTCCATTGGCATAAATGAGGTTTATGGGTAGTGCCAGACCATGGCAGCCCAGAATCTCTATAGCAGGGTGCACAACATAAATTTTCCCTTCCACCTCCATTACAGCCCCCATGCTGGAGCTTGCGAAGAAGGTAAAATACAGATGCTTAAAGCAGCCCTATGCTGTGTCTGTACTGGAGGAATTATTTCACGGTTCTTGGGGGGAAATTCTGGGCCCTGTATGCCACTGGGGCAGTGTCTACGGGCCAGAATCTTTCCCTATAAATTTACTGGTTTTCAAAACCTTTAATAAGACCATGCAAATAAATAGTTCTACTGGTGTTATGTTTCACTTAGAAGAAGTTTTTGCAGATGCTGTGGCAGGTGTCAGACCAGCAACTTTTGACACTGAAGACATTATTTGAGAGGAGATTTAGCATCTAAATGGTTAAAATATCACCACATTTCATTCCTCTTAGGTTTCCCATAAACATTTAGCAAAGCAATTTCACTCAATCACACATATTAACTACTTAAGTTCCCCTCTCCAAGGATGTGTATTGTTATTTTATGCCAAATGTGCTGTAATTAAGTTTGACATAAATTTAAATATGTGGTTTGTGGGGCAAATGGGAGATGGATTTTTTCTTTTTCCTATATGGAGAATGTAACAAAATAATATAGTTTTTTTTAAATTCCCTATCTTTTTACTCATTGTCCATTTTATTAAAACCACATGGGTTAATCTGTGGGCTGCTATGTTTCCAAGGCCAGTTTCTTGTCTCTGATTTAAAAAAAAAATTAATAATACAAATTATGAAAACTTCCATATTACACTCTATATATGAAAACTACCATATATGTAGTTTATGCATCAAAGGCTAAAGGTATTTGAGATAGCATCCATTGATGGATAATGGACTATTATTGGATCAGGAATGGAGTTTGTCAGTTTGGTCAGATTAATGGGAGTCTTAAATTTCTAAACCATAGCGAGGACACTCTTCATTTCACAATATTATTAATTACATTGTTATGTATTGTATCATTCACTGTGCTTTGTTGTGAGCAAACTGTCCATTTTTCAAGGCTGAAGGTGACTTTGGAAGCCAGACCTAATCACTACATTATTATTATTTATTATAGTTACTTATTATTTTTATTACAATAGAACCCAAATCGGGATAAGGGTTTCCTTGTGCTTGGAGCTGTGCAAACACACAACAAGACAAGCTGCCTGCCATGAAAAGATTACTATCCGATTTAAGACCAAATACAAAGAAGAACAAAAAATAGGGAGGAAAAGAGGTGGGGAAGTTGAGAGTAACAGTAATAAGATCATGTAATTATATAGACAAAGAATTTGAACAAGATAGTTCAAAATAATGTAAAAATATTTTTGAATTATTATCTTTAAAATTCTCTGTGCTCCCTTAACATCTCTATCTTCTCTAGAAAAATTGTCCAAGGAGTGAGGGTTTTTTTGTATTATTTTGTTTGTTTTCCCAATTCTATATATTTCCAGCAGCCCCTCTACCTATCATTGTTAGTTCCTTGGACTAAATTCTGCCTTCAGTTACACCCCTCCACACCATTTGAATTCAATGGCCAAGATTTGCAAAAGTGACTAGTAATTTTACATGCACAGCTTGAGACACCTTAAAGGGACCTGATTTTCAGAGGGCTCAGTACTGTTTAGAACAGGGGTTCTCAAACTGGGGGTCGGGAGCCCTCAGGGGGTCATGAGGTTATTACACGGGGGGTCATGAGCTGTCTTCCTCCACCCCAAACCCCACTTTGCCTCCAGCATTTATAATGGTGTTAAATATATAAAAAAGTGTTTTTAATTTATAAGGGGGGGTTGCACTCAGAGACTTGCTATTTGAAAGGGGTCACCAGTACAAAAAGTTTGAGAGCCACTGGTTTAGAACATAGATGATAGGAGATTGTATCCTGGAAAGCAGTGACTCGCCAAAAGACTTAGAGATTATGATTAGGGTGACTAGATGTCCCGTTTTTAAAGGGACAGTCCCGTATTTAAGCCCTCCTGCAGATGTCCCGACTTCTTCTTTAAATATGTCCAGTATTTTCTGTCTCCCCCCGCATCCATCAGTACTGGCAGGCCCTGCTGCCGGCCGGATCCCTGCTTGCCAGCCACCCACCCACCAGCAGTGAGGGAGGGGGTCCACTAGCTGACGACAGGGGTGGGTGTGCAAGACTAGTGGCAGGGCGAAGATGCAGCGCATGGGGCCGGAGGCTCCCCCTGCTGGTCCGTCAGCGCAGCCCTTGCTGCGTGCCAGCTCTCGGCCAGCAGGGCCCCAACCACAGTCCCGTTTCATACCAGCACTGGCTGCGAGCTGCAGAGGCTGGTGCGTGTGAGCAGGTGCCAGGTGGCGGCTGGTTATGTGTCTCCTCTGCTGCCCACCCATCAACCCTTTACGTGTTCCCCCTCTCACTCTCCTCTCCCTGCTTTGCCCCTTCACCCCCACAGCCACACTGGTCCTCCATATTCCCCCCGGCGGGGCGCATCTTGCTCCCAGCACTGTGCGGAGAACCAGCCCGTGGTCGGAGCGCTCAGCTCACCAACAGCCTAGCTGGCAGGCTCCTTCCTTCCCCCACTGCCTCTGGCTGGGCTGGTGCCCTGGGAAAGCCCATGACCCTCTGGCCCGGAGCGCTGGCCAGGAGAAACCGAGCCCTGCATGTGCCAAAGCCCCGCACACAGTGCCGGCACGGGGAAGCCTCTCTGCCCGTCAGCTAAGCTGTGGAGTGGCGGGGGCGGGAGCTATTTCTGGCCTGTTCACACCCCGAACCTGCAGGCTCCATAGCAGCCCCCAGGGCAGGGGCTTAGCACCATCTTCACTCCCCACACCCCCACCCTTGGTCCTGCCCAGGGAGCACTGGGATGCGCTGTCCCCTAGGCACCCTCGCCTGCTGAGCCACCCCTTTGGCCAGATTCACAGAATCCCCGTCAGTCAGGTTCCTGGGCCCTGGTGCACAATGCGTCCTTAGGGCTTAACCCCTTCCTGCCTGCTCTGGAGGCGGCCTGGTTATGTCAGTGGCCAGCAGCAGTCTGGAGGTGTTAGCTGCCTTTTGATACTGTATGGGCAGGAAGGGACAAGCTGCTTCCAGCCATAGGGGAGTAGGGGTGGGGAAGAATCATAGAATATCAGGGTTGGAAGGGACCTCAGGAGGTCATTTAGTCCAACCCCCTGCTCAAAGCAGGACCAACCCCAACTAAATCATCCCACCCAGGGCTTTGTCAAGCCGGGCCTTAAAAACATCTAAGGATGGAGATTCCAGCACCTCCCTCGGTAACCCATTCCAGTGCCTCACCACCCTCCTAGTGAAAAAGTTTTTCCTAATAGCCAACCTAGACCTCCCCCACTGCAACTTGAGACCATTGCTCCTTGTTCTGTCATTTGCTACCACTGAGAATAGTCTGGATCCATCCTCTTTGGAACCCCCTTTCAGGTAGTTGAAAGCAGCTATTAAATCCCCCCTCATTCTTCTCTTCTGCAGACTAAATAATCCCAGTTCCTCAGCCTCTCCTCATAAACTATGTGCTCCAGCCCCTAATCATTTTTGTTGCCCTCTGCTGGACTCTTTCCAGTATTTCCACATCCTTCTTGTCGTGTGGGGCCCAAAACTGGACATAGTACTCCAGATGAGGCCTCACCAATGCCGAATAGAGGGGAATGATCACGTCCCTCAATCTGCTGGCAATGTTCCTACTTATACAGCCCAAAATGCGGTTAGCCTTCTCGGCAACAAGGGCACATTGTTGACTCATATCCAGCTTCTCGTCCACTGTAACCCCTAGATCCTTTTCTGCAGAACTGCTGACTAGCCATTTGGTCCCTAGTCTGTAGCAGTGCATGGGATTCTTCCGTCCTAAGTGCAGGACTCTGCACTTGTCCTTGTTGAACCACCTTAGATTTCTTTTGGCCCAATCCTCTAATGTGCCTAGGGCCCTCTGTATCCTTTTCCTATCCTCCAGCATATCTACCACTCCTCCCAGTTTAGTGTCCTCTGTAAACTTGCTGAGGGTGCAGTCCACACCATCCTCCAGATCATTAATGAAGATATTGAACAAAACCAGCCCCAGGACCGACCCTTGGGGCACTCTGCTTGATACCAGCTGCCAACTAGACGTGGAGCCATTGATCACTACCTGTTGAGCCCGACGATCTCGCCAGGTTTCTATCCACCTTATAGTCTATTCATCCAGACCATACTTCTTTAACTTGGCGGCAAGAATACTGTGGGAGACCGTATCAAAAGCTTTGCTAAAGTCAAGGAATAACACATCCACTGCTTTCCCCTCATCCACAGAAACAGTTATCTCATCATGGAAGGCAATTAGGTTAGTTAGGAGATGAGCTCTGCAAGACACGGGCCAGGTCATCCCTTCCCCCCCCCTTCTCCCTTGCAGCTGGAAGCAGCTCCCGTCCCTTCCCTCCCGCACAGTGCCGAAAGGCTACTGCTGGCCACATTCTGGTGTGAATCCTGGCAAAAATCTGGGGAGGGGGGCATGTGACCCTGTGTGCCCCACATGTTGCCTTGGAAAGACACTGCGCCAGGTACGAGGAGAGGCAGGTCCGTCCTGAGGGTCCAGCCAGGCATGGAGGGCAGAGAGTGCCGGGCAGGGAGAGTCAGGTCGGTCGGTCACCCCCACATTTTGTGAGAGGGGAGTGTGGTTGTGTCATCTCTCCATATGTGTGTGGGGCGGGTAGGGGTGTGTGTGTATGTCACCCCTCCTCATGTGAACCCTAAAGCCTTAAAGATAAGAAGATAAATAGAAAGAATCCAACTATGCAGTATTTCTTTTTATCAGGAGCTCAGTCAACTTGATGTTAATTTGAATGTTTGTACTGCATAGTTCTGATTAATTGCTGTTGAACTCTCTTGAATATGAATAATTTTACCAGGTGTCCCATATTCAGCATAGGGAAATATGGTCATCCTAATTATGATGGATACTCAATCAAACATGAGCCTCCTTGTGCAATGTTGAGGCCAAGAGAGCTAATACTGTACTTGTATGTCTATTGAGTAGGAGTAGGGAGGTGGTATTATGTTTGCATGCACCACTGGTGAGACTGTTACTAGAATGGTGAATCCCATTGGTGAATCTGGTTCTGGTGTCCACATCTCAGAAGGGACGTTGAAAAAAGCTACAAGAATTATTAGATAACTGAAAAAGCTACTTTAAAGAGAAAGACTAAGAAGCTCAATCTATTTAGTCTATCCAAGAGAAGGTTAGGAGATGACTTTATCATGGTCTACAAGTGCCTAGGTGGGAAGAAGGTATCTGATGATAGAGGGCTCTTTATTCTAGCAAACAAAGGCATAGCAAGGTTTAATGGCTGGAAGTTGAAAGTCGATAAATTCAGAGTGGAGATAAGATGCAAATTTTTAACAGTGAGGGTAATACACCATTGCCATAATTTATCTGTCCCAGGTTTACAAAGGCTCCAGTGGCTCCATGGAACTGGGCCCACGCTCAGAAGGGGCCCTGGCCTGCTCCGCTTGCACTGCGCCCGAGACCCCTCTGGCTCCCCCCACCCACCACTTGCTCCTCTCGGCCCCGGCCCCCTGCTTCTCTCTGCCCGCTGGCCGGACCCCAGTGCACCTCTGGCTCTGGGCAGTCTCTGCTGCCCACCGCCTGTCCCCGGAACTGAGCCACCTGGGACTGGTGCAGAAGCCTGGCCAGTCTCAGCCAGGGTGGGGGGTGGTGGGGAAAGGGGACAGTGTGGGGAGCTTGGCTGGGCCCCTCCAGGGGAAGTGCGTCTTGAGGGAGCCCGGCCAGGGCAGGCCCTGGCCTGGCTGATCACACCACTCCCAAGGGGCCGGAGCAATTCCCAGCCCTGGGACTCAGCCCGGCAGACACAATCGCCTCCCAGCAGGGCCAGTGAGTGTGGCCGGGAGGCAGGGCGTGGGGGAGTGCGTTTCTTGCGGGGTGGGTGCTGGGCTGTGAGGGGGCAGGGAAGATGTGTGTGTTGGGGCACTAGCAAGTGGGGGTTCTGTGGGGGGTGCTGGGCAGTGATGGTGTTGTGCAGGGCGCTATGCATTTGTGTGGAGGGGGTGGGGGAGCGCTGGGCATAGTGGGTCTGTGGGGGCTCTGGACATAGGGAGTCGGGGGGTGCTGGGCGGGGGGAGCTGTGTGGCGCGGCATGGGCCCGCCCCCCAAGGGGAAGGGGCACGCTGGCAGCACAGGGCCGGGCGGGCCACTGTGTGTCTGGCAACTGCCGGTTTGTAAATAGTGCCCTCGCACTGGGCTGGGCGGAGCTGGGCCACCCCTGCCATACCATGCCCCATTGCCCCTGGCTGGCCCCTCACTCTGGGGACTGACCTCCATGCTCCACTGCCTCCATGGGGGCCCACAAAAGGTTAATCCGGCCCTACTGGGGACACATGGATTCTCTACAGGGCTGGCTCCAGCTTTTCTGCCACCCCAAGCAACACACAAAAAAAAGACGAGCTGCAGCACTTCGGCAGCAGCTCAATCGCGTCGCTTCTTCGGCGGCAATTCGGCGGCGGGTCCTCCCTCTCTTTCTCTTCGGCGGCAATTCAGTGGCAGCTCAAAAAGGAAGAGAGGGAATGAGGGACCCACCGCCGAATTCCCACCAAAGACCCGGACGTGCCGCCCCGATACCAGACAGAGTGCCGCCCCTTTAAATTGGCTGCCCCAAGCACCAGCTTCCTACTCTGGTGCCTGGAGCCGGCCCTGATTCTCTAGCAGTTGAACTGTTTAAATCAAAATTAGGTGTCTTTCTAGAAGGTATTCTATAGTTCACCCACAAGTTATGAACTTGATGCGGGAATTACTGGGTGAAATTCTATGTCTGAGTTATGCAGGAGGTCAAACTAGATGATCATAATGGTCCCTTCTGGCCTTAAAATCTATTAGTGCAATTCTTCTTCTTTCCAGAAGATAGAAAGAAAGAACCATGAGGAATCTTTGTAATCTTAATGAAAAGAGAGATTGTTATTAGTTCAGGACCAGAAGTCCCATAGGAAGAAGCATAGGAAAGACCCTTCCTCTCAGAGTATTTTTAAGAGTATGTTCATACATGTGATTGCTTCTTTAGACTATTTCTCAGATCAACCAGATGTAAAGGGAAAAGAAGACACAGAAGGGTTGTGCTGAGCTTCATAATACTATCATCCCTCTTCTTTCTTGCAAATTCTGCATGCAGTAAAAAAGTTGATACTTTTCCCACTCAGAAGCCATGATCTGATGTATGTTTGTGGATCAAACTTTCTGACAGCTATGCAGTGAACAAGTAAAGAGATAGCAAAGATTGACAGACCTGCGGGTGGCTATCTTAAAACAGAAAAACTTCAAAAACAGACTCCAACGAGAGACTGCTGAGCTGGAATTGATATGCAAACTAGACACAATCAACTCAGGGTTAAATAGGGATTGGGAATGGCTGAGCCATTACAAACATTGAATCTATCTCCCCTTGTAAGTATTCTCACACTTGCTTCTTATCAAACTGTCTGTACTGGGCTATCTTGATTATCACTTCAAAAGTTTTTTTTTTCTCTTACTTAATTGGCCTCTCAGAGTTGGTAAGACAACTCCCACCTGTTCATGCTCTCTGTATGTGTGTATATATATCTCCTCAATGTTTCACTCTATATGCATCCGAAGAAGTGGGTTGTAGCCCACGAAAGCTTATGCTCTAATAAATTTGTTAGTCTCTAAGGTGCCACAAGTACTCCTGTTCTTTTTGCGGATACAGACTGACACGGCTGCTACTCAGAAAAGCCAAAGAAATCCTGTTGTCTTTCAAATAAATCAAGAGTGACTAGAGGACATATTATAAAAACAAGCACCCTTTTTGTAGCTACTTATCATCTGGATGCTCAAAGAGAGACAACTCCTACATAGAAGAAAAATGGAACAAACCTAGAGGATTAGGTTCACAGAATAATTCTCCACCAGAATTGCTTTTAGCAGCAAGCAAAGCACATGACTGTCAGTCCACTCTGTTGGAAATGCACAGTTGGTTATCTTGGAACAGACTCCTTTTGGCAGATGAGTGACCCACTGATTACTTCTGACCAGTATGTTTCAGACCCATCCCAGAAACAGATTTACTGTTTCTCAACAGCCAAAATAGGAAGATGGGAGATACAGACAAAAAAATTGCCTTGTGCAAATTAGTGTACTGAAAATGTTACCTATTTGAGATTAACAGGCCTTTATTCTATCTTGTTTCTGGCTCCCAAGAGATTGTGTGTAAACAGAGCAGTTCTGGACCTCAACTTTCTCAACAAACAACTGAGGAAGTTCAAGTTCAATATAGAAATATTGACATCTCCATTTGATATTTTATTCCAAGTGTACTTCCTAATTTGGGGCTACCTGGAGGAGGTGTTACCTCCATTTGCCTGTTTGGGCATTACTTCAGGTGATTCCTCACTTTTCATATTGGGGCTACCATTTCTAATACAAATTCCGATCCTTCAGATTGTCTGTGGCTCCAAGAGTGCTTACCATGGTCTTAGCTTTACTAATAGTGGCTTTCGGCAAAGGGCCATTCATGTGTATCCATTCCTAGATAACCTATTGATTTGAGAACCACTGCTCGAAAAGACCAAACCAGATACTGTAACTCAGCTGCAATTTCTAGAGATACACACATTTCTCACAAATCAGGAGAAGCACCATGCAATTTCCTTACAACAGATTTTACACCTGGGAGTACTCATAGACACTGGCAAACATAACGTATCCCAGGAAAGACATTAGAAAATTGGCTCAACAATTCAAGGAATCAAGTACTCCCTAGTTTTATCAGTACTAGTAATAATGAGTCTCCTGCGGTTGTTAGTAATGTGCATCCATTTTCTCACGTCAGATTGTAGATGAAGACTCTACAAAGCTATCTGATTTCCCTTCCTCCAAAAGTATCCATCTACAAAGTCAGAATTATTCAGAAAGTTAACAGTTTTAAAACAGGTAGACAACAAAAACAGGTTCTTAAAAAGATGTGATAGCCAAATGCTCAAAATGAATATTAATAGTGAACATCTTTCTGAAGAGATGGGGCACTCACTATGCAGTAGGCCATTGAAAATGGTCAGAATAGTATTGCTATCAAAATCAATAAATAGTAGCCTCAAGGATTTGTTACCCTGGTTTCAAAACAGACACATTCTCATAATCACAGACATTATGGCACACATGACCTACCTCAACAAACAGGGTATCAGATCCATGGGTTTCCCCATGGAAGCATGACTATTACTCTCTTAGACTAAGAAGAATGTTCTCTCTATAATAATAGTATGCATCCAAGGAAGAAGCAACACCACTGCAGACTAGCCCAGCAGACAGATGATAAGTAGTTGGAATGGAGCCTACACCTTCCCATATGCACAACCATAATAAAGAGGTTTGGCAAGCCCAAGTTAGACCATTGTTTGCATCCAAACAAAATCATAAAGTGCTCTGGTTTTTCATCAGAGGCAATTGCCAAATGGTAATTGCTCTGGATGCATTATTCCAGTCCTGGCCACAAAACTTCCTGTATGCTTTTCCTCCATTTCCAAAATTCTCCAGAAGCTCAAAAGAGAAAATCAATGGTCATTCTCAAAGACCAAGGTGCAATGATTCCTTGACCTACCTAGTAAATTAGGGAACCTCCAATATTCTACTGCACAGTTAAGGGTATTTTTGGATAGGAGTGTTATAAAGATCAGATCAGCACATAGACCCTGACAAATTCACAGAGCTCTTCCTCAAAACTTGAATGTGTTCCTTAATGATCTTACAAAAATCCATTTGAACCAGTTCAGGAAGATTCTCTCTATTTTCTTTCAATCAGAGTAGTTTTTCTAAATTACCCAGAAATCTAAGGATTAACTAAAGCCTCAAAATTTTGTGTCCAGTGGCAAAGATATTGTATCTCAGAAGCCTATAGAACAAGAACCACATCACCTTCCTTTAGAAGCCCATGTTGTTTGAGTTTTGTAGATCTATAGATTGTTAATTGTCAAAAGGGACCATTGTAACCATGTAGTCTGACCTCCTGCATAACACAGGCCAGAGAACCTTGTCCACTAATTTCTTCATCAAGACCATAACTTCTGTTTTAGCTAGAACTGATATTTTAGAAAGATATCCAGTTTTGATTTTAAAACGTCAAGTGATGGAGAATCCACCACATTCTGAGGTTTGTTTGGGTACCTGAAAATTGCATTCTTTTAAACAGACAAGTATACAGTTACACTCCAGTGTGTTAACTATTACAAAAAAGGATTATCCTCAGAATGTGGATAAACAGTTCTTACAATCTACATCAAGGAGTTACTAACGTTTCAATTGACTGATTCAGATATATATCTGAATTTTTTTTCTGCTCTGGAAGTTTTCACACTGGTGAGTGCCTTAGAGCCCTATACAGTAACACAATGGCCTGGTCTGCCTCTCAACAGTAGGGACTGAATCTCTATTGTTTGTGGACCTGCGTATTCCAAGAAACCAAATTTTCAAGTAAGCAACTATTTTTTCCATAATGGTTGTGATGGGTTGAATCACAGAAACCCCCTGGGAGCTGCCACCTGATGTGCCAAGACTACCTCTGCCCCTGCTTTCCCTGCCAGCTCGGGACCCCAACAACTTACAGAAGTATTCTTATCTTTAACACTCAGATGCCCAACTCCCAATGAGGTCTAAAACCCAAATAAATCAATTTTACCCTGTATAAAGCTTATACATAACACAACTCATAAATTGTTCTCCCTCTATAACACCGATAGAGAGGTATGCACAGCTGTTTGCCCCACCCCCGGATATTAATACATACTCTGGGTTAATTAATAAGTAAAAAGTGATTTTATTAAATAAAGACAGTAGTTCCATTAAATAGTTCCAAGTAGTAGCAGACAGAACAAAGTGAGTTACCAAGCAAAATAAAATAAAACACGCAAATCTAAGCCTAATACAGTAATACAATTGAGTACAGATAAAATCTCACCCTTAGAGATGTTTCAATAAGTTTCTTTCACAGACTGGACGCCTTCCTAGTCTGGGCACAGTCCTTTCCCCTGGTACAGTTCTTGTTCCAGCTCAGGTGGTAGCTAGGGGATTTCTCATGACTGCAGCCCCCTTTGTTCTGTTCCCCCCATTTATATATCTTTTGCATAAGGGGGGAATCCTTTGTTCCTCTGGGTTCCCCCCCTTCCTCAATGGAAAAGCACTAGGTTAAAGATGGATTCCAGTTCAGGTGACATGATCACATGTCACTGTAAGACTTCATTACCCACTTGTTAGCACACACGTATACAGGAAGACTTACAGGTAAAACAGAGCCATCTGCAGTCAATTGTCCTGGTTAATGGGAGTCATTAAGATTCCAAACCACCATTAATGGCCCACACTTTGCATAATTACAATAGGCCTCAGAGTTATATTTCATATTTCTAGTTTCAGAAACAAGAGTGGTACATTTATACAAATAGGATGATCACACTCAGTAGATTATAAGCTTTGTAATGATACCTTACAAGAGACCTTTTGTTTTGCATGAAGCATATTCTAGTTATATTAGCATATTTTTATAAAATCTAAAATAAAAAAGTGCAAAGTCACAATGGTATGAACCTGTTTTCCTTTACTATTTCTTTTACCTCTCTTACAAAAGTTGGCATTTCTGCCCCCACTCCTCCTTTTGAATACTAAAACAAGGATTGAATGAAATTTTAATAATGCCTGTCTAGTCTCAATCCCACTGACTTCAAAAGTTAAACATGTGCTTAAGTGCTTTTTCTGAATCAGGACCATGGTCATTTTGCTTTCAAAGCTTTCTATTTCTTCTCTTGGTTATTTTCCTTTCATTGCTTTATCCCATTTGATTCTGCCCAATAGTTCTCTCATTCCTTTTAACATGCTTTGCTGAAATCCAGCAAATTTACTAATCACTTTTTAGGATTAATTTTTGTCCTAAATAAAATTCTAACTGGAATATGGTCCCTGTTTCACAGCTCCTCCTATCTATATTCTTGCCCTCAATATCACCCATATCTAAATGAAGAGTTGTTTTGTAGTTTCCTCTTTTACATAGCTCGTAAGAAGCAGTCTCCTATATCATATCCCACAAACCTACAGTTTTGTTTGATTTTCTCCTTTACATTTTGTGTTTCACTTAGTGTCCATGACTTGCAATTCTCATCTCTACTAATTCTCAGAACATTTCTTTTGTTTAAAAGTGTCTTTATTGCAAATTAATATGCAATTTCAACCCTTCAGGGATATATAGTAATAATCTATATGTTGATAATTTTTCTTACCACAATTTATAGTATATTTGCTCTTTGAAGTTTTACTAAAACTTAATCAGTGTACAAGTATCAGGTTTTGTTCCTCTTTTATTTTCTTAACACCTCATAGATCTTCACTGACTTGAGTTATCTCTTCATCCAGTTACCTCATATGATCAGACAAATAGTAGCCTATTCACTCTATCAGCATACTTCTGTGTCACTGTCACTTTTATTTTTAAACCACAATAAACAGGTACCATCCCCTAAGTTCGTCAAGTGTCTCCCAGTTCAATTGCCTTAAAATCTTTCCTTCTTCTCTTTGAGTTCTTCTTACTTTTCTTCTCAATATCAAGTCTCCTCAAATTCACATTTTTCATTGCCTGTCTTGTAACCTGTTTTTTTTCTGTGAGCCCTAATGCCCCAAACCTAAAACATTCCTAATTGCATCCGTTTTTCAACCACACATTCAAGTTCCTAGTTTGTCTATCCCTGTGGCAATGAACATGGCTCTGCAAATGCCACTGGTAATTTTTTCTGAACAAACTATATTGTTCTTTGGCTTACTTTCTAATTCTTCAGACTTTTCTTATAAAACCTGCTTTTTATTTCTTCGTCGTTGTATGTTCCAACATGGACTAAAACTGTTATCTCCTATCTAGCTGAAGCCTGGACCTTGTCTATATCTCTTCTGCTTTAGGAGCATGGAAACCACAAAACAAAACTTAATGAGAGTTTAAGGTGATTTTCAGAGGCACAAATGGGAGTTTGGAGCCCAACTCCCATTAAATCAGTGTAAGATGGGTACCTAATTTCTCATTGTCCCTACATTTCTGAGTACTTCCCCATTACTAACTTCATTTTCCTTTGCACTCCTCCCCTTTTTCCTTTGATAGATATTTGCTCCATGGTGGTTTGATTCACTTTTACTAAGATTGATTGCAATTAATTTGTCCTTCTCAGACATTCACGAAATTGAGAACCTGTTACATAGATTTTAAGGCTAGAAGGGACCATTATAATAATCTAGTTTGACATTCTGCAATACACAGGCCATAAAATTTCATCCAATGCTTCTTGTATCTAGCCCAATAACTTGTGGTTGAACTAGAACATATCTTTTATTCAGATATTCGATGCTGCTTTAAAGACTCCAAGTAACCGAGAATCTACCACATTCTTTTGTAATCTATTCTAATGGTTAATTAGACTCATTTTAAAATGTGCATCTTATTTACAGTTACAACTTTGCTGATTTCAATTTCCAACCATTGGCTCTTTTTATGCCTTTGTATACTAGATTAAAGAGCACTGTAAGATCAGATATCTTCTCCCAGTGTAGGCATAGTACTTATAGACTGGTATGAAGCTGACTTACTCTCATCTTTGATAAACTAAATATATAGTGCTCCTTTAGTATCTCATTGTAAGGGATGTTTTCCAGATCACAAATCATTCTTTTATCTCTGGTCTTTGAACCCTCTGCAATTTTTCAACATCCTTTTTGAAATGTGGACACCAGAACTAGACACAGTATCCCAATAATGGCCTCAACAATTCGATAAACAGCGATAATACATTTTCCCTACTCCTGCTTTATATTTTCCTCTCTATATATTCACGTATTGCATTATCCCTCTTGACCCCAGCATCACACCTGTAGCACCTTTTCAGTCACTGATTCCTTTTGAGAGTCACTGTTTTCCAGGATACTGTCACCTATCCTCTGCTTGAGGCCTGTATTCTTTGTTCATAGACATATGGCTTTGCATATGGCTGTATTAAAACTCATATTGTTTGTTTGCCGTCATTTTGGCAAGTGATAGATTGCGCTGTATCAGTGACCTGTCTAATTTGATCTTTGGATGTATAAACAGGAAAGTAGCAAGTAGGAGAATGGGGGTGATTTTACCAATACTAGAATACTGCCACAGTTCTGGTATCCACATGTTAAAAAGGATATTGAAGAGTTGGAGAGGGTGCAGAGAAGAGACACAAAAATGATTTGACAGCTGCAAAAAAATGTCTTCTAGTGCAAGATTTAAGGAACTCAATCTGTTTAGTTTATAAAATAACAGTTTGAGACGTGACTTGATTATGGCGTATAAGTACCTTCCTGGGGAGAAGGTATCATATACCAAAGGACTCAAACCTAGCAGAGAAAGACATAGCAAGAATCAATGTCAGGAAGTTAAATCCAGGCAGATTTGACTTAGAAATAAAATACACATTTTTAACAGATGGTGATTAACCATTGGAACAAGCCACCAAGGGAAGTGATGGATTCTCCATATCTTGAAGTCTTCAGATCAAGACTGGATACTTTTCTGGAAGATCTAGTTTAGCCAGACACAAATTATTGGTCTCAATACGGGGTAGCTGGTGAAATTATTTGGCCTGTGATATACAGGTTCCACTCAGTGATCTAATGGTCCCTTCTGGCCTTAAAATCTATTAATGCTGTCAAAGAACAACATCAAGTTCCTTTTACAAGACCTGTTTTCCATGAAACAATGATGATTAGTAATAATTATATTTCCACCCTTTAACTCTTTATTGATAAAGTCCTATATCAACCTTTTCATTGTTTGCCCAACATTTATGTCAGATTATGTGCTTATATTTACCCAGGTCAGTCCTGTGTACTCTTTTTAAATAGTAATACAAGATTGGCTTTCTTCTAGTCTTGTGGAACTTTCCCAGTTTTCCAAGATTTATTAAGAATTAACCAAAAACCTCTGGAGAACTCCCCAACCAACTTTTTAAAATTCTTGGATGCAAATTAACCAGATTTACTGATTTTAAAATGTTTAACTTTAATAAATGCTACTTAACATGTTCCTTCATTACTGTATCATCATCATTCTACTATATGGCTACATCTTCCAGCTTGGTTCCAAATGCACAGCATAAATGTTTATTGAACACTTCCCATTTTTCTGCAACATTGTTGACAATTTTAACATCTCTATATACTAATTATCTATAGCATTGCTAGGATACCTTTTATTCCTGATAAAGTACTCCTGTTATTTTTAAAAAATCTTTCTTACTGTCCTTAACCCTATTGGCCATTGATATTTTTGTTGATACCGTTAGCTTCTTTTATCAGTTGCCTACATTTCTTTACTTCTGATTTATATTCATTGCCATAGACCTTTCCTTTGTTCTATTTGTTATATAATGATTTTTTATTTTTTATGGCTGCTTTCACATCCTCTTTTAACCAAGATTTTTTTAAACTTTTTTTGTGAATGAGGAATTATAACTTGTTGGTCGGCAAGTAAAGTATTCTTAGACAATTCCCAATTGTCAGTCACATTTTTCTGTTTAAATTTTTTGTTCTAATCCATTTTGCTCACAGCTGTTTATACCTTTGGCTAATTTGCCCCTTTAAAGAACTAGGTATACTAGGATATAAATATACTAGCTAATAGTTGGGATGGTAATTTGTTTGCACAAAATTAAGATAACCAGTTCATGATCACTTGTAACTAGGCAGCCACTAATGTTTAATTAAGTGATCAATTGATCTTTTCCTATCAGAATGGGGTGTAATATTGTATCACCATTTCACTATGCAACTTCCACTCACTTCCAAGTGACCTTCCCCTCTTCTGTCCATAGTATTGCACTTGTTTATAATTGCTACCCAGTCTTCCATATTCAAGCCCAGATCATAATGCATTTGACTAAAAAATAGGCTTTTTTTCTACAAGCTGTAACACCTCCGTTTTTACTGTTTAGCATAGTGTTTTTAAAATACTGTAATAATGCCAGTCAGCCTTGCAATTGGGATTTCCCTCTAAATCCTTTGACAAAAGAACCAAAAGATTTTAGGTAGTAGGACACAGTTTGAAAGACAGCACATTGTTATTGCCCTTTGTCATTTCTGCCATGTAAATTTATGACAGTGAGTGATCAAATATTTGTGATATGATAATGGGAAAATAACAGTTCCAACTACTTGCAATAAAATAAATACCTTGAAAAATATTATCCTTTTTAGTTTGCATACCGAATAATCTATTGGTGAGCTGGGTCGCGATCTTCATTGTCTCTGCCAAGAAAACAAGTCCTGCATTGCAATTTATTTTGAAGGCTTTAAAAACTGTGTTAAAATTTATAGTAAATTGAGTAGTGGTTTGAAGGTTCATAGCCAGTCTCATTAAGAGATGTTCCATGCTCCACAACCAGGAAAAGATGGGTATTTAATTTTAAAGATTAAATGTTAGAGCTGAATATTGTTAGAAATTGTTGAGTTTCTGTGCACAGTAAATGACTTGGGTATGTGACTAGTGTATCTTGGTTTGCCAGGCTGATGTCCACCAAAGCTAGAGAGGCATGTAGCCTTTGAGTCTGCACTCAAATTTGTGGATACTTAATAAATAATAAATAATAATAATAAAATATCTGGACAAATGTATCAGTTCAAAATATTTTGCTGGGTTTGAAAGTTGTGGAACTTTGGAATATGGAAGATTTACTGTATTTTGACAAAAGTAAACAGCTAAGGGAAGTAGCTGAACACACATATTATGTAGGGAAATAGTATGATAGTATTGTTTCAGTTTTCACCAAAAAGTTTAGTAGCAATTGGACATCTAACTTAATGAATGCCAGTGAAAATGATGTGGGATCAGAGGCTAATATAGGGAAAGGACAAGTTAAAAATTACTTAGACAAATTAGATGTTTTTAAGTCACCAGGGCCTGAAGAAATACATCCTAGAATACTCCAGGAGCTGAGTAAGGAGATATCTGAGTCATTAGCGATTATCTTTGAAAAGTCATGGAAGACAGGTGAGATTCCAGAGGACTGGAAAAGGGTCAATATAGTGCCAACCCAGGAATTACAGACCAGTCAGCTTAACTTCAGTACCCGGAAAGATAGTGGAGCAAATAATTAAGCATACCCTCCTCATTACCAAAATCCTTAGCTTTCGAGATGCTAAAATCACTTCCCATGGCTTCCTAGATGCCAAAAGTCCCACTGTCCCCTACCCACCAGTTAAAACTCCCCCCCCCCCCCCCCCAGCAACTTCAACCATGTAGTTAGATGTTTTCATAATCTGCAGGGAATAAAAATTTTGGGGCAGCATAAAATAAATGTAATTTTATATTAAAAGAAATGACACAATACTGTCCTGCATATTGCTTATTATATTTAATGGAATGACAGCTCTAGCTTCGAATTTACATTAAGCTGCCATACAGTTTCCATTTTGCTTCACCTGCGGAAAACAGGAGCCTTCCTGCAGTTTGTCGGTGCATCTTGCTGTGCAGTATATGAGACCCTGGCTCTATGATACTAAGGAGAGCCACGAAACTATGGTTGGCAGGGGGTTCTGGTCAGGTAGAGTGTTCAGGAGTGAGGCTTTCTTTGGTTCCTCTCTACCCACTAGTCTTTTGTGTACTTAAAGAGGCAATGGACAGGGGAAGGTGACAGTGAATAGCAGAGGGCTGCAATGGGAACACCGTGCTGCATAAATCCAGGATCCCTACTACACAGTTTAGGTCTAAAGTATGCATAGTTAATGACACTGAATATAGAGAATGTGGAGCTCACTCTTAAATTAATACAGTAAAAGAATATTCTGGAACATAGTATTGTAAATTCTCACACTGTTATTTCTTGTCTCATGATATCTGGTGTTTTACTTGAAACCAAGCTCTTGGAGCCTTTTTAATACATGAGAATTTCAGCTTTCATTTTTAAAAAGTACATTTCTAGCCCTCATGGTTGCAGAGAAAAGCTTGACAGCAAAACCTAAAGGTTCAAACACCAGAAGGCAAATTAAAAAAACAACAACAGAGAAAAATATTTTTAATATCTCATTGTTTTTAAGCCAATCTCATGGTTTGGTGAGGGACTGACTCATGAATTTTGAACATTTGGGATTGCAACTACCAGAAATATTTCTAGATAGCTGACAAAAATGTTTCTGAAATACATCCCAAAGTTCCTCTAGAGGACTTGTCCAGAAAATTATTAGAAATCTTTTTAGGAACTGATAAATTAGCTGGCCATTCTGCCTTGGTCTGAAAGATTTACATTCCTGGATGTAGATGTCTAAATATAGGGATATTAATCTGTAGAGGGTGTTTGCTTGGGTCAGGGAGTGTAGATGTATAAATGGTTTGGTTTGTCCCAATAGTTCTTACATGAAAACATCCAAGATTATATAAAAAAGCTATTTTCTTGACATATCTATTGATGCATTTTATACAAGACTTCTACATGTCCTAAATTGTTTAGTTGTCATTACTTGTCTTGTAAAAATCCTTCCCATCGCCTAAAATCTAAATCAGATTTCTTCCATTGCTAAAGAGCACAGAATTTTGAGTTCTAAAGTTGTTCCAGGTGAACAAATCTGAAGTTACCATTAGTATTGGCGGTGAACTTTTAATTAATTTTAGTGTCTTGACCTGGGGATGTACGTTTTGTGGATAAATAAATGAAGCTTTCTGTTTACTTTTCATAAAAAGTGTGTTAACTTTTTGTATAAATTAGCTTAACAAAAAATACCACAGGATTTCTTACAAATGTTTGGTCCTTTCTTTACTGACATGTTTTTATCTTTCTGTAACTAGACCCATTTTTTATTTTCCTTTCAAAAATATGGGTTTTTTTAATTAATTTGCCTTACCTTGTTTTAAACTTTCTCAACACCAGTGAGACGGCTATGCTGACCATTATTAAGGGATCCATTAGGTTGCATCAGTAGCCTAGCCCAGTATCAAAGGGGTAGCTGTGTTAGTCTGTATCCACAAAAACAACAGAATCCGGTGGCACCTTAAAGCCTAACAGATTTATTTGGGCATAGGCTTTTGTGGGTAAAAAACCCCACTTCTTCAGATTCATGGAGTGAAAATTACAGATACAGGCATAAGAGAAGGGAGTTACCTTGCAAGTGGAGAACCAGTGTTGAAGGCCAATTCAGTCAGGGTGGATGTGGTCCACTCCCAATAATTGATGAGGAGGTGTCAATACCAAGAGAGGGAAAATTGCTTTTCTAGTGAGCCAGCCACTCCCAGTCCCTATTCAAGCCCAAATTAATGGTGTTAAGTTTGCAAATGAATTGTTGCTCTGCAGTTTCGCTTTTAAGTCTGTTTTTGAAGTTTTTTTGTTGAAGGTTGGCTACTTTTAAATCTGTTATTGAGTGTCTAGGGAGGTTGAAGTGTTCTCCTACTGGCTTTTGTATGTTACCATTCCTGATGTCCGATTTGTGTCCATTTATTCTTTTACATAGAGACTGTCCAGTTTGGCCAATGTACATGGCAGAGGGGCATTGCTGGCACATGATGGCACATATCACATTAGTAGATGTGCAGGTGAATGAGCCCCTGATGGTGTGGCTGATGTGGTTGGGTCCTATGATGGTGTCGCTAGAGTAGATATGGAGACAGAGTAGGCAACGGAGTTTGTTACACGGATTGGTTCCTGGGTTAGTGTTTCTGTGGTGTGGTTTGTAGTTGCTGGTGAGTATTTGCTTCAGGCTGGGGGGCTGTCTGTAAGCGAGGACTGGCCTGCCTCCCCAAGGTCTGTGAGAGTGAGGGATCATTTTCCAGGCTAGGTTGTAGATCGTTGATGTGTGCTGGAGAGGTTTTAGCTGGGGGCTGTATGTGATGGCTAGTGGTGTTCTGTTATTTTCCTTGTTGGGCCTGTCCTGTAGTAGGCGACTTCTGGGTACCCATTTCACTCTGTCAATCTGTTTGCTGACTTTCCCAGGTGGGTATTGTAGTTTTAAGAATGCTTGATAAAGATCTGGTAGATGTTTGTCTCTGTCTGAGGGTTTGGAGCAAATGCGGTTGTATTGTAGGTCTTGGCTGTAGACTATGGCTCATGTGATGTGGATGGAAGCTGGTGGCATGCTGGTAAGTATAGCAGTCAGTAGCGGTCAGTAGCCTAGCCCAGAATCCCTTCAGCTCCATTGCTCCATTTCTTCTTGAGGAGACCGATAACAATTATTAATTTTCACAATATCTATTATCTTTTAAAATCTGACTAAATAACACCAGTAACAGGACTGCTAACTATTTGGATCATTTTCCACTAGCATAACATGTGATGTTTTCAGGCTTTTAAACACTAAAGAATGACGTAATACCCAACCTCATTTCTTATTTACGAATATTTCATCAAACATAAGAGTTTCCTTTTTTCCCCCTCTTCATCATACGAAGTCTAAAAAAATGACCTGGTGCTTAAGGTTAGTGAATTGGCTTCATTTTGGAGGGAGTTTTTACAAACTTGTTAGTGTGGTGATCTATAGCATGGTTGTTGGTTTGTTTGTTTTTGAAATCTTTGCACTCTAGCACAATTTTGCTACTTAGAGATTGGTACATTTATACTTACTCAGAAACCGGTACAACCACAATCTCTCACACTCAAGGGTAGCTGCACAGAGATTTGATGTCTGCATTGAGGCAGAATTGTAAACAGTGTGTTTGTATTAAAATATGCACAGAAATTATTCTGTGAGTATAAAGTCAAGAAATTTCACCCGAACCTTACACTTCTAAGTTGCTTTAGAGTGGCATACCTAATGATAAATTAAAGGCGTTAAGCCAGACTCCACATAGAGCCTGATTATTTACTCCTTTGCACCTTGAGTAGTCATTTACACCTGTGCAAAGTCAGTGCAAATAATTTGGAACATCTTACACTTCTGATGTTAGTGATTTACACTCACTTTGTACAGGTGTAAATAACTTCATATGGTGTAAAACAGTGGAGAATCTAGCCCATTGTCTTTATAAGACTCAGAGTAGTGGTGTGAGAGCAGAGGAAGTGTCAAAAAGGGAACAGGAAACAGATGGGAGATGAGATCTCTCAAAACTCCACAATTCTCAGAAATTTCAGGCCAGTCTCACACCTGAGGATTTAAGGGTAGCAAAGAACAAACATTACTCTTTGCACAGATACAAAATAAGAAAGCAGAAATGTGGAAAAGAGGAGTATACTGCGGGTTAATTACAAATGAGCACAAAAATGCACTCCAGTACTTCCCTGTGTGTGAGTTATGTGGAAAATGTTGATTATGTAAATCTTTATTAGCATCAAATAGATAGGACATCACATCAGTCTTTGAATTCATTTAGCACAAGGAAGAATAAGAGGACTAGAGTGGGATCTCCATTCACACTGAAATAGGCTCTGAGTACATCTCTGAGAGCAGAGGAAGAAGAGAAAAACGTTAGGAGACCCAAACAGTAAGAAGCTGGCAGAAATACTGTGTCTTTATTAACAAAGAAACCAATTAAATCCTGTCCTGCTTTCACTTTTGTTGTATGGTGCACAATGGGGGAATATGTTACAAATTCTGGAGTGAAGGAGGGGAAATGTCAGAGGCATTATGTTACACCAACAAACAGTCCAAATTCCTCACTGAAATTTATTCTGGGCTGTAAACCAGATGAAACTGCAGTGCACAAGTTACCAAAAAGTGTCTTTGCATGTTTTGTAATTATAGTGTTAGTGTATCATAGCAGATTTCTTATTTATGGAGATTGGGTCTGTAGTTTTATTTATATTTTCTTTTAAGAGTGGGGCGTGGCCCTTTAACCATGAGGAGAAGTTGAATCATCTTGCTAAAATGCTAAAATCTTGCAATCCAGCTGACCTCCTCAAAACAAATCCAAATAGTAAAGCTGTCCAGAAATCCAAGACACTCCTCCCCCTCCTCTGCAACTGCATTTCACTTGTGACCTTGCACAGCCTGTGGTCAGACAAGATCCTTTGAACACATCCTCAGAGCTGCAGTGATTAGACAGTCTTTGATTACCTAGCTCAGCTGGTCCTCAGTTCTCTATAATACTCTTTCTCCCCCCACTTTGTGCTCGCCTCCCCCCCAGCACCCTATTCATTCACAGGCAATATTTAAAGTCAAAGCTTTTTTCCACCCTCTTTTCATTTTCCTATAGTGTATAAATCTCAATACGTAGTTAACACTAATCCTGATTTATTTAGGATTTATCTGTATTATTAATTCCAGTCATGTTGTGAAAAAAGTGCTAAAGATTCTAGTTTGTATATAAAGTTTAGTTGTTTGGGAGAGAGGTTTAGAAGAAGAGTGACCTTTTTAAGTCTTATCTTTTAGCCAAAATCTGAGACTTTTGTATTTTTTAAAACACTTTGGATGGGAATTGGCCACACTAATTTGATTTATATTTTTCAGTAAATACCCTGTCGGACTATTTCATGCATTAATCTGGATTTAATGTGGATTTAAACATTTACAATGCAAAATAATTTGGGTTAAAAATAATCCCCCTTGATAAAGCTAGAGGAAAAAACCCACAACTGTCACCATCTCTGACAGCCAGGCATCGAATGAGACCTTGAATATGCAAATTAAGAAAAGAAAAAATTCAACAGGAAAGACCTAAGCTGGCATGTTATATTTTGTATTCCGGTCAATCAAATGTTTTGACTGACTTAACAGTTTAAGGAGTTAGGGTCTTGAGCTACTATGTGTCATAAATCAATTCATCATCATTCATCACCCAAATGGTACAAACTCTGACATGATGGTCTTAGAAATTTTGCCTTTCAAACTGTGCCATGTTGTGCCATACACATGCCCAGATTACCTGAGTCTGGAATTTTCAGTAAAAAGATTTCTCGGTGCATAAAATAATGAAGTAACCCCACAATTCTCTATTCCTGAAGCCATGTTAAAACAGGTACAAAATTAATCTAAAGTATTATTCCATAGTAGCTGTGAACTCTGAAATCTTTCTTTGAAGAATGACAAGACTGCTTGGCCCACCATATATTTATGGACTCCCAGGTACTCTCCATATTTGACATAATTCATTAACCTACAGTACTCTCCATATACTGTAGCCTTCAGAATGTCAGGGTGCATATACCATCCTTATACATTTATAAGAGAACCGTTGGGCTCTGTTAGCATGGGTATTTGCAAGGAGCAGGCCAGGAAACCACAAAGTCTCCCTTCTTATGCTGCAAGGCACTAAAATATCTAAATAGGATGCACAATATGGCATAGGATGTAACGAAAATCCTACCAAAGAGCTAGGATTACTGATTTTTCTCCAAAGTCTATTAATGCCTCTCACCTCCTGTTGTCACACTTTGTCATGGTTTTTAAAAGTAATTTCAGATCATGTAATTGAGGAAAGTATAAATAATTCTTGTGTACAGTCCACAATATGAAATTCTCTTGCAGTTGGTCTCACTTCAGTCTGCCCTGTAGTCTTCTCAATAGTTCATCAGAGCCATCCATCAATAATAAGGAACTGAATTCCACTCTGGAAGCTGGTGAATCAGGCACTGGTAATTGTTGGATGAACCAAGGAAGGATATTCCAGAGCTGTCCAGGAACCAGTGGACTGTTATGCTAGCTAGCTTCTTTTACCACTGAACAATATCCCAGCTGCGTGTAAAGCTTGTGAGAGATTCGTCAAGTGAGGAAAACCCAGCCGTCAATAAGCAGCTCCGCAGGGTCAGTCAATGAACTGCCTTTCAGATGGTTACCGACCACTGAACTGGTTCTCCAGCAACAATCAAACAGTCTTTAGCTGCTATCAGCCACTTCCATCACCTCTGAGACTGGCAGTTTTCCAATAAAGCCAATATCCCCCTCCCCCAGGGTAAGGTCATCAGCAGGAGCCGGGCATTGTCATTTTACTCCAGCAATTTGACAACAATGTTAGCTTACACTCTATTAGCAGGCAGCTACACCCTGACCCCTGACCCTGACATTGACCGCAGACAGCCCACTAGAAGGGTGGACGCTGAGAGTTTAAGGTGGACTGTTGAAGTTGCTTTAGAACAGCCCTCACAGCTACCACAACAGAGGTCTGTCAAGACCAATAGTGCTGCACTGTGCTGATAATCTGTGATATACAGATACACTCCTAATAGTAAGTTTTAAATCATGAAGTTCAGAAGCAGACTGGAGCTGAACTTAACATTCAGCAGTGAATCAATTATACATAACAAAATGTCTGTACAGGAGCCAATGCTGGATTGTGGGCACTTAGTACAGAATTGAGGATAGCTGTTACCAGATATTTAGAGGGGAAATTGCAAACTGCAGTTTATAAGATAAAAAACAAAGAGTAAACAAAGTGAAATGTGCATTTTATAAGTGTTAGTATGAGATATGCTTTTATACTAGACGCAATAACTTGTTATGTGTGCTATTCCAGTGTTGTTAAATTTGGATGAGCTTTATACCAGGACTGCTAGATTGAGCTATGTGTTATACAGTACTGGGCTTGTTAGACTGAGTTGCACATTATATCAGGATACAGGGTGCTTTGTGTATAATGGGACTTGATGTTTTCTGGAATTAAAATAGCAGAGAAAACTTTTAACAGAACGTTCCTTCCAAATCTGATCCTCTCAACTTTCATTTTTTCTGGTCTTTACCCTTTGTCATCTTGCTACAGTTTTTCTACTGAGGACTTAAAGGCCTTTCCCCATCAATAAAAACATTAGCTCACTAACCATTCTGATGGCTTTGCTTCTCTGGATTAACCCTTCGGGAGCTGGGGTTTCCTTTGGATTTGTAAAGATATTGATCACAGATCATGTTTGCCTTTCAAACACTCTCTCTCCTTTAGACTTGATGGATAGTTTCAATGCTGCAGATAGGCAGCAAATTCACCGCAGCTATTCAGTCTGTAGTAAACTGTTTAAAATGTTTTCACTAGTTGGCTAGATGGACAGAGAGAAGAGTTATATCTTTGAAAAGGAACATGCTGGTCATCAGCATCAGGATTAACATATTGATTATTTTCTCCGGTGATTCTCAAAGCCATTACTATTTTAGAAAAAGTTGAAAGGTTATATAATGTCTGATTAACAAGGCTTTATCATCAAGTTGGCAAAAATTGTACTAAATTATATTTTAAAAGGCTGCTTCATCCTGATTCAAAGGTCTCTTTCCTAGTGATCAACCATTTTTCAGAAAATATCTATAAAGCATGAATAAAATAACTAGATAAACCAATGAGAGAGGGAGGTAGCTGAGATACGTGCAATGCTACTAGTTAAGAACAAGTTAGAGAAGCTCTTAGGATAATGATACAGGAGAAGCCTTGCAAAATGTAAGGGTCATGTTTTCCAACCCAAGTGCTCTTAGCTGGCCCAACTGGCTATGATAGACTATAAGAACTAGTAACCTAACCAGAAAACAGATCTTCTTCCCTTTGAATGCATGTACTAAATTTGTTCTCCCAGAATGCAGAGTCTGACTGAGACCCTGGAATGGAGATTTACATATTCCCCTTAGTTAGGACCATTTTACTATTATACCTCTCATATATTGTGACCCTCCCTTGTATACATGTATGAGAATGAAAAGAGACCTGTCTGGCCCTATCTTGGACTGAGAAGGGCTGGTATTCTCTTGAAACCTGGGCAGTGTCCCCGGGTTATTGAGGCCCTGGAACATCTGCTCCAGGAACTGTCTATGCTCATCCTTTGGAGATGTTGCATGGACTTGCAAGTTTCTTCATAAAAATGCAGTGAGTCTATCTGCTCTTTCAGGTGGGCTGTATCTTAGGCCTACAGCTCTTTTGTCTGCTGTTCATAGAATATCAGGGTTGGAAGGGACCTCAGGAGGTCATCTAGTCCAACCCCCTGCTCAAAGCAGGACCAATCCCCAGAAGGATTTTTACCCCAAATCCCTAACTGGCCCCCTCAAGGATTGAACTCATAACCCTGGGTTTAGCAGGCTAATGCTCAAACCACTGAGCTATCCCTCCTCCCCTATCACAGCATCTATTTCAGGATTTCTTTAGTTTTCCTTCTCTTATGCCTCTTTTGCAGAAGGACTTAAAAAATAATACATACCATTACTGATTCTGCATGTAAGAAGCTGTCTTTCCCAACCTACACCACAAAAATAGTCCACACACTATACAAAGTCAAACTCACCCCTTTCCTAGGATTTGGCATTATTTATAAAGAAAACAACAATAAGACTATGTAAAAATCCACTCAGACTCTTCCCTCTCCCCCCGAGTTGGCTGCTCCTAGGATTCCTTCCTCAGGACTGCTGAGTCTACATCCTCTTTCCCCCGAAAACCGCTCCCACTTCTCTTATATCTTGTTGGGGGGAGCAGCAACATCTCCCTCTCTGAGTTAACAGAATCAAAACCTGCCAACAAGGTAGGATGTTTCAGGCAAACACTGCTAGGTTGTTACAAGCCCAGTATGATAAGATGAGACGTGACCCTATAAACTACAACCTTGGGGCATATATGGCAAAACAGCCAACCAATAGAAATACCCTGCATGAGTGAAATAGCAACCCCCCTAGAAGTTCATATGCTGCCTCCATTTCTTTTCCTGTGTCAAAAATACTTTTGGAAATTCTTCAGTACAGTTCCAGCATTTCTTAAAACCATTGCCAAAAAAATCTCTCCCCTTTGTAACGTATGCTTGAGATAAGCAGCTAAAGAGAGGCAGCATAGATTGAAGGAATGATTACAACATTGGGAATCAGGCCATCCTTCCTGAGTTCTAATCCCACCTCTACCATTGATTTGCTGTCTAACCCTCAGAAAATCACATCATTTCCCTACTTCAGAGATGCTAATATCATCTCAAAAGGATGTTGAGAGGGTTAATGAATATTTGTACATCACTTTGAATATATAAAGTACTAAAGAATTGTTATGGATAGCTGTTGTATTGACAATTTTGTAGTACAATGTATTCATTGATCACTCATCTTCCTGTTATCAGTGTGATCACCTGCCCTGTGATAGGTTTGATCATCTAACTTATGTTAGAGAACTAATGTATCTATTTCACAGTCTTACTCCTGTAGAGAGTAGTTGTTTAAGAGGATTTCCCTCTTCATGCAGGGACAGCAGCAGCCATGCCAATCAGGGTGGGGACAGATTATGGGAGATTGATTGATGGAATATAATCCTCAAGATGTACTGATCTGAACTGATGAAGATTGTATTTCAAAGGTAGCAGCTCATCTTCACTACAGGGAATGGCCCATAAATAGGGATTTAATGAGCTCCGACAGGCGTGATTTCTCTGGTGGTACAGTAAAAACCACGTGGCCAGACCTGATGGCTTGGAGGTCTTGACCTTTAACAAGGACTTATGACATAGGGCACACTGCCCAGGAGAGATAGAGAGGCACAAGGCCAGAGACACAAGGTCATCAGATAATGAAGTGGTCAGCATTGGATTTCTGTCACTCACACTAGTTTAAGCATAAGACTGAGAGTGTTTAGTAAAAGAAATTGGTAGGAGCACACAAAGCAAGGAGGTGTGATCAGAAGACCCAGGAAGGACCTTATCACTTGTTGCTTTGAACTAGACTAAATGGTGACTTCTCTATAACTTTAAGTCTTTAAATCAAAGTTCGAGGACTTCAGTAACTTGGCCAGAGGTTATGGGCCTATTACAGGAGTGGGTGGATGACATTCTGAGGTCTCCGATGTGAAGGAGGTCAGACTAGAGGATCATGATGATCCCTTCTCACCTTAAGGCCTATGTGCGTATTTCTCTAGGTTCTTATACTGGTGCCCACCACTATGGTATCTAAGGCTACGTCCTCACTACGGGGGGGGGGGTCGATTTAAGATACGCAAATTCAGCTACGTGAATAGCGTAGCTGAATTCGACGTATGGGAGCCGACTTACCCCGCTGTGAGGACGGCAGCAAATCGACCTCCGCGGCTCCCCTGTCGACGGTGCTTACTCCTACCTCCCCTGGTGGAGTACAAGCGTCAATTCGGGGATCGAATGTGGTGTCCCAACGAGATGCGATAATTCGATCCCCGAGAGATCAATTTCTACCCGCCGATTCAGGCGGGTAGTGTAGACGTAGCCTGAGTGACTCTGGGACAGAAGGACACAGGCAAAAAGGAAGCTCAGAAAACTAGTGAGTCTCTGGTGTAGAGGAACATGTAATGAAAAGGGGAGATCAAGAAAGGAGCAGGAGGTATTCAGAGGTGGTTGCAGTACGACATGTTATTTCTACTCAGCAGCAAAAAGATAAGGAAATTCAGGCAAACCCGTAACTTAAAGTGAGCATTGTGGTTAGACGTTGAGACTAGGGAAACAGGAAGGAAATGAGCAGTATAGTCAGCATACACAATGTGGATCTGAGTTGAATGAGCATCTAGGTGCTGATTCATCCACATGCTGGTCCAGAGTCTGGTACAAGGTCTGAAGAAAGGCAGCTTGTGCCTCCTTTTCTTTAGATACAGGTTAGGGCATTCCTGAGAGCTGCCAGAAATTGAAACACAGCTGCTATGGCCCCTCTGGGCCTTGTGACGGCCAGGGAATAAGTGGGGAAGAGGAATACCCCAACAATGCCTCTTCCATCCTCTGGCATACTCCCTTCTACCCCTGAACTGTCATCAACGGGTCTGCTTTCTAAGAACATCTTTCATTTTGTTCTAAACAATCTGCTGAGTAGTCAAACGGCAGCACTGTGAAACAGTCAGAGGAAACTAAGATCTGTTGTTAAAGAGACACTGTGAGGTGATTATGACCATAACTGAAGGTTTGCTTTAAAAAAATATTTTCTTAAATCCTAATCTTAACAGAAATGTTGTCCATACAATTTTTGTAACATTTCTCCCTGAAATACAAAAATTAAAATCTAAACATTTGCAGCCCAAACACTGCAGAATTGCACTACTGCATAAGAAGCCAAAAATGAAATGAAATAGAAACAAAAATTAAAAATGAGAAATCTATTATCCAACCTAGTTAACATGCAAAAAGTAAATAAAAATCATTAATGATGAAAAGGAAATTAGATTTTGAAAACTATTATAGACTTAATAATCTGAGATGATATTTAATTACATAAGGAAGGAAATTTGTTTTTTAATATATGATTTTGACCTTGACAGTCCCTTTCAAAACTTTAAATTTGCAAGCCCTACAAAGATTAGAATAATGAAACAAGACCTGTGCAACTGTTTCCTTTCGTATTTAGCCCTTCAGCTTCTGGTACTCTGCTACCAAAATTCTAGCTAACTGAACAATGCATCTGTATCAGCTTCAGCCATTGAACGGGTGAAGGGAAGGTAGATTTGCTCTTTAGCTGTTTTTCTCCATCTGGGATCTTATGGTTCTTTTCTTCTCTGGGTAAACGGGAGTGCTGGAGCCAAGCGACCTGTTAGTGAGTTGAATTGTGAGATTACATTGCAATGTTTTAATTTGTCTTTGGATGAATTCTCATAAGCTTTCATGAGAAAATCTCCCATTAGAGTCATTCGTTTAATTTAAGAACAGTTGGGAGTGGATGGGCCCAGATGACAGATGGAGGAATGTGGTCTCTTATAGGGGAGAGCTAGCATTTTTTGTATTTATCTTTTCATAGAACACAGTTGCTGTTCTCTGCTGCTCCCGTTCCTTGTGTGCATTTTTCATTCAATATTTCTTAGAAATCACTACTTTTTTTGTACTGTGGGTCTTATAGATTTAATTGTTTTCTTCTGTACTGTCTGAAAAGACAGAGCATTGAAACATAAGAATACATTGTAGGAAGCAGACTAGTAGGAACACAGGACAGAAAAATAGGCTGAGATTCAATAAGTGGGTCTCAACCCAGTTTTGGACTTCAGAATATTTTATAGAAAGAGGTAGGGGGGAAGAAGAACTGTTTTGTTAATTAGATCTGCTCACTGTTGTTGAGTAAGTTGGCCAAGTTTTGTTTAAATCAATTATAAAAGCTATTATTAATAGGAATATTTTCATGACTTTTTAAATACACATCAAGGAAGACATGTTTGCAACCCATGCATTACAGCATTTTGCTGATGCGTGAGAATCAGAAAGTGAAATTGACTAGGAAAAAAAGGGGAAATGGCTAATCTATGTTCATTGTACAAGATGAATGAAATGCTCTAAGTAAACAAACAGCATTAATTGGGATAAATAAATTATTCTGCCAGTCTTAATAACATAAATTGTAATTAGTAATGGAAATGAGGACAGTTATGCTATCAGTATATGGGGCCTGAACATGCAAACATATAGGAGTGTGAACAGTCCCATGTGAATAGTCCCATTGATAACAAGTGTTTGCAGGATCAGTTCTGTGGTTTGTGACTTTTGTCCCTTTAAGAGCCTCTTAGTTTTACTAACAGGTAATGATAATAAAATGTAATTCAGAAATGCCCATGCACTGAGACTGCTGTGCACCATAACAGAAAAAACTAAAACTAAATTTTAATAAGCAAAAGAAAATCTGTCAAAAATAAAAAGAGTCACTTCTGTTCTAAGTTTCTTTATGAGACAGCTTTATAAAACTTATTCCACTTTGCAATTTGATCAGTCAAGGAGCTAACATAGCATACAGGGCCAAAATTTCAAAACCTGGAATCTGGATGCGGGGGGAAGCAGTAGATATGATATATCTTTGCTTTAGTAAGATTTTTGACATGGTCCCACATGACATTCTCATAAGCAAACTAGGGAAATGTGGTCTAAATTAAATTACTATAAGGTAGATGCACAACTGGTTAAAAGACTGTACTCCAAGAATAGTTATCAATGTTTCGCTGTCAAACTGGGTGACTTATCTAGTGGGTTTGCACAGGGGTCAGTCCTGGGTCCAGTACTAGTCAATATGTTTATTAATTACTTGGATAAGGAAGTAGAGAGTATGCCTATAAAATTTGCAGGTGACACCAATCTGGGAAGGGTTGCAAGCACTTTGGAGGACAGGATTAGAATTCAAAATTACCTTGACAAATTAAATAATTACTCTGAAATCAACAAGATGGAATTCAATGAAGACAAGTGCAAAGTACTCCACTTAGGGAGGAAAAATCAAATGCACAACTACAAAATGGAGAATAAGTGTCTAGGTGGTAATACTGCTGAAAAGGATCAAGGGTTATAATGGATCACAAATTGAATGAGTCAACAGTGTGATGCATTTGCAAAAAAGGCTAATATCATTCTGTGGCATATTAACAGGTATGTCATATGTAAGGCACAGGAGATAATTGTTATAAGAACATAGAATCATAAGAACATAAAAATGGCCATAGTGGGTTAGACCCATGTTCCTGTCTTCTGGTAGTGGCCAGTGCGAGATGCTTCAGCGAGAATGAACAGAACATGCCAATTATCAAGGGATCCATCTCCTGTCATCCAGTTCCAGCTTCTGGCAGTTGGAGTTTCAGGGACACCCGTAGCATGGAGTTGTGTCCCTGAACATCTTGGCTATTAGCCATGGATGGACCTATCCTCCAGGAACTTATCTAATTCTTTTTTTAATCCAGTTAGACTTTTGGCCATCACATCTCCTGGCAATGAGTTCCACAAGTTGACTTTGTGTTGTGTGAAGAAATATTTCCTTTTGTTTATTTTAAACCTATTAATTTCATTGGGTGACCCCTAGTTCTTGTATTATATGAAGGAGTAAATAACATTTCCCTATTCACTTTCATGATTTTATAGACTGCTATCATATCCCCCCTGAGTTGTCTCTTTTCTAAGCTAAACAATCCTAGTCTTTTTAATATCTCCTCATATGGAAGCAGTTCTATACCGCTAATTATTCTTGTTGCCTTTCTTTGTACCTTTTCCAATTCTAATATCTGTTTTTGAGATGGGGTGACCAGAACTGCACACAGTATTTAAAATGTGGTTGTGCCATGGATTTATTTAGAGGCAATATGATATTTTCTTTCTTTTTATCTATCCCTTTCCTAATGATTCCTAACATTCTCTAAGCTTTTTTGACTGCTGCTGCAAATTGAGCAGATGTTTTCAGAGAACTATCCACAGAGAACTCCAAGAGCTCTTACCTAAGTGGTAACAGTTAAGTTAGACTCCATCCTTATGTATGTATAGTTGGAATAATTTTTTCCAATGTGCATTATTTTGCTCTTATCAACATTGAATTTCATCTGCCATTTTCTTCCCTAGTTACACAGCTTAGTGAGATTCCTTTGTAATTCTTCGCAGTCAGATTTGTACTTAATTATCCTGAGTAATTTTGTATCATCTTCAAACTTTGCCACCTTGCTGTTCACCCCTTTTTCCAGATTACTTATGAATATGTTGAAAGAACACAGGTCCCAGTACAGATCCCTGGGGACCCGGCTAGTTACCTCGCTCCATTGTGAAAACTGACCGTTTATTCCTACCCTTTGTTTCCTATCTTTTAACCAGTTATTGACCCATGAGAGGACCTTCCCTCTTATCACATGACTGCTTACAGTTCTTAAGAGCCGTTGGTGAGGGACCTTGTCAAAGTCTTTCTGAAAGTCTAAGTATGCTATATCGACTGGGTCACCCTTGTCCACATGCTTGTTGACCCCCCTCAAAGAATTCTAATAGATTGGTGAGCCATGATTTCCCTGACTCTTTCCCAACATATCATGTCCCACTGTACTTGGCACTGATGAGGCCTCAGCTGTAGTAGTGTCCAATTCACACTTTAGGAAAGATGTGGATAAATTCAAGAGAGTCTAGAGTAGAGCAACAAAAATAAAAAAGTTTAAAAAACCTGACCTGTGAGGAATGGTAAAAAAACTGGGCAGGTTTACTCTTGAGAAAAGAAGACTGAGAGAGGAACCTAATAACAGTCTCCAAATATGTTAAGGGCTATTTTAAAGAGGACAGTGATCAATTGTTTTCCATGTCCACTGAAGGTAGGACAAGAAGTGACGGGTTTATTCTGAAGCAAGGGAGATTTAAGTTACATATTAGGAAAACTGTCTAACTATATGGGTAGTTAACCAATAGAGTAGGTGTCCAAGGGAGGTTGTAGAATCCGCATCATTGAAGGTTTTTAAGAACAGGCTGGACAAACAGCTGTCAAGGATGGTCTAGATTTACTTGGTCCTCCCTCAGTTCAGGGGCTGGATTAGATGACCTCTCAAAGTCCATTCCAGCTCTACGTTTCTATGATTCTATGATTCCCACTCTCAGGGATGCACTAGGTAGCTTCGGGCCTCCTCTCTCACCTTTGAAGTAGGGGTTGCAAGTAGCTTGCACTGCTATGAGCCAGCCACTCCTCCCCCCATGTGGAATGTCTGCCACCAGGGGCCCACAGTCTGTATTCTGTTGACAGTGACTCACCAATTGTCTGTATGAATAGATGGATGGACAGACACTTTCCTACATCCATCTTTTCCTACACTCCTGATTTATTACTTTGTAAAATAATAAAACTTTTAAAAGGTAGAACTTGAACTAGAGCTGTGACTGTGACACTTATAATCAAACTCTTGGGGAATCATTTTATATTATGTGCCTTAAACATTGATCCAGTCCACTAAAAGTTGGCCTGAAATACAGTATAGGCATAGGCGCTGACTCCATGGGTGCACCAGGGCTGGATGTGGGACTTGGGGGAAGGGGTTGGATGGGGGCAGGGCAGAGGATTGAGCACCCTCCGGGCCCAGAGAAAGCCAGCGCCTATGAGTATAGGTACTGAATATTGGATCCAGGAAAATGTCTCTACTGCTTTTGATTTCTTTGTGTTCTCCAGTATGTGGCCACACCACAACATAACAGACCATAAAGCAGAACTAATCCTAGCAATTCAGAGAGGAAGACAACCAGTAACTGGCCTGACCTGATTTGCTCAGGAAGGAAGTAAACAGAACAAGGAGAATTTATCAGTTTTCTCCTCACACCAGCCAATGTTGCAGTTAGATTATAATAATTTAAATTACATTTTAAACACCTTTAATCCAGAAGGATTCCCAAGTCTTTTACATTCTTTATAAAACTGATTATATGTATAGTATGAATCCCTTCACCCTTTGCAGAAATGCAGTCACCTGTGGGCTGGAACCTGGGAGCAGTTTAACAGCACACAGTGTTATTACACAAGTTTCAGGCAACAAATGGAAAATAATGTGTGCATCTGAAATGGTGTTTCCACTGAAACTAGCTCATGCTGCATCTACCCAGCTTACTGCAATTATTTCTAGCCAGCTATCACTCTCTGACGGTCAGTATTCTTACACTATTCACTAAAGTGCCTCCCTGTTGGCAGAGGCTGGAACTAGAGAATCTATGCAGCTTCCTTACAGCCAGCAAATGTTTCTATGTGGTTTGTTACAGTGACCTTAGATGGCAGTAGCAGAGACTGGGATCATTTCTTTCTCTGTATGAAGTAGCTATCACAGTACTGAAGATGGGTATCCCACATACTCCTCCTTACTCCTTCCCTTTTCCTGCCTTCAGCAGCTGTCCCTAATCATGGGAGGTGCTCCACATAGCTCAGCAGAATGAACAGGGACTGTGCACGACTCTGAAGGGCTTTCCCACTCCACCAGCCATCACAAGTGTCTTTGTTATCTCACCTGTCGATGCCCAGCACTCACTTGATGTCTCAGTTCCGGAACAGAGACACTCCAGCTGCTATCTGGGAAGGCTCTGGCCCCAAAAATATTTAGTTAGCAGCCATTCAGTTAAGTGGAATTGACTTTTTATCGGCTTTCCTCTGTACGGCTGCCACCAGCGAAGGCCGTTTCCTCCTTCCCTCTTCTCCGCCTGTCAGTTCACTCCACATTCCTATCGGCAGCCTTTAGCTCTGATCAATACTAACCGCTGTGTAACAGCTCACGCACGGCTGCTTTAGTTTGCATCGATCAGACCCTTCTTCCAACAGGTAGTCAGCTATTTGAGGCAATGACTTGAGATAAACACCTACTTTTACTTCAGGCTAATTCATTATAGAGAGATTTCAAGGAGGCCCTGTGCCCTATTTCTGAGAGACTCGTAGATACCAGAGATTCAAGAACAACTCTCCTGCTTGAGATTCCAAGAGACCTTTGTTTCCTTCCCTCTCCTGTCTGAAATGCAGCCTATAGAAAAGATACCATCCAAATCATTACAAAAGCTACAGACTGAAAATTACACTTCAAAACATTTTACTGTGAATTAAATGAATTTGGAACTTATGAAACGGAAAAGGTAGGAATAGTATGGCCAGGCATCCTCTCAACTGCCACAAAGCATCTCTGCCAAATCTTCTCCTGACTTGTAGCAGCTCCTGTTATACCAGTGCACGGTCCCATACACACACCTCTACAAATGCTCCAAACTCTTGCACTACAACATCCCTGTTAGTCCAGTGCTTGCTCCTGACACTGCTCTGTCAAAACACCTTCCCTCTGGCCTGTAGGAATCCCTGCTATTCCTGTCAAGTGCAAAATTCGAATTTTTATGGAGGTTTTAGTGATGTGAACAAATATACCTTGGAAACTATGCTGAGACTGCCAACTCATTGTATGTAAGTTAGCCAGTTTAATATACAAAGGCATACAGCACACATCCTTCAACACTGCACCTTCTGACCAGATGGACATGTAACATCTGTTTTGTTTCTCAGACAGCATAGGATGGAAAGTGAAATTGAGCAGATTAACGTCAGAGAGTATGGATAGGAGGCATCACTTTAAGGCTTAAAAAGCAATATAGTGGTAATAGTCTTTTTCACATACCTGCTACTAAACTATAAAGTATCTGTACTGAGGTAAGTAGAAAGCTTTTGGTAGAGGAATCCTAGCAGATAGAAAGATGGAGTCTAATGAGGGAAGAGATACTAAGGACTGACAATCTGGTGCACTGGACTAGCAGAAACTGGTGAGTAGCCAGCTGAAAGACTAGAATCATAGAATATCAGGGTTGGAAGGGACCTCAGGAAGTCATCTAGTCCAACTTCCTGCTCAAAGCAGGACCAATTCCCAACTAAATCATCCCAGCCAGGGCTTTGTCAAGCCTGACCTTAAAAACCAATAAGGAAGGAGATTCCACCACCTCCCTAGGTAACCCATTCCAGTGAAAAAGTTTTTCCTAATATCCAACCTAAACCTCCCCCACTGCAACTTGAGACCATTACTCCTTGTTCTGTCATCTGCTGCCACTGAGAACAGTCTAGATCAGGGGTAGGCAACCTATGGCACACGTGCCAAAGGCATCACGCGAGCTGATTTTCAGTGGCACTCACACTGCCCGGGTCCTGGCCACCGGTCTGGCGGGCTCTGCATTTGAATTTAATTTTAAATGAAGCTTCTTAAACATTTTTAAAACCTTATTTACTTTACATACAACAATAGTTTAGTTATATATTATAGACTTATAGAAACATACCTTCTAAAAACATTAAAATGTATTACTGGCACACGAAACCTTAAATTAGAGTGAATAAATGAAGACTCGGCACACCACTTCTGAAAGGTTGCCGACCCCTGGTCTAGATCCATCCTCTTTGGAACCCCCTTTCAGGTAGTTGAAAGCAGCTATCAAATCCCCCCTCATTCTTCTCTTCTGCAGACTAAACAATCCTAGTTCCCTCAGCCTCTCCTCATAAGTCATGTGCTTCAGCCCCCTAATCATTTTTGTTGCCCTCTGCTGGACTCTTTCCAATTTTTCTACATCTTTCTTGTAGTGCGGGGCCCAAAACTGGACACAGTACTCCAGATGAGGCCTCACCAATGTCAAATAGAGGAGAATGATCACGTCCCTCGATCCGCTGGCAATGCCCCTACTTATACAGCCCAAAATGCCATTCGCCTTCTTGGCAACAAGGCACACTGTTGACTCATATCCAGCTTCTCAACCATCTGTCCAAGGTACTTATATGGCCCTCATCACTGTAGTATCTAAGCTCCTCAAAATTTTTAATATTTTTATCCCTGCAATATCTCTATGAGGCAAGACTGTGCTAATATCCCATTGTATAGATGGGGAACTGAGGTACAGTGAGACTAACTGACTTGTCTAAGGTCCCACAGGAACTTGAACACCAGTCTCCCAAGTTATAGCTCTAACTACTGGACCATCCTCCTACCTAGAGCTTTGAGATCTGTCTGGGAGCAAAAGTGATGGGCTGGAAAAAACAGATCAGGCCCAAAAAACTATAGCTAAGGGGAAAACTTTGGAGAACTGCTAAGAAATCCCCTCACCATCTGCTGATTGAGAGGCATGTAGGAGACAGGGAGGGAATATGAGACTCTGCTGTTCTCTAAGCTTTCAGGGTATATTCTCCACATCTTGATTCCTGCTCCTCCTCCTCACTCTCCTGATGTGGACTTTCTAAAGTTTGCAGGAGCTGATGCAGATCTTCAGTTTTTCAGGAATCATGCCTAGTCCAGAGTTTATAGCATACCATCTCTTTGTAAACCTTAATGATATGTGGATGTGTCATGGGTAAATATACACCATGTATGCCCGATTTATCATTTCCAGGGAGCAACATTCTTATGGTGACTGACAATGTGTTTTTTTCCCCCTCCACAAGACCTTTTAACAACACACTGATAGATCTCACTGTAACTGCACTTGCTGTTATTATAGTGTTCAGGTGACAGTCTAGATACCAGAGTGATTGGCACATTATAAATACCTAATAGCTAGCTAGGTTAGATGTATTACAGCTGAAATAAGCAACATATTAACTAGTGTGTGTGTACATATTTCTGAATATGGAAGGTTAATTGGGAATTCAAATCCAGCTTCATCTGTTTCTTTCCTCTCTTCAGGGAATCCTGAGCAAAGTTCCAGTGACAACCTTTCCCTTGTCCTTGTATGAAAGCATTGGTAGGCTGTAACGCTTCCACATTGCTGGGTGTCAAGCAATTGCAAAGATTCATATTTCAACTTTCCTGAGCTACATGATGAGATCGACACAGGTATTGACCCTAGCAACTGGCCCATCCAAAATGAAGCTGTTCTTTGTGCTGCACAAGTATTTTTTGGCCCCGGTGAGGCATTTGAGAGCAAACCAGGCTATTGCAGACATGAAAAGAGCTGTTTGTGCATCAAACTCTTTGGGAGTCTTCTGAGGGCTCCACAGAAAGCACAGCACACAACAGACTTGTGCGCAGTTCACTCGCATGCTTTCACGCACCCTCAACAATAAAAACACTTCATCCGAGCCCACTGTACAGCCTTTACTTTTACTTTTGGGAAGTGGAAAAAAAGCAAACAAAGAAGAGTAAAAGTCTTTGGCAAACACGAATCTTTAGCAGTCCTTAATCAGCTTGTTAAATATTCCACAGATCCTGCACATGCAAATCTGAAATCTTCCTACAAAAAGGGGGCAGCAAGCCTAAAATAAGCACGCTGCCATTTCCAGTTTTCATGTAGCCAACCCAGTGCATAGCGGCATAAAGCCTGCAGGGCATCTAGGGTTGTTACAAACTTTCCAGCGAAGTGAGTGTTTATTATTGTTGTAGGTTTGATGTGTTCCCAAAAGGATCTAATCAACATGTAATAAGGCCTCAAGAGAGCAATTAGAAACCTCAGCTTTAACCCTGTTATAACCACAGTAGAGAGAGTAACTTGCTTCTGCTCTGGGGCTATGCAGCACGATTCCTTGCAGAGGAATAAGTACTGGGAATCTGAAAGCCATTCTTGTACCATTCTTAGTACCAATGTTTGAATGATTTGCTCTGCTGACTGCATGTGCACAGCCTGATAGTTAGAACCCAGGGAGACAAGGAGGCCAGTGTTCAACCCACGTCTTTTTTTCTGGCTTTTTCTCTGTGGCCTTGGACAAGTCACTTAATTGCTCTGAGCCTCAGTTTCTCTATATGTAAAACTGAGATAAAAATAATTGCCTTCCCACAGAGGGTTATGGGGCTTAATTAGTTAATGCTTGTAAGTAATTTGAAAAACTTGGATGGAAGGTGCCAGAGAAGAGCTAAGTATTAAATACTTTTCACTGTTATTCAATTTAGCAAATTATCTAGCCACCAGAAAGCAAGAAATTGCTTTAGAAAACAGTTGATCAGAGTAGGACTGGCTGCTCTGGGGCAAGTGTTCCTTTCCAAACTGTCAAGCCAGGAATTTAGAAAAGTCTTGACTATTTCACATGCACCTGCACTGGGACATATAATATTCTCTTGTGGGCAATAATACTTTGGTCTAATTTCAGCTGTTGGGTTTAGTGCGCATGTGCTGGGTGGTGTTGATTGCCTATAGGGTGACCAGATGAGAGATGTGAAATATCGGGACGCGGGGGGAGGGGGGGGTTTTGCCGGCAGAGCAAAAAAAAAAAAAAAACCTTAAGAGCCGGGGGGGGGGGGAAAAAAAAAAAAGAAAGAAAGAAAAGCCGGAGCTCCGCCTCCACCTCCCCTGAGCTGGCTGCCGCATCCTCCTCCTCCCCCCTCCCTTCTCCAGCGCTTGCGCCGCCATACAGCTGATTAGCGCAAGCCTGGGAGGGAAGGGTGAGGAGGAGGAATGCGGAGTGCTTGAGGAAGAGGCGGGGCCAGGGCGGGGATTTGTGGAGGGATCCAATGGGGGAGGGACGGGGCGGAGTTGGGGCCGGGGAGGCGCGAGCCCCCTTTGCCTGTGCGCCGGAGCTCAAAATATCGGGACAATTTGCATCCCGTCCAACGCGGGACAAACATGTAAATATCGGGACAGTCCCGATAAAATCGGGACGTCTGGTCACCCTAATTGCCTATGATATACAAGAGGTCAGATTAGATGGTTTAGGAGTCCCTTCCGGCCTTAAACTCTATGACATGTAAAGAGAGATATCTACACAGAGTATTAGTTTTGTGGGGGAGGGGATGGAGGACTGCCTTCCATACCTGAGGGGTTTTCGTTCTTAAAAATATGGTAGGATCACGGTAAAAAATTTGAAATTGTCCCCAAGTAAGCCTTCCAAATGTCTTTTCTGAGGGACTTCTTCTGTGCCAGGACCCTGCTGTGGTATAGAGAGAAGACAGGTCTTTGTTTGTCCTAAAAACAAATATCACACTTTAACACAAAACATACTTACAAAACCCAAATACTATTAGAATATAAGAAACTGAAAGAATAAAACTTATCCCAGCAGCTAAAATATTAGTTGTCCATTTTGATTCCTTTAGATCTGTCAGCAGCCTAGACTATGAGGTGGTGTTAGTGTATTTGTAGACAATGGCGGAGTAGACAGAATTGCACTTGTGTAGCTCTGTTTTCTTCTTTCTGAGATAAGTGTTCATTGAATAGTTGCTCTCATACCCAAAGATTCCATCATATGGGGTGATATGAATGCACCCTTCCTATTCAATGTGTATGTGAAGCCAGTGGGGGAGATAGTGAAACAGTTTGGAATGCCATGTCCTCAATCATCAGATGACACTCCGCTCTATTACATTTTCATCAGATCTGGATGGTGCTGCCTCTTGGCTATCACAGTGTTGCTGGTGGGGTGGGGGAAACAATCCGAGAAGTTGGCAGAGGTTGTCTGCTCCTCGGTAGACAAAGACAAACAGCACATATCCTCCAACGTACCTTCTGACCAACTGGCCACGTAACATTAGTCTTGCTGTTCAGCCACCATTAGAATATTAATATGAAAATAATATTGAGAAGACAGACCTTTAAAATTATTGACAGAAGGCATCACTGTGCGGATTACTTAAAAAGAAGTATGGTCGTAATTTTTCTTTTTTGCATGCCCACTAAAAAGTGTCTGATATGGGGTGTCAGTACTGAGCTATAAAGGAATACTTTTAGAAAGAAAGACAGAGGGTTTTTAAGTATACTTGAGAGTGCAACAGTTGCGGTGTTGCAGTGATCAGCGAGCCTCCAGTGGACCAGCGTGAAACACAGGTCAAATCAGAACATAAATGGAAAAATGTGATATGGTAGAGACCAGTGGTTTCTGCCAGTGCAAACTAACATGCAATAAAATGAAAAATAACCTATAAAATGAAATAAATCTATAAAACAATGCCCAGAGCAGGAAGCCAGTCCCAATCCCACAGGACAGGAGCCGCCACTGCAGGGTGAGTGCAGGGCAGGCTGTCTCTCCATACACCTGCCTGAGGGCCTCCCACCTCGAGGGCAGGATCTGATACCCTCCCCAGGGCTCCCACCCCAGGAGAAGGCCCCTGACCTCTTCCCACAATAAAAAATAAAATAAAATTACCCCCAAAAACCAAAACAAAAGAATTTCACAGGGATCTAGTGATAAGTAGCGTCTCTCTCTCTCTCTTTTGACAGCTGAGCATTGCCCCTCGTTTACCATTGTTACAGGCCATGCAGGGCCGGCTCTGGCTTTTTCGCCGCCCCAGGCGAAAAAGCCTCCGA